>NC_071354.1:227522335-227830325 GCF_943734655.1 Sabethes cyaneus
GGAACTACAGCAACTCTCGATTCGAATTATCATAGATTTCATCAAAAGAAACTCATTTCAGCTTTGATGTGGCCAATGTAGAATGTCCAACGTAGATCTAATCACTTTTGCCTTGTATAGTTTATTCCGAACATGCTGGTGAAATTGCGCAACCTTAGTTTTTGTTTTAATTTTTCAATATTTCGGAAGAAATTTTTTCTTGGAATTTTTCTCCCACTATGCAACTGAATACTATCAGCTGAATATCTTACTTTGTGTAGCCGCAGATGGTTGGTTTTGGGACAGAAATGTTACCCCCTCAATGGTTGTATCTCTGCAGATGATGCTGTGCCAGCCAACAGTGCAGTCTGTATCGTCTTAGCTATATCTCACATGTGCAATGCTGTTTTTGTTGCACACATGAACAATACGACTGAATGGAACCAATAACCATTTACCCCCTGTTATAGCCTCACTCAAAGCAACGGAAAACTTATTCTTCCGAGTTCTGATGCTGCAACTGCTGCTCCACTGGTTATCGAGTGTGTGTGTGTGTATGTGCAGCTAATGGAGTGAGACCAATTTTTAATTGAATAGATTTGCATCCTTTACGGGTTGGTTTCCGTTGTTTATCAAAGACTTATATGGATTGTGTTTACGAGGACAACTTGAGCGCTTAATGCGGTGAGAATTGAGATTTTCTCGGTGTAGACGACAGGGATTTGTATGCATGTTTTGCAAGCAGATTAAGCTCGATTCAATTTACTGATTCATTGGGTATGTTATGAATAGAACTTTACTAATTAAAAAACGATCTATTATACAGTTGGATCTGTGGTTTATAAACACATTTTACATCTTCCAAGAGTGTGCATTTGTTTTTGCACACCAGAAGAAGGCAGCAACGGTTGAGCGAACCAACCAATCGGAAAGGCATTTAATAGCAACAATAAAACCAGCCCACATTTCTGGGAATGGTCAGTCTGAATCTGAAGCACGCTCTTGTTGCAACCTACCCAAAAACCGACTGCACAATGGAAGGCGAGCCCATCTTCATCAATGAAACAACTGAGTGCGTAGGAGGTGGAAAAGGTGGGTGGTTTGAAAGATTTGCAACATTAATTAGCAGCCTCGGCTTTGCGGTTGTCGGTCACTTTTCGAATGGCTAATTAATTTGTAGATTTACTGCCAGCAAATGGTGGTCCTACTTTGTGGGAAAACGTCAAATCATGCTGCTATTTCTAATGGTTTCCACTCACTGACTGTGAGGGGCGCAATCAACGCTGAAATGAAACCCAATCAACCAAACTGATGAGATATTCTCTCTCTGCATTAAATGGCGCTCGTTTTCGGTTCCCCTCCCGGTCGGCGGCTGCTATGCGAATTATTAATGCAATGCATTGCTAAGTTTAGCTCATTTGAATTTTACCGCACAGCTCAATGCTGCGTGGGTGGGCAGCGATCGTTGCAAATCCTTATCTCGCCGGCCAACGCCGTCGGGGACGGGATAATCCTGCTGCTAATTATCACCGAGCTAAAAAGATAATCTGCCATTGCCGGCAACGGAATCGACGAGTGTGTGCGTAAATTTGCACTTGTGCCATAGAAAGATTATCATGTAATATTCATGCGGGCATTTATAAGCTTATCACACAGTTCAGCTGATGGTTTTTAGATTAATCAAGCGATGACCTTTGACTTTAGAAGGATTACTTATCCAGCCAGATGGAAACTTATGTAATAATGTAATGAAAGTGGTTTTTGGATATTTAAATTTAATATTTTAACTTAGATTCTCAGTCTAAGTCTAATAGAAGGAATTCTAATTTTCCACACTTTTCCAGTCTGACTCATTATATTTTTAACTTCTCAAACTTTTAACATCTTGACTTCTCAACTTTTATGTTTGTGAATTTTCAATATCTGAGTTTGCTAAATTTTTGCATTTTGAAATCTACAATGTGGAGTTTTCGAGTTTGAATTTTTCAGTTCGAAAGTGCATTTCTTAAATTTTGACTTAATTTCAACTTTTAGCCTTTAACTTTCAACTTTCAACCATCGGCTTGTAGCTTTTAACTTTTAACTTTCAGCGGTCAACTTTCAACTTTCAACTTTCAACTTTCAATTTTCAACTTTCAACTTTCAATTTTCAACTTTCAACTTTCAACCTTCAACTTTCAACCTTCAATTTGCAACTTTCAACTTTCAACTTTCAACTTTCAACTTTCAACTTTCAACTTTCAACTTTCAACTTTCAACTTTCAACTTTCAACTTTAAACTTTAAACTTTCAACTTTCAACTTTCAACTTTCAACTTTCAATTTTCAACTTTCAACTTTCAACTTTCAACTTTCAACTTTCAACTTTCAACTTTCAACTTTCAACTTTCAACTTTCAACTTTCAACTTTCAACTTTCAACTTTCAACTTTCAACTTTCAACTTTCAACTTTCAACTTTCAACTTTCAACTTTCAACTTTCAACTTTCAACTTTCAACTTTCAACTTTCAACTTTCAACTTTCAACTTTCAACTTTCAACTTTCAACTTTCAGCTTTCAACTTTCAACTTTCAACTTTCAACTTTCAACTTTCAACTTTCAATTTTCAACTTTCAACTTTCAATTTTCAACTTTCAACTTTCAACCTTCAACTTTCAACCTTCAATTTGCAACTTTCAACTTTCAACTTTCAACTTTCAACTTTCAACTTTCAACTTTCAACTTTCAACTTTCAACTTTCAACTTTCAACTTTCAACTTTCAACTTTCAACTTTCAACTTTCAACTTTCAACTTTCAACTTTCAACTTTCAACTTTCAACTTTCAACTTTCAACTTTCAACTTTCAACTTTCAACTTTCAACTTTCAACTTTCAACTTTCAACTTTCAACTTTCAACTTTCAACTTTCAACTTTCAACTTTCAACTTTCAACTTTCAAATTTCAACTTTCAACTTTCAATTCTCAACTTTCAACTTTCAAATTTCAACTTTCAACTTTCAACTTTCAACTCTCGACTTTCGACTTTCGACTTTCGACTTTCGACTTTCGACTTTCGACTTTCAACTCTCGACTTTCGACTTTCGTCTTTCGACTTTCGACTTTCGACTTTCGACTTTCGACTTTCGACTTTCGACTTTCGACTTTCGACTTTCGACTTTCGACTTTCAACTTTCGACTTTCGACTTTCGACTTTCGGCTTTCGACTTTCGACTTTCGACTTTCGACTTTCGACTTTCGACTTTCGACTTTCGACTTTCGACTTTCGACTGTCGACTTTCTACTTTTTACTTTCAACTTTCGACTTTCGACTTTCGAGTTTCGACTTTCGACTTTCGACTTTCGACTTTCGACTTTCGACTTTCGACTTTTGACTTTCGACTTTCGACTTTCGACTTTCGACTTTCGACTTTCGACTTTCGACTTTCGACTTTCGACTTTCGACTTTCGACTTTCGACTTTCGACTTTCGACTTTCGACTTTCGACTTTCGACTTTCGACTTTCGACTTTCGATTTTCGACTTTCGACTTTCGACTTTCGACTTTCGACTTTCGACTTTCGACTTTCGACTTTCGACTTTAGACTTTAGACTTTAGACTTTAGACTTTAGACTTTAGACTTTAGACTTTAGACTTTCGACTTTCGACTTTCGACTTTCGACTGTCGACTTTCGACTTTTGACTTTCGACTTTCGACTTTCAACTTTCAACTTTTGACTTTCGACTTTCGACTTTCAACTTTCAACTTTCGACTTTCGAATTTTTTTTTAACTTTTAACTTTTAATTTTTAGCTTTTAACTTTTAACTTTTAACTTTTAACTTTTAACTTTTAACTTTTAACTTTTAACTTTTAACTTTTAACTTTTAACTTTTAACTTTTAACTTTTAACTTTTAACTTTTAACTTTTAACTTTTAACTTTTAACTTTTAACTTTTAACTTTTAACTTTTAACTTTTAACTTTTAACTTTTAACTTTTAACTTTTAACTTTTAACTTTTAACTTTTAACTTTTAACTTTTAACTTTTAACTTTTAACTTTTAACTTTTAACTTTTAACTTTTAACTTTAGGCTTCAGGCTTCAGCTTCTTCTCTCTTTACTCTTTACTCTTTACTCTTTACTCTTTACTTTACTATTTTTTACTACTCTTTACTTTTTACTACTTTTTACTTTTAACTGCTTTTTACTTTCAACTGCTTTTTACTTTCAACTGCTTTTTTCTTTCAGCTGCTTTTTATTTTTAACTGCTTTTTACTTTTAACTGCTTTTTACTTTTAACTGCTTTTTACTTTTAACTGCTTTTTATTTTTAACTGCTTTTTACTTTTAACTGCTTGTTACTTTTAACTGCTTTTTACTTTTAACTGCTTTTTACTTTTAACTGCTTTTTACTTTTAACTGCTTTTTACTTTTTTTTACTTTGTATTTTTCGTCCATCTTTTGTCTTTAATTTTTCCGTATTTTGTCTTTAATGTTCCGTCTTATTTTGTTATGTGACACAGTATCACTTTTTTATCTTGCCGTTTTTTTGGAATCTTTAAAATGTTTCACTCTTTTTAACATCTGCTTTCTGATATCTTTACATCGTCCTTTTGTCTTTTTTCAGAGAGATGTTATCATTTCTATCGTCTTTTATACCCTTTTTAAGTGCTCTTGATGGCGTCTTTTTGTTGTCATTTGTAGTCTGCTTTGGTGTGTTTTACCGTTTTTTATCGTCTCTTCTGCATGGATTTTTTCGTAATTTTTTGATGTTTTTCTATTGTAATTTCTTTAGCGTTTTGCGGCCTCTTTTAATCGCATTTTTTCGTCTTTTCGCCTACTTGTCATCACTTATTCACCATCTATCCATCGATGATCGCTAAAGCTTTTTTTATGAGCGTTTCTTTTATCGCGATAAAAGTTGTCTTTCATTTAAGGTGAAATTAGTCGTTATCGATTCTGCAAATTTCATAAGCAGTTTTTTGGTTTGAAACAAAAATTTTGTTAATGAAAATATATTCGTGTGTTCAGATTGGCAACAAGAATGCAGTGAATACATTTCTATAAACAGAACCCCGCTTTTGGGCCCATAAACTGCTTTTGAAATTGGGAATTTCGACGAAATGTCAATGACTGTTAGTTAATATCATTTTCCCGGTCTTTTCATCGACTCTTCGTTATCTTTTTATCGTCTATTCGCTGTCGCATGTTATAGTTGTCTGCACGACGTCTTTTCGCTGTCTTTTTGTCATTTATTTGTTTTCGTTTCTTCGTATTCGTTGACTTTTGTTATCTCTTTGTCGTATTTTTTGCACTTCTTTCATATTCATTTTGCCCTCTTTTCATCGTCACGGATTTTGTTCTATTTTTATTGTGTTTAGTCGTCTTATAGTCAATTTTTTATCGTATTTTCTCCATCTGTTCATCATGTTTTGTCACTGTTTCATCGTATTCTCGTCGTCTTTCACCGTATCTTCGTTCTCTTTATTTCTTATTTTAGTCGTCTGTTCATCGTCTTTCTATTGTGATTTCTGAGCCCGAAAATGTACAACATTGTACAACATTATCGCGTAGAAAGAATCGTTTGAAAGCAGTCAAAGAATTTTTTATAACGGTTGTTTTTACAATCAACGGAGGGAATTGTAGAAGAAAGGAAGAAAACAAATTTCTGTAATTCTACCTCTGAATAGGCGTCCGAAGATGGCTGAATGAAATATAGTAGGTTGAAACGCGTAACGCAGAAAATCTGAAACTGTTTCATTCCTCACCGAAAAAAATCAACCAAACCCAAACAGAAAACAAAGGTGTTGATAATACCGATAGTATTAGGTAAAGGGAGGGTCACTGAAGCAACGCTTATTAAGTTTGTATAACGTTCCTCTTTAGCCAAGTTAAAAAGTAAGTAGTAAAGGATTTTGAAATTCCATCACAATAGAGAAATCATATTAGAACTTTTCAAAATGTCTTTTTTCCTTGTGTTTTTTTATCTGTTTCATTGTGTTTTGTTTTTCGTTTTCCGTCTTTTCTTTTCTCTTTATTCGTTTCCAGTTTCCATTTTTTCTACCTCTTTTCCCCTGCTTTCTTTCTCGTTTTTTGTCTCTGTCTTTTTGATATGTCACGTTTTTCTGTCATTTCTGTCCCGTTTATTCGGATTTTGGCTAGCTTTTTAACCTTTCTTCTTCGGTTTTCCTATTTTTATCTTCCATTTTCCGTATTTTGCTCTTCCATTTTAGTTTTGCCTTAAGTCCGTTTTTTAGTTTTTCATTTCTTCTTTTCTGTTCAAATTTCCCGTTTATATTCCTTTCAACCCCTTTTCCTTGTTGTCCTTGCTTCCTCTATTCTGCTTTCTTTTTTTATCTCTCACTATTCTTCTTTTCCCTTTTAGTTTCTCTTATCTTCTTGTCTCGTTTGCCCTCTTTTTCTCTCTCTCGTTCTTCCTTGTTTCTGTCCGCAGTTCCCACTTTTTCTGCTCCTTTTCTCTTCTAAATCTTGATATTCTTCTCCGTTCCGTTCCGTCTTTCGCCTTTTTTTCTCTTTTCAGGCGGGGGTTTCCTCTTTTACAGTCTTATTTTTTTCTTTTTTTTCGGTGCCAGTTTTCGTCTTTATTCGTTTTCGTCTGTTCCGTTCTTCCTCTTATTGTGTTTTCCCTATTCTCAGTCACGTTTTGTTTTTCTTTTTCATTTTATTCATTTTCTCCCAAGTAACATTAAAGGTTTATTAACTCTTATAATGGTTTTGCGACTAAAATTAAACGTAAATACCTGATAAGAGCGCAATAAAACTCAAATTGTTACTTGGGTTGTTCGTCGTTTTTTAACTCTCAATTTTTTCCGTTTTTCGTCTTACTTTTTCTCTTTTTCTGTTATCGTTTCTCCATATTCTTCCTCCTGTATTTTTCCTTTTCCCTTCCCTTTTTTTCGTCTTTTCTGTTCAGTTTTCTTCATTTACTTCGTTTTGTTTATGGTTTTTCCTTCCTTTCCATTCCTTTCCATATTTCTTCTGTTCTCTTCCGTTTTTCATCTTTTTCTGTCCAATCTTTTCGTTTTTTTGCCTCATATTCTCTTTATCTCTCCTAGTATCTTTCCTAACATTTTTTATTTCTTTTTTATATACCGTTTTTCTTTTTGTTTTTTTTAATGCAAGTTTTTAAAAAGAAAATAACTCAAATTTTATCATTAAAAGATTAGAAATTGACAAATAAGGAAAACAATTTTTCAAAAAATTTCAATGTGACAGAATAAAATTTTGCCACTTTTCTTTGTAGTTTTCCACCATCGCTTAGCTTAAAATTGGGCTTAAATTGAACTTGAAGTCGAACTTGAAATTATACTTGAAGTTGGATTTAAAGTCAAAGTTGAAAGTAGACTTGTGGGAATCAAAATTGGATTTAAATTGCCCTTGAAAGTGTATTTGGAATTACACTCATAGCCGGTATTGAAATTTAGCGTGAAATTAGAATCGAATTAGAGCTTGGGATTGAGTTTAGATTGGGCTTAAAACTGAATTTGAAATTTAATTTACAACTGGACCTGAAATTAGACTTGAAACTGGAACTATTTTTACGCAATAAATTTACTTATCGCATAAACTGCGGACTTCAAGGTTACAGAAACTTTAGTTTTACGTTAAATTTTACAAAGAAGATGAGGACTTAGTGGGGCCCAGCCTGGGCATTCTAGGCTATTAACACAGGCTTATTTTGAATCCATAGTAAGATCTAAGTTTTTTGGAATGCTAATCAAAGTTATTGTCAAAATGATGCAAAATGATATCATCGAAATTTCAATTTCAGCACTGTGAAATAAAATCAGAGAAAGAAATGTCCATATCCTTTTACTATACGTGCAACCGAAATAAATCAGATTAACTACTGTGCTATTTCCCAATACCAATCAATAACATCCCAATCACATTATAGTAGGTAGGTACAACGTTAACCGAAAGCCCCAGGTTTTTTCCCTCGCCCAACATCGCACATTGGGCGCTGAGCTGTTTCATGTGTCGCTCGCTCTGCTTTGAAAAGGAGGCTCGCTTTGTATGTTTGTGCACGGCACCGTGGTGGGCGCAAATCCCTTTGATGACATTCAGCCAGACCTTGATTCCCTTCACTCATGGGTGATGCGAATGATGAGTGGAGTGGTCTCGCGCTCGGATGGTTCCCAAATGGGGTAAGTAACCATCAACCTCGCGCACGGGCTCGCCTGTCGCAACTCAGGCGGATGATGGCCTACTTCTGGCAAAGGATATGATTTCAGCCGTTCAGCAGCCTGATGTTGTCAACATCAGCAGCAGCGGATTAATCTGGATTCCGGGAGCAAACCGTGTACTTACCTCGGTAATTGGTAGGGCAGGATTCGGATGGTCCGGGCTGAGCTGCTTTTTAGTCGGCGATGCCTGCTGATGGATGCCGGACTGCACGGTGCTGGTGGTTTGCATGCTCTGGCCGAAACCTTGAAACGAACGGGTCGGTCATGGAAAACAGAGAAAACAGGGAATGAAAAATTAGTTCAAGTGACATGGTCATTAGCAAAAATATGTACGACTGAGATGAAAGGGAGGTTTGAATTAATTCTGTGAATTTAAGTGGTTTAACGTTAGTAAACTGTGCTGAATGAATCAAATAGCAACGTTCATTTATGATGACGCTCTTTAAATATTTTAGACCGAACTGGGGGTTACTCAAATTAAATTAATCTGTCAAATGCAGTGAATATATCCTATCGATAACCGAAATATAACAATTATAACCGCCAGATATTTTAATTAGTGATTCAAATGAACAGTCTTCTGACGTTAGAAACAGCAAAACCGACTGCTTCCTGCCAACAACGATAATCAAAAATGGCTCAAAGTGTTGACGTTGAATGGATTTTTCAATTAAAATGTTTGAAAAATTTTTAACTATGTATGTATAACACGCTTATACAGAACTATAAAGCAAACAGTGGACTATTTATTCCTCTTTTTTTTGTCAAGCCACACGAATTCCGGGTCTATCACCTAGAGCGAGTTATCAATAAAGTTATTTCCGAACCAGTTGACACTTTTGTGTACTGCGGAAACCAATTATTTGGCTTTCCCGATAAGATGAAAAAAAAAAAACGAAAAATTCAATTGATCTATATAATCGTCAGTCTGCGCAAAAGCAAGTGCTGTTTGTAGTAGCCTTTTTTATCATTCTCTTACTGAGAAACGAACATTAGGTTCTACCGAACCTCAGGTTAAACTTCAAAAAGGTCACTTGGCAACTGCAACATAATTGCAACGGGTCGCTTAATTACACGCTTCATTGTTTTCCATTATGAAATTTATGTTTATCCATTTAGAGGCGAATATGTATAGTAAACTGCACGGAAAGCACATAATTTCTGATCGGACGTCAACAGGCATAAATTTCCCACCACATGGTTGGTCATCATTATTTTATAAAGTGCGTAATTAGCTATGAATATTTAAGTGTGCGACCATTTTAAGGTCGGTAAGTATGATGATGAAGTGCATCCGTTTTAATTCCATGAAAAATTTTGATTGTACCGTTAGTAAATCAGCGGTTTTCGCGTTATCCGTTTTTGGGTTTCATTCACTGCAAAGCCGAATCGTTTTCGGATGGTGGAATTAATCATGAGTTAGACCGTGCTTGATTTCGTCCTTTTTAGCTTTTCATTGTTTTTTTTTATTTTTACAGTTTCAACGTATGTTCAATGTTGAATAAAACAATAGCTGTTGGATTAGAATTCGTGCATAAAGGATGAAATATCAAAAAAAGTTTATCTAGAACTGCACATTTTAATACCTGGTGGAACAGTAATATAACTTCAGTGCCGAGTAATCCAGTGTGGATTAAAAATCCTCCGATTGCATGCATTGCCCGATCTAGCTCTAGCGTTATTATTAGTGATTTTTCAGTATTATCGTACCGGTTTGAGCCAAGGATTTCAGAGCTTTCCAAAACTTTAAACGCAGACATAGTTTACAGACTTATGGACGAACACAATCTATCTATATAAAAGTGAACGTGAGTTTGTATGTTTGTGTGTATGTTCCACCATAACTCTAGAACGCCTTGGTCATTCTCCACCAATCTTGGCATACATACTCCTTAACATAAGGGAATCAGTACTGGGGGGTTAACAAAAATGGGAGTGGTCCGTAACAAGGGGAGGTTTCAAATAAGTAAAAGGGGTTGCGTTTTTTGTTTTTCTGACACATTCAAGTGAACAATGAAGAAAAGCGGTTATATTTCTTCCATTATGAGAATTTTCGATACAATAACTGATGTACAAGTGTACCATACCATACCATACCATACCATACCATACCATACCATACCATACCATACCATACCATACCATACCATACCATACCATACCATACCATACCATACCATACCATACCATACCATACCATACCATACCATACCATACCATACCATACCATATCATACCATACCATACCATACCATACCATACCATACCATACCATACCATACCATACCATACCATACCATACCATACCATACCATACCATACCATACCATACCATACCATACCATACCATACCATACCATACCATACCATACCATACCATACCATACCATACCATACCATACCATACCATACCATACCATACCATACCATACCATACCATACCATACCATACCATACCATACCATACCATACCATACCATACCATACCATACCATACCATACCATACCATACCATACCATACCATACCATACCATACCATACCATACCATACCATACCATACCATTTTGAGGTTGATAGTATCTCAAGGGAGACAAGGTGTGAAGGGGAAAGAGTAGAATAATAGGTACGCAATGGTCATTGAAGCAACGCTTATTAAGTTTGTAGAAAGCTTGGGTAAAGAGGAACGTTATACAAACGTATTGGCGCTACAATGGCCTACCCTTTCTTGCATAAAAACATAAGTAAATTTTGAAATTTTAAATTTTCTTTCTAATTCTTGGAAGTTTTTTAAAATACTTTTTTTCTTTTCTGTCAATGCGAGATTGTTTAGTGAAAAATATTCCACAATAGCGTTCTTTTTTCAATTGCTGAATTACAGGCACAACACCTTAACTCAAGAACAAACCAAAACACCTGTGGACTCTACAGCCTAGAAAACTCGAAAAATGAGTGTTCGAGTGGAGTTAACGCTTCAAACATGAAACAAAAATGGAAATTCGAGCGGTGGAATTTCTGAAAATCTTCAAAAAACACCGGAAGGACAAAAGCTTTAAAAAATATTTGTAATGGCCTAAACAAGTAAAAAGTAAAAAGTAAAGAGCAAAAAGTAAAAAGTAAAAGTAAAAAGAAAAAAGTAAAAAATAAAAAGTAAAAAGTAAAAAGCAAAAAGTAAAAAGTAAAAAGTAAAAAGTAAAAAGTAAAAAGTAAAAAGTAAAAAGTAAAAAGTAAAAAGTAAAAAGTAAAAAGTAAAAAGTAAAAAGTAAACAGTAAAAAGTAAAAAGTAAAAAGTAAAAAGTAAAAAGTAAAAAGTAAAAAGTAAAAAGTAAAAAGTAAAAAGTAAAAAGTAAAAAGTAAAAAGTAAAAAGTAAAAAGTAAAAAGTAAAAAGTAAAAAGTAAAAAGTAAAAAGTAAAAAGTAAAAAGTAAAAAGTAAACAATAAAAAGTAAAAAGTAAAAAGTAAAAAGTAAAAAGTAAAAAGTAAAAAGTAAAAAGTAAAAAGTAAAAAGTAAAAAGTAAAAAGTAAAAAGTAAAAAGTAAAAAGTAAAAAGTAAAAAGTAAAAAGTAAAAAGTAAAAAGTAAAAAGTAAAAAGTAAAAAGTAAAAAGTAAAAAGTAAAAAGTAAAAAGTAAAAAGTAAAAAGTAAAAAGTAAAAAGTAAAAAGTAAAAAGTAAAAAGTAAAAAGTAAAAAGTAAAAAGTAAAAAGTAACAAGTAACAAGTAACAAGTAAAAAGTCAAACGTCAAACGTCAAACGTCAAAAGTCAAAAGTCAAAAGTCAAAAGTCAAAAGTCAAAAGTCAAAAGTCAAAAGTCAAAAGTCAAAAGTCAAAAGTCAAAAGTCAAAAGTCAAAAGTCAAAAGTCAAAAGTCAAAAGTCAAAAGTCAAAAGTCAAAAGTCAAAAGTCAAAAGTCAAAAGTCAAAAGTCAAAAGTCAAAAGTCAAAAGTCAAAAGTCAAAAGTCAAAAGTCAAAAGTCAAATTCCAAAGTCCAAAGTCCAAAGTCCAAAGTCCAAAGTCCAATTTAAATTTTAAAATTTTCTTTCTAATTCTTGGAAGTTTTTTAAAATACTTTTTTTCTTTTCTGTCAATGCGAGATTGTTTAGTGAAAAATATTTCACAATAGCGTTCTTTTTTCAATTGCTGAATTACAGGCACAACACCTAAACTCAAGAACAAACCAAAACACCTGTGGACTCTACAGCCTAGAAAACTCGAAAAATGAGTGTTCGAGTGGAGTTAACGCTTCAAACACGAAACAAAAATGGAAATTCGAGCGGTGGAATTAAAAAGTAAAAAGTAAAAAGTAAAAAGTAAAAAGTAAACAGTAAAAAGTAAAAAGTAAAAAGTAAAAAGTAAACAGTAAAAAGTAAAAAGTAAAAAGTAAAAAGTAAAAAGTAAAAAGTAAAAAGTAAAAAGTAAAAAGTAAAAAGTAAAAAGTAAAAAGTAAAAAGTAAAAAGTAAAAAGTAAAAAGTAAAAAGTAAAAAGTAAAAAGTAAAAAGTAAAAAGTAAAAAGTAAAAAGTAAAAAGTAAAAAGTAAAAAGTAAACAGTAAAAAGTAAAAAGTAAAAAGTAAAAAGTAAAAAGTAAAAAGTAAAAAGTAAAAAGTAAAAAGTAAAAAGTAAAAAGTAAAAAGTAAAAAGTAAAAAGTAAAAAGTAAAAAGTAAAAAGTAAAAAGTAAAAAGTAAAAAGTAAAAAGTAAAAAGTAAAAAGTAAAAAGTAAAAAGTAAAAAGTAAAAAGTAAAAAGTAAAAAGTAAAAAGTAAAAAGTAAAAAGTAAAAAGTAAAAAGTAAAAAGTAAAAAGTAAACAGTAAAAAGTAAAAAGTAAAAAGTAAAAAGTAAAAAGTAAAAAGTAAAAAGTAAAAAGTAAAAAGTAAAAAGTAAAAAGTAAAAAGTAAAAAGTAAAAAGTAAAAAGTAAAAAGTAAAAAGTAAAAAGTAAAAAGTAAAAAGTAAAAAGTAAACAGTAAAAAGTAAAAAGTAAAAAGTAAAAAGTAAAAAGTAAAAAGTAAAAAGTAAAAAGTAAAAAGTAAAAAGTAGTCAGGTTGAATGGGCATATCCCTCTAACGGTTGCTAGCCTATACTTACCTCCGCATAATACACCCGGCTTGGAAAAAGAATTCAGCAGCTTTATTACGAAACTCGACAAGCCATTTCTAATCATGGGTGATTTTAACGCCCACCATACACAATGGGGATCAACGAAAAACAGCAGACGAGGAAATTGGATAATAGAAATCGTAGAAGATAACGATTGTGTTGTTCTAAATGATGGATCAAAGACGTTCATTCGTGGGACGTGCCAATCTGCCATTGATCTTACAATTGCTTCGACTGATTTGGTAGGTAAAGTTCAATGGACAGTAAATGACGATAGTCATGGCAGTGATCATTTTCCAATCACTATTACATACAACGACACCCCTCCAAGAACCACACGAAAACAAAAATGGAAATATGACGAAGCCAATTGGGAAGCATACGCTAGACACATTGAAGAGAACATCAATTTCCACTCTAACCTAACGATAGAGGAAATAACTACGACCATCATTGCGGCAGCTAACACCAGTATACCCAAAACGTCTGGATCACCAGGGCGGAAAGCAGTTCACTGGTGGTGTCCTAAGGTCGAAGAAGCGATTAAACTCAGACGAAAAACCCTACGTAAAATGAAAAAAACACCCCCCGACCACCCACTCGCTGCTCAACGAACTCAAATGTTTCGAGACGCGCGAAATAAATGTCGCTACATTATAAAAGAGGCAAAAAAATCCAGCTGGGAAGAGTTTCTTGATGGAATCGATGCCAGTACCTCCGTTTCTGAAATGTGGAGACGAGTTAACGCATTATCGGGCAAAAGACGCAACGTAGGACTTTCAATAAAATGTAGTGACGGAACAGTTACAGACGAACCAGCCAGTATCGCCAATCTAATGGGAGAGTACTTTAAAGGACTGTCTGCCACAGACAAATACACCGACCATTTTCAAAAAATCAAAAATAAACGCGAAGGCAGCATTATTGTTTTCGAAAATGAACCAATCGAAGTGCTATCAGACTATAACGCCAACTTCAACATGATCGAACTTTTAAGAGCCATCGCAAGTGCCCGAGGAAAATCTACAGGACCAGATGAGGTAGGGTATCCTATGATTAAAAATCTCCCGCTCCCAGGAAGAGCAGGCTTGCTGCGAGCCATCAATAACTGCTGGAAAGACGGAACCTACCCGGACACATGGAGAACCAGCACAATAATCCCGATTCCAAAGCCAGGTAAAGACCTCAACACACCATCAGGTTACAGACCAATTAGTTTAACTAGCTGCGTGGGCAAAATAATGGAAAAAATGATCAACAACAGACTAACAAATATCCTGGAAGAAAGGGATCTATTAGATCAAAGACAATTTGCCTTCAGAAAAGGGCGAGGATGCAGCACATATCTAACATCACTGGGAGATATTCTTGACAGAGCACTGGAAGCTAACCATCATATAGATATCGCGACTCTCGACCTAGAAAAGGCCTACAATCGCGTATGGCGCTACAAAGTACTCAAACAACTTAAAAGCTGGGAATTTAATGGAAGGCTCGGTCAGTTCATCGAAGGTTTTCTCACCGACCGAAAATTCAAAGTTGCTATAGGCGGAACGGAATCAGAAATATTTCAAGAAGAAACTGGGGTACCGCAAGGGTCAGTATTAGCCGTCACACTTTTTCTTATAGCCATGAACGACGTATTCAAGAGTCTGCCTTCAGACATATACATACTGGTGTACGCAGATGATATTGTACTCGTGGCCACCGGGAACAACGCTAAGCGAGTCCGCAGAAAAATTCAAACTGGAATTCGACGAATAGCTAAATGGGCTGACAACTCAGGTTTTGGAATGGCAACAGAGAAATGTGCAGTGACACACGTATGTCATCACCGACACCACCCCTGGAACATACCAGTAACTGTCGATGGAACCAAGGTCCCATACCATAAAACAATCAAAATTATCGGAGTTACCATAGACCGCCAACTAACCTTCCTGCCACATTTCGCTTCGGTCAAGTCAGATATGAAATCTAGGAGTCGACTCATTAAGACCATAGCTCGCAGACACAATAATGGAAACCGGAGATCGTTACTGCAAGTCGGAGATAGTATTATAACTAGCAAACTATTATACGCGTCAGAACTAACAGCAAGACGCTATGATACTTTGATCAAAACATTAGCACCAGTTTACAACAAAATGGTACGATGCTGTTCTGGGCTGCTTCCCAGCACCCCAGCCATTAGTAGCTGTATAGAAGGAGGAATACTCCCTTTCGACATGGCCGTCGCCAACACAGTCATTCATCGCGCTGTAAGCTACCTGGAAAAAACAATAGGATCCAATGACCCAACTGAAGCTGCTCTTCATCCTATTTTAAGCAAATTCTCGTCCATAAAAATACCACAAATATACGAACTACACAGTGTTTTAGACCGCCGCTGGGACATCGAACCACCCCAAATCGACTGGTCCATAAAAAAACTCATCAAAGCTGGCGATCCACCCAATAAAGTATTAGCCGTATTCAACGAAACCATTAACCGAAAATATAGGCGCCACACTATTATCTACACCGATGGTTCAAAAAATGACGTAGATGTAGGCATAGGCATTTCTAGTCGTAGTGAAGGCATGTTTTTCAGACTACCAAGTGAATGTTCCGTATTCACTGCGGAAGCAGCAGCCATACATACAGCAATCACACAACAAGCGACGAACTCCGACACTCCCGCTCTCATCTGCACTGACTCGGCAAGCGCATTAGCGGCCTTAGAAAAAGGATCTAGAAAACATCCATGGGTTCAAGCGATAGACGGCATACGAAACCGAAGCATCACGTTTTGTTGGATCCCCGGACATTGTGGAATATCAGGGAACGAGGAAGCAGATCGCCTAGCGGCCACCGGTCGAAGAGGTAAAATGTTAGTGGAAAAAGTTCCGGGAACAGATATCAAAAACTCCATAAGGCATCAGTTCCAAAGTGAACTCGTATACGCTTGGGGGAAAGAAAGAACCCTATTCTTGAGGAAAATTAAGAACTTGCCTGATAGATGGAACGACCGTACATCCAGAAGAGAGCAGCAAGTACTCTCCAGAATCCGCACTGGTCATACACTCTTAACACACCAAGAACTATACTCTAACGGCAGCAGGCCAAACTGCCATGTTTGTACCGTACCTCTCACCATGGAACACATCCTAACAAGCTGCCCTATATACCAACATCTTCGAGACCAACACGAAATGTGCTACTCCATTCGGGATACTCTATCCAACGATTCGGCACGCGAGGAACGACTTCTTTGCTTCCTTCGAGAGGCAAACCTATTCGATAAAATTTAACACAAATTGTAACTATAATTCAGAGTGGCGAATGAACTTCCAGGTTTAAAACCACTCTCTAATAAAAATCAATACCAACCAACCAAGTAAAAAGTAAAAAGTAAAAAGTAAAAAGTAAAAAGTCAAAAGTCAAAAGTCAAAAGTAAAAAGTAAAAAGTAAAAAGTAAAAAGTAAAAAGTAAAAAGTAAAAAGTAAACAGTAAAAAGTAAAAAGTAAAAAGTAAAAAGTAAAAAGTAAAAAGTAAAAAGTAAAAAGTAAAAAGTAAAAAGTAAAAAGTAAAAAGTCAAAAGTCAAAAGTCAAAAGTCAAAAGTCAAAAGTCAAAAGTCAACAGTCAAATTCCAAAGTCCAAAGTCCAAAGTCCAAAGTCCAAAGTCCAAAGTCCAAAGTCCAAAGTCCAAAGTCATAAGTCAAAAGTCGAATGTCGAAAGTCGAAAGTCGAAATTCGAAAGTCGAAAAACGGAAGTCGAAAGTCGAAAGTCGAAAGTCAGAAATCGAAAGTCGAAAGTCAAAAGTCGAAAGTCGAAAGTCGAAAGTCGAAAGTCGAAATTCGAAAGTCGAAAAACGGAAGTCGAAAGTCGAAAGTCGAAAGTCAGAAATCGAAAGTCGAAAGTGAAAAGTCGAAAGTCGAAAGTCGAAAGTCGAAAGTCGAAAGTCGAAAGTCGAAAGTCGAAAGTCCAAAGTCCAAAGTCCAAAGTCCAAAGTCATAAGTCATAAGTCAAAAGTCGAATGTCGAAAGTCGAAAGTCGAAATTCGAAAGTCGAAAAACGGAAGTCGAAAGTCGAAAGTCGAAAGTCAGAAATCGAAAGTCGAAAGTCAAAAGTCGAAAGTCGAAAGTCGAAAGTCGAAAGTCGAAAGTCGAAAGTCGAAAGTCGAAAGTCGAAAGTCGAAAGTCGAAAGTCGAAAGTCGAAAGTCAAAAGTCAAAAGTCGAAAGTCGAAAGTTGAAAGTTGAAAGTTGAAAGTCGAAAGTCGAAAGTCGAAAGTCGAAAGTCGAAAGTCGAAAGTCGAAAGTCGAAAGTCGAAAGTCGAAAGTCGAAATTCGAAAGTCAAAAGTCGAAAGTCGAAAGTCGAAGGTCGAAAGTCGAAAGTCGAAAGTCGAAAGTCGAAAGTCGAAAGTCGAAAGTCGAAAGTCAAAAGTCAAAAGTCAAAAGTCAAAAGTCAAAAGTCAAAAGTCATAAGTCAAAAATCAAAAGTCAAAAGTCGAAAATCGAAAGTCAAAAGTCGAAAGTCGAAAGTCGGAAGCCGAAAGTGGAAAGTCGAAAGTCGAAAGTCGAAAGTCAAAACTCGAAAGTCGAAAGTCGAAAGTCGAAAGTCGAAAGTCGAAAGTCGAAAGTCGAAAGTCGAAAGTCGAAAGTCGAAAGTCGAAAGTCAAAAGTTGAAAGTCGAAAGTCGAAAGTCGAAAGTCGAAAGTCGAAAGTCGAAAGTCGAAAGTCGAAAGTCGAAAGTCGAAAGTCAAAAGTCAAAAGTCAAAATATTTTTTGAAACGATGGTTCGACAATTGATGAAGGGACGGTAAGGGAAAGTAATGAAGAAGGATTTTTTTGGGAATGGATGGGAAAGAGTGGAAAGGAAGGGGGGGATAATAGGTAGCTACGCTTAACAAGTTGTCGTTGTGACTCCTATTCCTACCAATAGTCAATAGTCAATAGTCAATAGTCAATATTCAATAGTTAAAAGTCAAAAATCAAAAGTCCAAAGTCCAAAGTCCAAAGTCAACAGTCCAAAGTCCAAAGTCAACAGTCCAAAGTCAACAGACAACAGACAACAGTCAACAGTCAACAGTCAACAGTCAACAGTCAACAGTCAACAGTCAACAGTCAACAGTCAACAGTCAACAGTCAACAGTCAACAGTCAACAGTCAACAGTCAATAGTCAACAGTCAACAGTCAACAGTCAACAGTCGAATATAATAAGTTCAAAGTAAAAAGTTAAATAAAAAGTAAAATGAAGAATTTCTAAAATTAAAAGTAAAGAATTAAAAGCTTAAAATCAAAAGTCAAAATTTTTATGTTAAAAGTATAATGTAAAGAGTCAAAGTCGTACGTCAAATGACAAAATTTCTAAATGAAAAGTGGAACGCCAGAATTAAAATGTCAAAAAGAGGCGAACCAGCCGCAGGCTAAAACCTCTCTAATATAGAATAAAAAAAAATGTCAAAAGCCAAGTGGAAATTTTACAAAAAAGTAAAATCTCTAAAATCAAAGGGTTCAAACTCGACGATTAAAAGGTAAAAAAGAAACTTTAAAGGCCAACATAAACCCGAGGTCAAATCAAAATTCTACATTTGAAAGTCAAAAGTTAAAAGATAGAGATTGGAAATAAGGCCATTACAAATAGTTTATAAAGTTTTTGTCCTTCCGGTGTTCGGCCACTGAAGAGAGGGGGGGGCGAAAAAAAAAACAGTGAATTTTTTAATCGAGCGAAAAAAACATGGGGTTTAAGAATTTTTATTTAAGGTTTAAACGTGAAAACCGAATCTATTCTTGTTTATAATATACACGTTGTTATTTTCTATGCAAAAATATACAAAAAAAAGAGAAAAACGAAGGAAAATTTTTTTGGACCATTTTCGGAAATTTCATTGTTCGAATTTCTTTTTCTGTTTCGTGCTAGAAGCCTAAATTCAACTCGGAGACTCATTTTTCGAGTTTTTCAGACTGTAGAGCCCTCAGAAAATTGATTTTATAAAAAGAAATTTGACTCATATCCCACAAATTATTTTTTGCCTCCCGATTTTCCAAGCCAATTTCCAAGGGGGGGGGGGGGGGGGGGTGACAAAAACTTTAAATATATAGCCCAATCTGTTTACAATGCCAAACCCACTTTACAACACTCAACACAGTCCGAGTGTCGGTAATGAGCACTACAAGCAAATGGTTCCTCTTAACATTCCGGTGAATGTAATCAGCCTAAAAGTTTTCCACCAAAACCGGCATCTGCTGTGTTGTGCCCACTGAATTCCGTTGTTCAAATCCTCTTAGGCCACAACTTTGCTCCTCCGAACCGCAACTACTGCCCACCGCCACTGCACTGCAGTAGTGAGTGGTTCCATTGTGGGTGACCGGCCAGCCAGTCTGTAAAGCTATGTAATTGATACTAGCTGAATAACATATAGAAACCGAACTGATTCAGAGTAGTTCGGTCCGCCGACATCTAAGTTCAGAGCATTTTGCTACGATATGTAGAATCGGAAGTGTTCTGTTGTCCTCGCTCATGAAAACCCGGATTAAGTTGTAAACAGCACACACACACTCACAAAAGGGGCGACACATGGGGTGAATTGATACAACAGAAGAGTTAATGCTGCGGTCGTCGGTGCAACTGGAATAGTTGGCTTGTCTGACGGTACTGCCACCACCCACCCACGGATGTATAGCAACAACTCAGCACAGGGTTTTAACTAGTTCCGGACTGCATTATAGGACAGTTGGTCGAACTTTTCCCACTCAACGCAGCAGTGGGATGCAGTCAGTAGTGTAATAAATCGCGTTTCAATGGAGCGAACTTTACACCTGCTGCTTGGGTTGGAATTAATCTGTTTGCAATGGCACCCAATAGTATTGCTTTTGGAATGCATTTGTATACAAATTAGGATTTGGCCATAGAATTTAGCCCTGAAAGGGTTGATAGTGTCCTACGTTACAAGAAAAGTGAACGAAAATGGATCATTGATGCGAACAACTCAGTTAAACGCATGTAATAACAGTGAAATTAAATGCGATATATGTTTTTCATACAACACCAACAGGGGCGCAGTAAATGATTCGATAATTAGCTTAACTCAAATAATAAAGTTATCCCTCTGTGTATCGGACAAAGCCATCGCTTTCCGTATATTTCATTACCAATTGGATGGGGTCAGGGTGTGATGTACAAATGGAGATTCAATTGAAATCAAGTCGCATGTACTTACCATTTTTTAATTTGCAATTCGAAATGATGTCGTTCATTAATTCCCTATTTTTCTGCAATTGAAAAGCGAATGGAAAAAATACGAAATTGAGTAAATTCCTGGTAGGATTCAATTAACAACGTCAATCGCAGCAGGTTTTATTGACGGACCGAACAGAGAAAGTCATGTGCATCCCGCACACAAATACACACGCACTCACACCCACCGACTTACAGATAAATAAAAACATTCGATGAACAAATTGAACATTATACGGATTGGCAGGTAGGGATTTGCGATATTTATGTAAATTTAAAGCAAAACCGGCGCTTGTGATTGTGCCTTAAAAGCTGAGCAGCATAATTTATGACTCAATTAGAGTAATGGCCATTGCGTCCCACTGGCTGTCGGATGGAATTAGGGATTTTTATAGGTATTCAATAGGTACCTAATTAGTATAATCAGGGATTCCAATTGATTAAGCTAGTTATTGAGGTAAATCGTTTTTGCAATTAGGAGCTAATTTTGCATGAAATCAGAACTGCAAACATTTTTAAATATTTAAATTGACGTTTGATACTGATACTGGTTCTACACTGCTAAACATGCTATAAAACATATATTTGTGACTTAGTGATGATTGTTTTTTCGACTTTTTTTTGGAGATTTTCACCGCTTTTTCAGATAGTATTGTATTGATTGTAAAGTATGGATTGCTTACGTTTCTCTAAAAGAAGTTATATTTTCAATTTTCAATTTTCTATTTTCTATTTTCAATTTTCAATTTTCAATTTTCAATTTTCAATTTTCAATTTTCAATTTTCAATTTTCAATTTTCAATTTTCAATTTTCAATTTTCAATTTTCAATTTTCAATTTTCAATTTTCAATTTTCAATTTTCAATTTTCAATTTTCAATTTTCAATTTTCAATTTTCAATTTTCAATTTTCAATTTTCAATTTTCAATTTTCAATTTTCAATTTTCAATTTTCAATTTTCAATTTTCAATTTTCAATTTTCAATTTTCAATTTTCAATTTTCAATTTTCAATTTTCAATTTTCAATTTTCAATTTTCAATTTTCAATTTTCAATTTTCAATTTTCAATTTTCAATTTTCAATTTTCAATTTTCAATTTTCAATTTTCAATTTTCAATTTTCAATTTTCAATTTTCAATTTTCAATTTTCAATTTTCAATTTTCAATTTTCAATTTTCAATTTTCAATTTTTAATTTTCAATTTTCAATTTTCAATTTTCAATTTTCAATTTTCGATTTTCAATTTTCAATTTTCAATTTTCAATTTTCAATTTTCAATTTTCAATTTTCAATTTTCAATTTTCAATTTTCAATTTTCAATTTTCGATTTTCGATTTTCAATTTTCAATTTTCAATTTTCAATTTTCAATTTTCAATTTTCAATTTTCAATTTTCAATTTTCAATTTTCAATTTTCAATTTTCAATTTTCAATTTTGGTCCAATTATGTAATTTTTGCTAATTTTGCAGTTTTGATACGATTTCGGTCCAATGGTAATCCAAATGTGGTCCAATTCTGATTCGACTTTGGTTCAATTTTGATCTGAATATGATTCAGTTTCGATCTAGCGATTCAATTTGGTATTTTTCGGACCAATTTTGGTCTACTTTTGGTTTTATTTTGGTCCAATTGTTTAATTTTGAACTAATTGTAGTTAAATCTTGATTCAGCTTCGGTCCAATTTTGGGTTATTAATGGTCCTGGGATAATATTCCTCTTTAGATTAATTTTAGTCCAATTTGGGCCCAATTGTGGCTTAATTTTTGTTGAGTTTTGAAGTTTTGATATACTGGCTCTAATTTGTTCTTTGCTGGGTTCAGGTTCGTTTTAATTTTTTTCTTGCCTTGGTTAATTTAGGTATGTTTTTGGTCTAATTTCGGAACGATTTGTGTCCAATTGTGGTCCAGTTTTAGTCTGATATCGGTTTAATTTTGTTTTCAATTTTGGACCTTCCGTTGTGGTACGACTCTAGACTAATTATGGTAGAGTTCAATTTGGTTAAATTTTAGTCTTTTTTGGAACAGGTTTCGTCTAACTTTAGTCCAATTGTGGTCCAATTCTCGTCCAGCTTGAGTTCAATTTTGGTACAAGTTTGAACTAATTGCGGTTCATTTTCGGTGTAACATTTTTCTAAGTTGGTCTTTTTCGGCTTAGTTTTAGTCTACCTTTGGTCCAATTTTGGTACAATGGTGGCCCAATATTGCTCCGGTTGTACAGGTTTTATTCAACAATGGACTAATTGTGCTTCAATTCTAGTTCAACAATTTTCGAATTTAAGTATAATTTTGATACACAATTAGCTCAACTCTAGTCTAATTTTGGTTTAACATTGTTCGAATTATGGTTTTACTATTGTTTAGTTTTGGTTTTTTAATTTTGGTCCAAGTTAGATCTAATTTCGGTATAAACTTGCATGGAACGTGGACTGATTACGGTCCTATGTTGATCCAACTTTCACTTGATATTACGTTAATTTGTGGTAGAATTTTAATCAGATTCTAGATTCTAGGATTTTAGTCCAATTTTGGTTTAATCATGGTCCGATTGTGGTCCATTGTGGCATTCATGCAATATGGTGAAATTTTGATCTAATTGCGGTCTGATTTTGGTCTTATAATAATTCGTGTTATGCCTTGATTACTAATATTCGTAATTTTCAATTTGGGTCTACTTTTAGTCCAATTTCGATATAATTTTGGTCCAACTTTCGAACAATTGTGATCTTGATTCCAATCGTGATTAATTTTGTACAATTTCGGGTTAATATTAATTCAGTTTTAGGTCAATTTTAATTCAAATTTGGCCCAATTATGGTTTAATTTCTCTTCAGTTTCGGTATTTTGGTATACTGGTTTTATTTTGTTCTAATATTAGCCCATTTCCTTCTAATTATTGTGCGATTTTGTTTTAATTTTTCACCTGCTTTTGTTCAATTTGGATCTATTTTGGATTCGATTTGGGTCCGATTTTGATCCAGTTTTCGTCTGATTGAGGACCAATTTGAGTTCAATTTTGGTTCAATTTGGGTTTACTTTGAGTTTAATGTTGGTCTAAATTTGATCCGAATTTGATTCGATCTCGGTTCAATTGTGGTTTAATTTTGGTCCAAAATTTTTGTACCGGTTTGATCCAGTTTTGGTATAATTTTTGTAGTATTTCAAATCAATTTTTAGCTCCTTTTGTTGTAATTTTTGTCTAATTGTGGTCCAATCCTGGTCCTGTTTTGGTTCAATGTCGGATAATTTTAATCCATATTTTGTTCGGATAGTGGTCCAGTTTTAGTCTGATATAGGTCTAATATTGGTTTAAATTTGATCCGGCTTTGATGCAATTCAGATCCATTTTAAGTCTAATTTTGGTCTAACTTTGGTCCATGTTTGGTCCGATTTCGGTTCAACTGTGGTTTAACTGAGGCTTCAATTTTTGTACAATTTTAGTCTAATTAAAATTACTAAATTTAATCCAATAGTGGTCACATTTTGTTGTAATTTTAAGTCTAATTTCGATGCTGCATATGTCCAATGCTGCATATGCTGGCCAATTGTCTAATTTTGGTACAACTTAGGACTATTTGTGGTTCTACTGTGGTCCAGTCTTGTTTGAACTTAACTTCAATTAAGGGTTAATGTTTTTCCTATTTGAGTTGGCCTTGAGGTATGATGCTGATCTAATAAGCCAGTCGTCGTATGTTCAAATCTCGACTGGGAGAGGCTGTTGGAATCAATAGGATCGTAGCAACTGGCCCTGCAATTGTCCTGTATTCTAAAAGCTGGCTGCGAAGTCTGTCGTACAAAAACAGAAGGTCATGTTTCGATAACGGAATGTAGCACCTAGGCTTTGCTTTTATTTTTCTTATTTGAGTACAATTTTGTTTCACAATTAGTTCAATTTTAGTCTGATTCTAGTGCAATTTTAGTTCATTCATGATTTAACTTTTGTTTAGTTTTGGTATTTTGACTATGGTTCAGTTTGGGTCTAAATTTGGTTCAATTTTGCTATAATTTTAACTCAATTTTAGTGCGATTTTGGTCCAATTTTGGACAAAGTTTAGTCGATTTTCAGTTCTACTACGATCTAATATTGGTCCAATTTGAATCCAATTTTGACCTTATTGCGACAGAATTTTAGTTTAATTTTGGTCCATTTGGGGTGTAACTTTAGTCCAATTTTAAACTAATTAAAATTCAATTGAGGTCCTGTTTTGGTGCAATTTTGGTAGAATTTCAATCTAATTGCGGTTCAATTTATATCTACTATCCAATGGTAATCTATTTCTGGTGCGTATTTGGTCTAGTTTTAGTCCAATTTTGATCTAAATTTGGTCCCTTTTCGGTTGAACTACAGTCCAATGTTGGTCAAACTGCTATTTGATTTTAGTTCAGTTCGGCTTAATTGCGGTAGAATTTAACCCAATTTTGGTCCACTAGTGTTCTAATTTTAGTCCAGTTTTGATGTAATTATGGTCCAATTATAACCGCTCAGTTGATTTCGAGGTACGATGCTGGTCTAACAAGACCAGTTAGTAGGATTGTTGCACTAGCTTCGTAACTGTCCCTAAGTACCCTAAGAGTCGGCTGTGAAGGCTGTCGATAAAAACGGGTCAAGTCTTAGAAAGGACGTTTATACCCAGTCCAGTACCGGTACAGCTTTAAAGCAAATTCAAAACAAATTTGATCTAATTGCGGTTCAGTTTTGATCTAACAATTCTTCAATTTGATTTTTTTCGGTCCAATTTTGACCTATTCTTAGTTTAAAAGAGGTCCAATTTTAGTATAATTGCAATCTAATATTAGTCCGATTATCGTGAAATTTTAATCCTATTTTAATATATTATTGTACTACAGTAATGTTCCGATTTTGTCAGCCCCATGTTGAATTTTGGGCTGACAAAATGGGGAAACTGACAAAATCCGTCAAAAAAATTTTCGGAATTTTTTTCAAAATTCCTGACTTAAGACCTTGCAATATCGAAGTTTTCCTCCAAAACAATGAATTTTAACCTTCAATTGGTTAACCGAAAGCTCAATGATGATGGTTCAGAACCTTTTTTGGTGCGCATTAGCTTTGAGCGAGAAAACTTGGTTTTAGGTTTATGGAACCTTTGAAAGAGTTTCTTAAAATTAAAAGTTCTTTTGAATAATCCCCTTAAAAGTACAATAAAATTTGTTTTATATTTAAATTTATTTTTCTTCAGTTTCAATATAACACATTGATGTGCTCTTCAAAGTTTTACAGCATATTATTACAAGAAATTTTGCTAAAAACAGTAACTTTTTATCTCTGCAGCAAAGATAGAAAAACCCTATTCAAAATCGTTAAAATCAGTTTTTCTATTTCAACTGTTTTTGTAGTTGTTGTATGACTTTTTTTTGTTTTACAGAGTTGAACAAATAGTAAAAATACACAACATTGCTGAATGTAGTCTACCTCTATCTTTGCTTGTTTAGGAACTATGGAACTTTTACTATAAAAATCCCCGAATTACTCGCAAGAAGGCATCACTTTATTCAAAAACTCTCCCCAGAGAAACAGAATAGTTTCAAGCAGGCTGAAAAGTTTTAAAAATCAGGTTTAAAAGCACAAAAGTTAAACAAAATTTGTAGGCTGACAAAATCGGGATAAAAAGCTGATCGGGGGTAGACAAAATCGGGAGCTGACAAAATTGGAACATTACTGTTTTTCAATCCGATATTGAACTAAAATGAGACCAATGTTGGTCCTTTTTCAGTTCAATTAGGGTCTAACTTTGGTCTTATGTTGGCCTAATTTAAGTTAAATTTTAGCCCAATTTTGATTCGATTCTGGTACAATTTCAGTCTTATTGCGGTCCATCTTGGATTCCTCAAGGCAGTCACCTGTGACCATTGACCTTATTTCTTGTCACTTCAATGATGCGAATTTCAAGCTGAGAGCTCCCCGTTCATCTTTCATCGACGATATGAAAATTTTCCAACAGATTAGCTCCGGAAAGTGATCAACATTGTACTAAATCAAAACAAAATGGGACCAAAACAGGATTAATGTTGGACCGAAATTGGACCAAAATGGGATTAAAATTGTACCAATATCAGTCAGATTTTGGTTTAATTTCAATTCAATCACGGTCCAGTTTTGGCCTAATGTTGGACCAATTTTAGTTCCATTTGGTTACATGTATGGCCCAATTTTGGTTAAAATCAGCTACAATTTGGATCTGGTTATGGTTAATCTTGTATTCCTTGAGCCAGTGACATTCTTTTTATAATTCAGCGATGTGAACTTCAAGCTGAGAGTTTCCCGCTTGTTTTTTTTTTCGATTATATTAAAATCTTCAGTCAGATTAGCTCTATCGCCGGCGCCCGTATACTTCAACAGCAGTTGGAAGGTTTTGGTAGATTGGTGACAGCATGCAGGTTAATCGAAGCGAATGCGCCATCATCACAATTTTAAGCAAGAATCTGTTTGGAATACAAGCTTTTGGAAACTATTTGCCAAAAAATTTCAGTTTAAATTATGGTTCAAATTTGGTCCAATTTCGGGCCAATTTTGATCCAACACTAATCCACTTTCGGTCCACTTGAAATCCAATTCTGGTCCAATTTTGGTTCAATTTTATTATAATTTTTGTCTACTCATGACCCAATTTTTGGTCGAACTTTAATCCAATTGTGATCTAATTTTGGTCCTGTTTCAGTCAATTTTTTACTCAATTTTGGTTCAATTTTAATCTAATTTTGGTCTACTTCTGGGTCAATTTGGGTCGGGTATGAAATGGGGAAGGTAAATGAGGAAGCGTCCAACATAACTCCAGCCATCCCAAGCCCCTACCTAGCGCCTCCACGTGGCCTTACCCGGTAATGCTCTATTGAATAGCCAAGCTAGGAGGTGCGATGATGGGTGGTTCCCGCCTGCCTGATCTCAAAACTGCGGGTTTGGATGAAGGCTGAGCCACACGACCTTGTTAGTAGGTAAGCTTAACAAAAGTTATTTTAATTATTTGTTTCGTTTTAGCTCATGGAGCAAGCACCTCTTACTGTACAATGAAAACTCGGGTCGAAGAACGTTTAAATAATGCTCATGGATACCAGAAGAAAAATTAAATTAATAATGGAAGCACTCATGTAAACTTAAATGATGCATCTCTATTCCATTCGAAGGATTGCTGGTGAGATTGTTCTATTTTTGTCCATATATCTTCATATAATGTATATTCACATAACTCATATCTTATTACATTGCCATATACCATCATTATCGTACAGGGGAAGGAGCATCAGGGTATCCAATGAATCGGAGACTGGACGAGGGATGTGGTAAGCAGCCTAAGTCATATAATATCGGAGAGGATTTTGACATGCTCTTCTAGCACACAAATCATCACGCAAGATAAGTTTGCACGGCGAAGTTATGTATCTAGAAACCGCAAGTCTATGCTGGAAGGAGTGTCTTATATTCCCGTAGAATCATATAAGCGACATTGCTTATAGATCCACCCAACCCCTTTTGGTCCTTCACGAACAGCATTGACATGAAAGTTGCTAGGTAGATAAATATTCGATCCTGGTGTAATTCTACATGCATACAATGGGAAACCCTTGAGGTGATGGTGGCTAACCCCATACATACACATACGTACATACACTTCTGGGTCAATTTGGGTCTAACTTTAATCCAATTGTGAGTTAATTTTGGTCCGGTTGTCGTCCAATTATGTTTCAATTTTAGTCTAATTTTGCTCCATTTGCGGTCCAATTTTTGTCCAATTTTAGTCCAATTGTAATATATTTTGGTCTAATTTTTGACCAATTGACATTCAGTTTTGGTCCTATTGACGCTCAATTCTGGCCCAAATTTGGTTCACTTTTGGTCCAATTTCGGTACGATTTCAGTTCACTTGTGGTCAAAGTTCAATTACGGTACAGTTGTGCTCCAATTTGGGTCCACTTTTAGTCAACTTTTGGCCTATTTTTAATTCAATTGTGACCTAGTTTTAGCCTAGTTGCAGTTAAATATTGGCCTAATTTTAATCTAATTTTGATCCAATGCTGGCTTAATTTTGTTCAAAATTTACTCAAATGTTGGTTTTTTCTCGAACTAATTTAAGTCCATTTTCAATCAGATATTGGTCTAATTCTGATCCAATTGATGTACAGTTTCGGGTTGTGGCAGTAAATTTTAGCACAATTTTGTTTTAGTTTTGGTCCGATTGAGGTCCGATATTGTAGTCTAACATAGATGTTTTATAGTTTTATAGTTCGTTCCTTTTTGCCAAGCTAGGGAATTAGCCCAATTATAACCAAATTCAACACAACTCTTACCCAAGGCCCTCGTGATTCGCCGATATTACGAACTCTTGAAACACATGTTGGCACTGGTTGACTCCCATTATAGTTCGATTCTGCTCGCAAATCTCATTGTTCAAGCTATCCCTCAATTATAAATACAATTACAAGTACTTCTTTTGGAATTCCCGTTTGCTGCTACGTATTCTAGATGACATCCACCTGTAACATCGCTAGTCACCTGTGGCTATTGTTATCTGTGTCATGAAAAGAAGTGAATGAAATTCCAGCAGGATAAAATTAGTATTCAGTCAACGCTATTTAGATAATTTTCTGCGAGTCACGAAGAAGAGAGTAGCGCAAGTAGATCGACTACTTGTTCTGAATTCCGCGCATAAATATTTTTCCAGATCGTTTTATTCTCCATCAGAATTTGCTTCAGTCAGTCTAAGTACCCTTTCTTTGTGTCTTCATGAAACGCAGTAAAAACACCCAATCTTGACTGCGACATTAATGGCGGTTCGTAAAGCTTAAGCACCGCAATAATTTAAACCTTCGCTTAATTTCACTCTAAATTAGACAAATGATCCGTAGACCAAATAGACACCGATAATAAACCTTTCGCTAATTCGAAGCTTCCACGAACGCGAACGCCGGGTTCGGTCTTCTTTCCCATCCCGATCCCAGAGCAGCAGCATCCACTGAATCGGTGGTGACGGTGGCGCCAATGAAGCGAAATACACGGACGGAATGGAACGCAACGCGTAGCGGGTTGATATTTCGTCAATTAAAGGCAAACATTCCACCAACAACCGAGTGCCATATTAATTAGCGCTCTCCAAATGACGGGTTTCAGCTTCAGCAGCAGCAGCAGCAGCAGCTTCCAAAGTAGACGGGTTCCGACTGATGATGCCGTCGTCGTCGTCGTCGATGGAATTCCGGGGGAAGGGTTGCTTTACTTTCCCCACCGAGGAAAGGC
This sequence comes from Sabethes cyaneus, assembly GCF_943734655.1. NCBI lineage: Eukaryota > Metazoa > Arthropoda > Insecta > Diptera > Culicidae > Sabethes > Sabethes cyaneus. Next base: position 227,552,051 of record NC_071354.1, read on the forward strand.
GGTAATTTCGTCTGCATTGACGTTTTGCATTTGATAAGTAGTAGATATTCTACTACTGTTGGATGAGTTGGTTGGAAGACTTGGGAAGAGTTGTTTTTTATTTCCTTGCACTTCAGCAGGACTGTAATGGCTTTTAATAAATCATTCATTTTCATCGTCTTCGTCGTTGGTCGGACAGTCAGACAGTCGGTGGTGGCAAAATCCGATAAACTCAGACTGCGACTCCGCCGGGCATTCCACCGGCTGTGCCGCGAAGAAGGGTTCTTTTTATTTCCTTCAGCGGAGCAGACCGGCCGTAATTGACTGGCTGGTGACAAAAGAATGGCGTGCCGATCATAATCGGTCTGCTGGAAAAGTGGCATGCAACAAGTTGAACGAACGGAATTTTGGGGTTAAACGTAGATTGATGGCGGTTGATGTTTTGTCTTGTAGAAAAGAGGACTGGAGATTCGAGGAAGGACATTTTCGTTCAAATGAAATTAATTATGCGTAACAATTGGACCCATAAATTGAAAGAATTTTATTTCATTTCTTGGTTTAATTGCGATTATAATCCATGAGCAAATACGATTCGTGAAACATTCATTTCCTACAATCCCATTAACGATACACCGAATTATTCCAAACCAAAAAGCCTTAATCGGAATTCGGCAGGATTTCCGGTTTGCTCGGCTCTGCTTTGAAAGCGATATCAACAGATAAGCTCCCGGGCGGCAGTGGTGGTGGTGGTGGTGTTATGCTATAAACACGTCGGTCACGCTCTGTCGCATCCAGTTCTGACGAATCGATTGATCCGACGGGCCAAAAATAGAACCAAAATAAAGCTGCCGCCTTTTCATCGTGTTCAGCTCGATTCCGAAATCGTCCCGACAGGAAAGATTATTTTCCCAGGAAACAAAAACCGTTCTAAAATTGTGAATCGACCGTAAGCCACACGTCAGCTTATGTTTACTCTCCGCAACACATTCGTGGAAAATTAAGTAGAACAGAAGCTGGACAAAGGCTGAATGAAATTCCGAATGACAATGATTCGAAACAAAACAAGCGAACAGGACCAGATTATGTGTCGTATATTTTGAAACGAATTGAAGTGACTGTTTTTCCATAGTAGTGTCGGAAGACGGAATAATCCCAAAACAAGCAACACTTTTTCTAACGACAGCCCCGGTACGGTGTGGCAGGATACTTTGTAAAATGAACTGAAAGTTGAAAGAAATGTAATCTTCGAAGAGCCACCACATCGTACTTACAAATCCCAATTAGTCCCAGCTGTCATACATCCAACCGACCTCGGTTCCGTGGACTCCGTTGCCTGGCTCGGCGAAGTCAACGGGGATGCGCTGAAGAGCAGGTTCCGGCTTTTTTTTTCTGTTGTTGTTGTTGCTCGGGCACCGTCATCGGTGACATTGTCAACATCATTTTTTTCTGGCCCGCTTCCTCCGCTTGCTCTATTGTAGGTACAATAGATCGGGCAAAGAAGCAAATGTTCTGCTCGTCAAGTGTCATCCTCGAACCGGAACGGAGAAACCAGGACTGACAAATTTGTCAGCCGTTATCCCTTTTGTGTTCGAGGATGGCAAATTGGGCTGCTGAACGGGGTCACGACGACTCGCTCTGGGCTGGGTGAACGTTGCGAACGGGTTGGTGGTTCTTTGCGGTTGGTTGATTTTCTTTTTTCGCAGACTTTCTTGAGTAATTTTATATTCATATTTTTTCCAGCGCAGTTAGCAATTCATTTCTGCATCATATCAACTCAATTACATGTTTGTGTAATGTACATCTTCGTCATCGTGTTTAGATCTTCCTTTTAGGTCAAAATGTTTCAACTACCACTCCGAATGCTTAAATTTTTCCGAAACAACTTAATTCCGAGCGATATAAATAATAGATTTTGACAGACTCGGGAAACTCACACCCGAAGCCACTTCATCCTAGCCCAGCTGCTAGTCCGTGATTCTCGAACGCCTAACGGAGAAAGTCACACATGGCGGCAAACACATTCCGACCGAGACTGCTACGAGACAGACCGACTAAAAGCGCAAATAACCGGCGACTTTTGCGAAAGGCACGCACACCTGAACTTCATCACCATCATCGTCTTCGTCTACGTCACAGTCGTCGTACCCATAAGTTTTTTCCATTGTTATTGATGTTGCAATTTCGCTCGTGAAAACGTGATTAAACTTCTCCAACCCTTTGTTACAGTTCTTCCCGGTGAATTCTTCGAACTGAGAAAGGATTACCTTTACCGTGTGCTCTCCTTTCAACCACAGATAAATTTTCCGAACATTCTTTCGCGGCGGCACACGGTGCAACTGAACAATCCAATGCCCGCTGCTGGCTGACAATAGGAGGTGCGGAAATCATGGCTTGACGCGTATTCAAACACCTTTTGGTTCATTGTTTTCTCACGCCGGCGCTAGCTGTTGGCTGCCGAAGCAAACACATTCCCACAAAAGGAAAAGTTCCTCCTCGATGCGCTTCGCAGATTGCGAAGAACAACAAAGTCGGCAAACAAAAGCGGAAAAGTTCAAATGATGGTGGGGGACAATTTTCACGCGGACCGTCTCGTACCGACAGGATTCCGTATGGTTCGATGGTGTTTTACACTTGATGACAAAAACGGATTTACTTCGTTTTTGCAAGTTTAAATTTAAAAATTTAGTGTTTAAATACTGTTGTTGCTGTTGCTGTTATTAATCCCCGCACCACACATTGATAGAGCTGGAAGAATAAAACAAAACTGGATATTAGGCTACCTAATATAAGGGTGCGGAAGTAGTTTAGTTAGTAAAACATTCAGGTACCAACCGAAAGTATGTGAATGCGAGCCCAACCTGCTATTGAACGATCCAATATGTTTTTGGAACATATATCAAAACCTTCTAGTTTATCCTATTTATCATTCTTCGCATCAGACACTTTCGTACCCTAAATTGATCACAACTGAATCGCAATTAGAAGAATTCGGTAGACCTTGAGCCAAAGTTGGACCATATTTCAACCGAAGTTGGTCCAAATCAGATCAAAATTGGGCCAAAGTAAAACTAAACTGGACCAAAATTAGATTAATATTAGACCAAAATTTGACCAAATTCGACTACAACTAGACCAAACTAAGATCACAATTAGATTAAAGTGGTCAAAATTAGAGCACAGTTGTGCCATAATTGGACTAAACTTTCACCGTAATTGAAACGAAATCGTACCACAATTGGACTAAAAGTGAACAAAACTTAGACCATAATTAGGCGTCAATAGGAACCAAAATTGAACATCCATTGCACTGTGGTTCAGAAAGCCAGAATAGGTGGAATAAATTGTTTACTCAGTAGTCGCTGATTTTAGAATATTTATGTGTTTTCAACAAAATCTTGATTTAGGATGCCGCTTTTTTTGGCATGAGCTATCTTAGGGAGACCGTCAAATTAACCAAGATTCAGAAATTATCTACAAAACGAAACAAGATAGAGCGGTATTCACTTCAGCAATTTTATAGCTTGAAGTATTTTGAGTAATATTTCAGAAGACGGAGTTCCTCTATCTCAAACCGTTTCCATAGTAGGGCGTTTTTTCTGAATCAAATTAGGGTAACTCTGCTATTTTTTGGTTTTCTCCACAACTTTTTCATTTTGCATTTCTCGCAAAACACTCGCTTAGATCACTTTTGAGGCTTAATAAAACGCAACTTTTGGTGAAAAAAGAAGCTGGCTATCTACTTTACTTCTACACTTATACTAAGTTTTGTGTTAAAAATAGGTTGTTTTCAAATGTTAGTATCTTAGAAAGATGCAAGTAAAATTAAAATCGGTTGATTGCGTTTGAAAGAACGTGATATTCTGCGCATAATATCAAAAAATTGGAGAGGAAATTTTTGTCTATCTCAAAGAAATCAACTTTCAATATGTGGGGTTTTAACAGATTTAAGTATATAAAAGTTATCGAGTTGCGCCATAACTCCGGAACGCTTTCACTGTTCTACAGCAAACTTGGCGTATATGTTTCTTGACATAAGTGAATCAGCACATGGGGTCGCTAAAAGGGAGGGGGAGGTCCAAATAAGTAAAAGTGGCTGCGATTATCTTGCGTTTAAGAGGCGAACCAGCCGCAGGCTGAAAACCTCTCAAATATAGAATAATAATAATAATAATAACTTGCATTTGGACCGTTATAAAAATTGTACAAGTGACTGGGAGATAAGAGGAAGAGCGTGTGAAAAGATGGGAGGGTCACAACTACGGGAGTAGAACAATATAAGGAAGGCTTTGTTTCTCTCTCATTATCTTCGGAGAGACGTACAAGTTGCTATAGACGGATTACCTACGAATGGCCGAAATAACAAATGGCATAATAGATCTAATGGCCGAGTCACGAACGGCCGAATCACAAATGGCCGAATCACGAATGGCCAAATCACAAAAGGCTGAAACACATATGGCTGAACGTCATCTTCGGCCGAAAAGTGAGTCGCAGTGAGTCAAGTCCTATAAGCTGTGCACGACTTTTGTAACTTGGTAGCTGGTGTGGATTATTCCAGGGTAACCACCGAAGAGCATATCGAACAAATTTTCGTTGGACAGCTTCGATTCTGTGTACACCGACCGTTGAGGTAATGAGGGTTCTAAATTGCCGAGCAATATTCAAGAACTGAACGAACGAGTGAACAGTAGAGAGATTTCAGGCAGTAAATGTCCGTAAAATTCCTGGACACTCTCATTATGAATCCCAAGCAACGAGATGATTTCCCGATTACATATGAAATATGCTGCTGGAACGATAGTTTGCTATCTAATAGCACGCCTAGATCTTTGATGCAGTTAGTCCTTCCAATGCTAGTACCTAAAAGCTTGTAGTCGAAAGAGATAGGTTCTTTTTTTCTTGAGAATGTAATCGCGGCACATTTACTCGGATTAACTTTCATACGGTTTGTGCAATACCAGTCTGCAAAGTTGTCTAACTGTTGCTGAAGCACGTGGGCGTCGGCGATAGAGCTGATTCGATAGAAAATTTTCAAATCGTCGGCGAAGGACAAACGGGGAACTTCGAGTTTAAAATTCACATCATTGATGTATAGAAGGAATACCTACGGTCCTAGGTGGCTGCCTTGGGGAATTCCAGATGGAGCAGAAAATTCTTCAGAATAATTATCACCAATTTTCACTGCTAGCCGACGGCCAGTGAGATACGAACGCTACCAACTGATAACTCTGCCGCCGAATCCTAGCTTTTCCAGTTTGGCTATGGCAATCTTGTGGATAGCATTAACGAAGCAAGCGAATGCAGCTGTTAGGTCAAAATAAACTGCATCAGCTTGCTCAGAATGATTATAGCTATCTGTTATATAGGAAGTAAATCATAAAAGATTGGTCACAGTAGAGCGCTTTGGCATAAATCCGTGCTGGTCCTCAACAGTGTATTGTTGGCAAAATCCATAAATGCCTAAATAAAATAATATAATAAGCGTAACTCATTCGCGTTTAGGAGAAGAAACAACTATCGATCATCTATACTCTATCTACCAAAATAAAAATAAGACGCAGAGTATGTCCTGTTTTTCTGAAACTAAGGTACAGAATTTTACAAAAAGCTTTTTTCCTTCACCTCATCACAGAGCTGTGGGTGGAACAAAAGGCAATAGACGGGAAAATTTTAAAGGTTTTTCAGGGGGATGTTTCAAATTCGCGGAGAGTAATAGATGAAAAAATTTATTCAAAATGTGTAAGGTCTCACAAAATGAGCAATAAAAATTTTGTTGATTTAGGCATTCCGGGAAAATTCAGCCTTTCGTAGTTTGGCCATTCGTGATTCGGCCTTTCGTGATTCGGCCTTCTGTGACTGTTGTTGGAAGTCGGCCTTTTGAAGATCGGTCATTCGTGATTCGGCCATTTGTGTTTCGGCCATTCGGCACCAGCCCCTATAGACAAAAGAGGCACTGACCGAGGAGAGTTAATCAAGGGAAGGGGTAGATATGCCTAAATTAGAAAAAAAAAGTTTTGTTTTTTGTATTATGAGAATTTGCAAACTGAAACGTAGTGCTGTGAAGCCCGCATTCGTATAGTCTTATTTTCTCTCACGATTTTCTTCTAACGAACACACATGCATTAGCACTTCTTTGGGATTCCTTTTCTGATGTTCGCATGCACTACGACAAGTTTTTACCAGTGTGTATTTAGTTATCAGCCACGGTCGTCGCCCACGCTCGTCATTGCAACCCAGCAGTTGATATCTATCACTGCTCACTATGACCTGCACTCTCACCCGCGTGTGTAAGCGAGGGTTTTACACATTAAGAAGTAAAGAAGTAAAGTAAAATGCGTATCCATACATCCTAGTGTGCCGCTCGTGTTTCACGACCTGTTGACAGCTCGTAAACTTTTGCCTCGCGGGCGTGCTGTGCAGAAAGTTGCTCTGAGGCTGTACACTAGCGAGTGTGTAGGTAGCAGAATGTATGCACACAGTACCAGTAGTTGTTTGTCGTAGACTTGCGTCAGTGGAGTAAGTTTTCCCCTGCACGTCTTATTCCACTCTATGATATTATTAAACGGCGGCATTTGGACCACAAATGAACCAAAATTGGAATAAAGCAGAATATGACGAAAATTGTACCAATATGAAATCACATTTGAATTATAGTTGGCCCAAAATTGGGCCTGAAGTAGACCAAAATTGGACCAGAATTAGATCAAAATTATACTAAACGTGAATCAAAGTTGGGCTGCAATTGAACTAAAATTGGACCGAAACTTGACCAACATTGGATTAAACTTGAAACAAAGTAGGACCAGAATTGGATTTTATTGGACCGAAATTGGATTAAAGTTGAACGAAAATTGGCTCGAAATTGGACCACAATTGAACCGTAATTGGATTGAAATTAAACCAAAATTAAGCTAAACCAGACAAAATCAAACCCTCTGCAAATCGGTTGAATATTCGGAAAAGTCACCTATACTACTGTAGGTCCTTTAATATGTCCATCTGGCAGCAATTTGCAGAAATTCACGGTTTCGCAAATTCTGGGTTAATTCTGTAGCCGGATACTGAGGAGTAAAACTGGACATTCCGTTCTAGTAGTCAGGACGTCAGACATAAAAATAGCATGCATAACGTTGTGCATGCAGACAAGTAGACTGTCGAGATTTATAAGTTGGAAGCGAGTTGCCTATCAGGCTAGGTAGCCGGAAATGGATCGCTCCATGACAGGCGTCGAACGGCAAAGCGCACAAATATCCGCTGTACAGCTTCGATTCTGTCAACTTCATTATGATAGTATAAAGATTTCAGACTTGACTTGATCTTTAGCCACACGAATCCGGAATTCTACATTTTTAGAGGCTTATCCGCATACGTAAGATATATGCTGCTGGAACGATAGCTTGGTTATATTTGATGAGTTCCCAAAAGCTTGTATTCGAATCAGATAACTTCTTTCTTGTTTGAAAATGTAATGATGGCACATTTGCTTCGGTTAACCTGCATGCTATCACCAATCTGCAAAACTATTCAACTGCTGTTGAAGTATACGGGCATCGACGATAGAGCAAATCTGACCGTAAATTTTTATATCGTCGACAAAAGACAAACGAGGAATTCTTAGCTTAAATTTCATACCATTGAAGTATGCAAGGTATACCAATGGTCCAAGGCGGCTGTCTTGGAGAATACCAGATGGATCATAATAAGATAAAATTTGTAGCTAATTTTGACCAAAATAGAACCATAAAGGGAACAAAATAGGACCTAAATTAGACCAATATTTGGCCAAAATTGGACCGTGATTGAACTGAAATTGAACCAGGATGGGACTGAAATTGGTTCAATTTTGGTCTCATTTTAGTTCAATAATTTTATTAATGCGGGACAACAATTGGACCAAAATTGCACAAAAATAAATCAATGGTAAATCTAATTAGACCAGCATTGGACCAAAAATAGTCCAGAATTGATAAAAAATTGTACCGAAAATAAATTAACTATCAGACCAAAATCAGATAGGGCCATAATTTTCCAAAGCTGGAACAGAATTTGAACCACTGTCTGACTAAAATTGAAGCAGAATAACACCAAAAATTAGTTAAATTGAATAAAAGTTCAATAAAAGTTAGATCGAAAGTAGGCCTAAAATTTACACAAGTTGGATTAAACTACAGCCAAAATAAATCAACATCCATCTAACATTGGAACAAAATTTGTTCTAAATTGCACGTTGAAAATTTGACCAAAATGAAACCAAATTTGGACTAAACTTAAAACTAAAACCGAAGCTTAATTAAAATTAGATGGACGTGGAATAAATCAAAAGCAAATTGAATTAAAATTGGTCCTGTATTACCCTGAAATCGGAACAAAAATGAACCAACATTGAATGACAACTGGACCACAATTAATCCAATATTGGATCAAAATTGGATCAAAATAGGATTAAAATTGGATGCTTCCGAAATTAAGTTAAATTTGGACCCAAGTTCGATCGTACCTGGACCAAAATTGGACAAAAATCGAATCAAAGTTCCACCAAAATTGGACTAAAACTCTATCAAAATTAAACCACAACGGGTGTAAAATTTGACCAATTTAGACCAAAATTGGACAAAACTCAAAGCTGGACCAAAATTAGACCGTAGTAGAGCGGAAATTGGACCAAAGTTGAGCCAAATCTAAACTGAAATCACTCTAAACCCGGATTAAAATGGGACAAAAATAGAATCAAAGTTGGACCAAAATCAGACTGTAACTGAACTGAAATGGGGCCAAAGTTAAACCAAAATTAGATCCAAAGTGGACTCGAATTGGACCAAAGTTAGACCAAATTAAACTAAAATTGGAACAAAACTAGCTTCAAATTGGACCATAATCAGACCAATATAATACAGAGTTGTATTGAAGTTGGACCAAAACTGGGCTAAAAATGGACCAAAATTGTATTGTAGTATGGTCAAAATTGGACCGAAATTAAACCAACATGGTTCCAAATCTGAACCTAAAGAGGACCAAAATTAGAGTTTGGGTTCTATCAACTCCATTGTGATAGCAAAGATTCTGAAATTGACAGCAATATTCAACTGCTGAATACACCAATGAGTAGTATAATTACTTCGGGCAGTAGATATTGGAATGATAAGTTGCTATCTAGCAGGGCACGTCTAAATCTTTGATTCAACTTGATCTTCCAATAACAGTTCCCAAAAGCTTGTATTTGAATGAGACATGATCGTTCTTCAAAATGCGGTAATGGCACATTTGCTTAGACTAATCTACATGTACGGTGTATGCTATCACCAATCTGCTGCTGTTGAAGCATACGAGCATCGGCAATAGAGGTAATTTGTCTGAAGATTTTAATATCGTCTACGAAATTTACATTACTGAATTATACCAAAAATGTCAATGGTCCAAGGCTGCCTTGGGGAATCCCAGATGGGCCACCGTAGGATCAAAATTGTAGCTGATTTGATCCGAAATTGGACTGAAAATGCTTTAAAGTGAGGTTAAAATTGGACCAGCATTAGATCTAAATTCGACCGTGACTGAAACGAAACTGAACCTGCATAAATTGATCCAATTTTGGTTTCATTTTAGTCTAATTTTGGATTGATAATCAAAGGTAAACAAAATTGAACCACCATTGGATTAAAATTACACCGAACATAGACTAAACTGAAGAGTTGTTAGGGTTAGACCAAAATTAGATTACAATTGTACCAGAATTGAACCAAGATAAGACCGAAATCAAAATTAGTTTTTAATTGGACCACAGAAAGTCCAAATCAGAACAAAATTAAATCAAACTTAAACCAAATTAGACGGATGTGGGCTAAATTTGATCAAAAATTGTTCCAACGTTCCAATTTCAGCCCGAATTTGGTCCAGCTGTGTTTCAATATTGCTCTAGTTGCGGTCCAATTTTCTTAATATTTTTTGAAACGGTGGTTCTACAATTGATGGAGGGACGGTAGGGGAAAGTGAAGAAAGATTTTTTGGAGTGGAGGGGAAAGAGCGGGATGGTGATGTGGGGGGGGGGGAGGAATATTGCTAGCTACGCTTAATATGTAGTCGTTGTGACTCCTACCTTTTGTCCAATGCTGGAAGGTGCATGGGTCGAATCAAGCAATAATCTAAGATTATAAGATATTAATGCCTGACCGCATTTTAAGGTCAAAGACTAAAAACACGAGTTTGGTCTAGTCCAATTTTCGTCAGTTAGGTCTAGTTATGGTCCATTTTGGTTTCAAATTGGCTCAATTTTGATCCGATTGTATTCAATTTTAGTTTAAATTGTGTCCAACTTTGGCCCAATTAGGACCAATTTCTGTCTAATGTTGGTCTAATTTTTGTTCAACCGCGGTTTAATTTCTAATTGAATTACAATTGAACCACAACCAATTCAAAGTTAGACGAAAATTAGGTAATCCAAAATTGAAATAAAATTCTTCCAAAATAAAGTCAAAGTACTGGACCAAAATAAAAAAAAATATCGAATCAAAGTTGAACCAGAATTGTACCGTCTTTGAATCGAAATTGAACCACAATTGGACTAAACTTAAACAAAAATTAAATCCATAGTGAACCCAAATTGGGCTACAGTTGGAGCAACTTTAAACCAAAGTTGGACCAAAATGGGATTGTAATTGGACCAACATTGAACAAAAAAAAAGAATCTTGTTTGGACCAGAAGTTGAACAGAAATTGGACTAAAATTCGATCCAAATAACATCAAAGTTGGACCAAATTTAAAGCAAAATGGGATATGAAATAGGCCAAAGCTGGACCATAATTAAACCCAAGTTGGTCCAAAGACCTAAATTGTACCTAAATTGTAACAGAATGAAAAAAAAATTGAATCAATACAACAAAATAGCAATACTTTGCTAAAATAAAATGAACCACAATTGAACTGAAACCAAACTAAAATTGATCCAAAATTCTACTGAAATGGGACTAATATTGGGCCAAGATTAATCCAGAATTGGGCCAAAGTTGAATTAAGATTGAGTCACAATTGAATCGCCATTAGTTCGAAGGTGAAGCAAAATCATACAACAATTGAGCCAAAATTGAACCGAAATTGGAACAATATCGGATTGAAAAAGACCGTGATTGTACCAAAATTAGACCAACATTAGTCTGAAATTAGTCCAAATTGGCACAAAATTTGGCCAAATTTAAACCAAAATTAAACCAAATTGGACAAAATCGGGCCAAAGTTAAACCAATCGGATTAAAATTCTTCAGAAATAAGCCAAAATTGGACCAAATTCAAACGAAAATTAGACTAAAATCGGATTACAATTGAATCAAAACTTGACCAATATTGGACGAAAATGGAATCAAATTTGGACCAGATTTAGACCGTAGTTGAATCGAAATTGGACTAAAATTTGATCCAAAGTGGACCCAAATTGAGCCATAAATGGACTATATTTAATCCTACAGTGAAACAAAACTGGGTTAGAAATAGGCCATGGTGAATAAAAAAACGAAAATACCACCACTTTACAAAAATTAAACTACAGTTTGACCGAATTTAAACTATAATTGGACCGAAATTGGACTGAAATGGGTCCAAAATTAGGTTATTAGATTTGACCATATTTGGGTCAAAGTTGAATCAAGAATGAATTACAATTGAATCGCAATTAGTTGAAAGGTAAACCAAGATTAGACAACCATTGAATCAAAATGGACCGAAATTGGAACAAAGTTGGAGTGAAAAAGATTGTGATTGAACCATAATTGAACCAACATTAGACTGAAATTGGGCCAAATGGGGTCAAAGTTGGATTAATTTAAACCAAAATTGAAGCAAAGTGAAACCAAATTGGACCCAAAATAGACCTAACAGGCGAAAGTTGAACGGCAGTTACATTAAATTTGAACCAAAGTTGGACTAAAATCGGACAAAATTTCGATAGCACCCGTCACATGGACGCCATTTTTCCGGCCATGTACCGTTTCACTTTAAGTAAAAGTTGGACTAAAATTAGACAAATATTCAATCAAAGTTGGATCAAAATCGTATTATAGTTGAACCAAAAGTGGACCACCATTGGACTAAAGTTGGATCGAAGTTAAACCAACATTGGACCGATCCCGGTTTAAAATTGGTTGCAAACCGAACTAAAATTATATTTAAAGTAGATTCAAATTGCTCTAAATTTACCCAAAATTAGACGGCCGACCAACGTGATCCAAAATTGTACCTATATACCAAAAAAACCAAAAGTAAACAAAAACGAAATCACAATTGGCTCAAAATTGAACTAAAATTGCAAAATTAAAAAAAAACATGCAAAAGTGGAGGCGAAACTTCAACTTATGATAAACATTGCTGTTGCTGTCGTAGTTTTTCATACGTGTTAGACCATATCCGTCGCACGCGGCGATCTAGTGTGCTATGCGTGGTGTACGAATTCGTGCAGTTTTCAGATAGAAACTCAGCACCCATAGCGATACGTTTAAAATTAAATTGCAGCAAAACTGAAAAAGATAAGTGTTTCACGCCAAAGAGCGAATTGTAGAACAGTGCAAGATTTTAAATTGGTAGAAACACTTATGTCAAAAGTTGTTGCTTCTGAAAAGTTACTAAATTTCATGTAAGAATTTTTTTAGGGCTTTCCTACTAGACCTAAATTTAGGCAAAGATAACTGAAAACTAAAAATGTTTAATAATCCTGTAATAATTTGACCATATGCGTATCACCCTCTGAAATATTGGCACCGCGTTTTCTAACATCCCGTATTTTTCATTTGATGACAGTATACACATTATAAGATTTACCCATTTCCATATCTTGAGCAATTGTTGAGCCACGACAACCACCACCTCCCCCACCGGAACGAAAAGTTCAACAACGAAAAAAAGAAACCAAATAAATTTGATGTGCAATCTCCGGTTTGCCGTGACATTTATTCAGGTGATTTCAGTCTGTGCAAGTCAAAATCGGGTAGCGCGAAAGGAACGAAGCAAGCGGGGCATTATTGTGGAAAACCACCAGCGGAAAATAGAATCATTTCCTTCGGTGTGTGCGTATGTGTGTGTCATTTGCTTGTGCAAATTTTCCCAGAAGGTAGCGAGTGTGAAATTGATGTTTTGCCTTTCTACTATATAAATATATAGTATAAAGGTATAGAAATCACTTGGAAAACCGGAAATGGAAAGAAGGTCCTGCGGGCCGAATGTTATATACCATTCGACTCAGTTTCGAAAACTGAGCATTTTCTGTGTGTGTGTATGTATGTGTGTGTGTGTGTGTGTGTGTGTGTGTGTGTGTGTGTGTGTGTGTGTGTGTGTGTGTGTATGTAACGCTTTTAATCTCACTCACTTTTCTCGGAGATGGCTGGACCGATTTTAATGTTCTTAGTGTCAAATGAAAGGTCTAGGTGTCCCATTGGTCGATATTGAATTTCATTTTGATCGGACTTTTAGTTCAAAAGTTATGTATAAAAATACGAAAAATATGGGACTTCATTATCTCATAGATCCCTTAACCGATTTGAACAAAATTGATTGCATATGAAAGAGGAGCCTTACAAACCCTTAACTTCCAAATTTCATGATGATTGGACTTGTAGTTTGAAAGTTACATAAAGAAATGTGAAAAAATAGTATTTAAAACATATTTTTGTAACATTTAAGAATTAATTCAATCATCACACATTTTATTATTATTTGAAAATTACTGCTGAGATCTATCAAACGAAACCGAGTTATTTAAAATCGGACGGTTCATTCAAAAGTTATTCAAACTTTAACACTTAAGCACCGTATATTAAACCGTTAAAACGTGTGAAATCAAAACATATCAATCAAATGTAGATTGTATTCAATGTGTGCGATGTATATATGTATGTATGTACGTATGTATGTATGTATGTATGTATGTATGTATGTATGTATGTATGTATGTATGTATGTATGTATGTATGTATGTATGTATGTATGTATGTATGTATGTATGTATGTATGTATGTATGTATGTATGTATGTATGTATGTATGTATGTATGTATGTATGTATGTATGTATGTATGTATGTATGTATGTATGTATGTATGTATGTATGTATGTATGTATGTGTGTGTATGTGATGACAATTTGCAATGAAATTCAAGAAAAGTGAGAAACATGTCAAAAGTCAGAAGTTTTTGAAGCCTCTTAGTGGAATACGAACTCTGAAATAAAAGAAAAGAAAAAATTTTTTACCGACTAAATTCCACTATTTAATATTTATTCGCGACAGATAAGTATACGCTTTGAAAAAAGACACTGATGAAGCCTGCATGTTGTAGGCGAACTACGTATCTGTCGCAAATAAATATTAAATAGCGGGATTCAATTGCAAAGTTTTTTCTTTTCTTTGATTTTAGATTTCAATTGTCATTTTCTTCACTTGCTGTTACTCACAATTGTACACGAAAAGCAAAAAGCGGAGAAAAGCAGTTAATTTAAGTATATAAGTATAGTGTTGTGTAGGATCAAAATACTAGTGAGTTGATTTTTCCAAATAAATTTATACAAATTTCATACAAATTTTGCGCATTAATAAATGCTCCATAGATACTAGAGCTTAGAAATGTTATATGAAAAATAGGAAGTAAACGTTGCACGGTAGTAACTTTGTACGATTTGTTTTCGTTAGTGACATTTTAAAGGACAGATGTCTTATGTCATGTATCATGTGTTAATAAATAAATCAAAAATGACCAGCACTGGAAATCATATCGATCATATTTCTCATTCTCAAGCATGTTTATGGTGCAGTTTTTGCACTATTTTTCGACCTCATCTTGTTTTCCTAACCCTCTAACATTGTAAAAACGATGCGATCAAGCTAATGACTATCTTTTCATGAAAGTACATTCAAAAGAAGCTCAAGTTTTGATTTTCATGCAAAAATAATTATCTGAAGGAGCGCCAGCTAAGAAAAAGTTCAATTTCTCTTTTTCATATCTAATGCTCTATTCAGTTATTTTTTCTAATTCAGATATATTGCAAAATTGAAGCCAAGCAAACTAATAGTAAAATTTTGAGATTAATCATTTTGTTGTAGATATCCTTTTTCTTCAAAAACGAAGTATAATAATAATTTTTCTGAACTCTTGTTTTTCAAAGATGCTAACTTTTGAACGCATGGTATTAATATCAAAATATCAAAAAAAAATCTACCCTTTGGGCTAAAACCACTCAAAAAAAATATCAAAAAATATGCTATGAACGCATATTTCATATTGTCAGTTCAAAACAAGTTTCGTATGTGGCTCTGAAACCCAAAAGTTAAGGCCGACCGATTATAAAACTAAATAAGGTGTTCATCAAATAACATAAATGACGCTTACAAGTATTTACGCACCCAAGGAAAGAAAATATAATTATTCTACGCAATACGTTGTGTATTTTACTGGCAAATAAGGATTTTGAGGAATACGGAACGGATATTTAAAAATATAGTCAAGTTAATTATAGATGTTCCTGAGAAATTAAATAATGATTATTGTGGCAGTAGAAAGGCTAGGTCACGCCGCTAGGTGGATTAATTCGGGTTTTTTTTATACTAGGTAATATTTTCAAGGTAAAGAATCTCAAAAGTTTGCGATTGGATATTTTTCGTTCCCGTAGCTGGCAATTTCACCGACGATGATAAGAAAGGATAAAGTTAATTGATCAACTCTTCGTTAATCACTTTTATCAGGTTAAAGATTTCCTCCGACTAATCTGTCGGAGCAACCGGATTTGACCGGACCGACAAACTTTTCCCAATTTCATGCTCGTCAACAAAATCCTCGTCCCTGCTCGACTAGCAACGACTCATCACCTAATTGGGTAACGTTTAATCACGACTACCGGACCGGTACCTGCAAGTTCGACATTCTGACACGCTCGGGCTCTGCTCTGCTCGGTCCGTCAACAACAATCATAAATCAAGTTCTCGCTTTGATTATATTTATTTCTCCCCCTCCTGGTATATATTCTTACCTCGAAAATCAGTCTGAAATCCTCCTGTTCCACACGTAGCAGCTCGCACGTCGTCTTCGTTACCACCGTGCTGTCCCGGGGCAGATCGTGGAGTATCGATTCGCCGAAGGTTGCACCGACGCCCAAATTACACAGCGTCACGGAGAGCTAGAAGATTGAACAAGAAAAACAGAAGGAAAAAGAACGTTTTAATTGACTGGTAATTATTTGTTGCTATTTTGCAAATGATATTTCCCAGAAGTTGTGTAATTTCGTGTACAAACAGATTGATTGAATTCGCTTTTCCTAGCAACTAAAAATTGGGCAAAAGTTCTCAGCTCTTTTCTTTCGGAAAACGACGAATGAATCTTTTGAGGGTTTTTGAATTTCCACAAACAAAAATAAACTCATTCCAATTGATTAGCCACTGGAGAGTGTTTACCATTCCGACCAACCGTAAAAAGCATAAGCCAAACGCTTGCTTTTTACCTTTTTACCTTCACTGTGGATGCTTTCGACAATATTTTAAAGGTTTATCCTCTCCGTTCAAATCGACCATGAATCCCGATCCTTTACGGCGGCGGTGGTCCGGTCGGTAACTGAAATACGGTTCACATTTTAAAGTTTTACAAATGAACCTTCCGTCGCGTCGTTCAGTAGTAGCAATCTATCTTGGCTCAAGGGAAAGCTAACCCTCTTCTTTTTAATTTTCCCGGCGGGCCAAAAACTTGGTTTGGCTTGGCTTGGCTGTTGGCTCTCGACTCGACTCGAGCGATTGCTGTTGATAGGATTTTCTTCCACGAGCGCCACGACCGGACCCGGTTCCGGTGCCCTGGGACTTTAACCTCGTACCGTTCAACCGTAATGGATTTAAGGTACGCACGCGCTTGCCGTAATGAAGTTATCAAATTTGATGTGGTAGAGGAATGTTTTCTCATAAAAAAGGCAATTGTAATAAGCGAGTTTCCTCCAGTGTATTTGCATACCAATGAATAATAATGATATAAGTAATCATGAACCGGAAAATTGCTTCCTCTAGTCTAGGTCTTCGACCGGTTGACCGCGGTACCGGTCAAGTGCTTGAATTTAGATGAAACGGAATTTGTTGAATGTCATCAAATGAAATGAAATAATTCAAGTTTAATTAACAATTAAACCACGGTGTTATACATGGCTGCCTCACAGAAGTTAATTTAGTGGCGGTAAAAACGTAATGAAGAAATTATCGTTCTGTGTGTAGCAAATTTCCATTTTAATTTACCTGCGTTGGAGAAATTTTCCGGATGTTCAATATATACTATATACTTTACTACTATAAAAAAATTATTAACATTGTTATAAGTTATTATATAATAACTGGGACTGGGACTGGGACTGGGACTGGGACTGGGACTGGGACTGGGACTGGGACTGGGACTGGGACTGGGACTGGGACTGGGACTGGGACTGGGACTGGGACTGGGACTGGGACTGGGACTGGGACTGGGACTGGGACTGGGACTGGGACTGGGACTGGGACTGGGACTGGGACTGGGACTGGGACTGGGACTGGGACTGGGACTGGGACTGGGACTGGGACTGGGACTGGGACTGGGACTGGGACTGGGACTGGGACTGGGACTGGGACTGGGACTGGGACTGGGACTGGGACTGGGCCTGGGCCTGGGCCTGGGCCTGGGCCTGGGCCTGGTCCTGAGACTCTCAGACTCTGAAAATCTTAGCTAAGAGAGACTGCTAGAGTCAATAGGATCGCAGCACTAGCCCCGCAGTTTTCATGAATACTTACGCAATTGTCCTGTTAGCAGTGCAGTCGATCGAACAGGAAATAACAGAAGGCCAACAGTTTGGACCGTAATACAAACAAAGTTAGACGCCATTAGAAGTTGCACCAAAAGTGGAACTAATTTGCACCAAAATAGGACCTAGATTGAACAAAAATGTAATTAAAACTAGACCACAGTTGGACCATGGTTGGAGCAACATTGAACCCCAATAAGACCAACACTTGAACAAAATTGCACGAAATTTCGAACCAGTAAGATTTTGCACGAAATCAGACCAATATAGGACACGACCAACATTAATATTAAAACTAGACCAATATTGGACCAAAGTTAGACGAAATTAATTCAAAAGTGTATAAAAGCTGATCAAAAATTATGGAACTCAAATTTGGACCAAAAGCTTACCAAAATCGGACTAAAATTGAATTAAAACTATATCTTCAAAATTTGAAAAACAACCTTGTGTAAACCCCAAAAGGATAGATGTGATGTCGGACTACGTCCTTGAAAACGAAACGAACGATTCTATGATACGAATTCAACTGTCTGTTTAATTAGCTCTCTTTACCTTTTATAATCATTTGAATGGAAACAACTGGTATAAAAATCATTAAGGTAGTTTAACAAATTATAATCAAAATCAATTAGGCGTTACAACGGACACCACAGTATTATATCCCGTCCCGGCGATAACCAGTCATCACCAGAATCACCTAAATAATCTTCCTCATCATCACTAGTCTCTACAGATGTACTAACTGCCCAGGGTTTCATCCTTTCCGCCGCGAATATTGTCGACGTTCGTTTTTGAGTAAAACGAACTCCAGGAACGTCGGTAATCAGGTAACGATCGTTTCCAACTGCCTTTTGAATGATGAACGGTCCCTTGTAGCGCGGCTCCAACTTTTTGCTTTGACCAGTGGAATGCACGTCATTTTCCACCAGCACTAAATCGCCTTCACGATATTGCTGCGCCGGCTGCCGTCGTTTATCGAATTGCATCTTCTGCTTTTGTTGTTCACGCTCGATCCTGGTTTGTACAGTTTTGCGCAGTTCTTCAGATCGACCTACAGGAGTTTCCACTGAGAACATCATCAACAACTGGTTCTGCATTATGTCACGCGGATTGTAGCTAAACAATAACGAATGGGGCGACGTCTTTGTTGAATCGTTTACCAACGTGTTCAATCCCCACTGTATCAACCGGAGTTGCTTATCCCAACGTTTGTCGTTGTCTTTCACCATACATCTCACTGAATGCAATACGTTCCGATTCTCGCGCTCAACCTGTCCGTTAGCACGAGGAGTTCCAACTGCCACTCTTACATGAGCAATACCCAGCTGCACACAAAACTCTTCAAAATCCTTTGACGTGTATGCCGTTCCTCTGTCGGTAATTATTCGGTTAGGCTTACCGAACGTAGCGAAAACGTCACTCAACATTTGAATCACTGGTTGCGTCTTCGTATTTCGAACAGCCCTCAATACAACGTATTTAGTGAACCCATCTACCAACACTATAATGTACTCGTTTAGGAGAGTAGAACGAATAAATGGGCCTAGATGGTCCAGATGGATCGTGTCGAACGGCATAGGAATCTTTTGTATCGGATGAAGCAATCCTTCCTTTCTACCGCTCTTGCTCTTCACGTAGGCACAATACACGCACGAATTTATATACCGCTTCAAATAGTTTTTCATCCGGTGAAACCAAAAATTTCTTCTTACAGCTTCAAACACTTTATCAGCACCTTTGTGGCCTAAATCGTCGTGGTAGCTACGTGTGATTCGCCACCGTGCACGAGTAGGCACCACCCACTTCAACCCATCACTGCACCGTCGCATCACACCTTCATCGCGCAAAGCATACTCCTTATGTATCTGCCTACCACGATTATCAACCGGAGGTGCAGACAGAATCCGCATTAACTCGTACAAATTTTCGTCTTCTCGCTGCAATAATTTTAACCACTCATCTTCTCTGATATCAATTTGCATCACACTGGCCATCGCAGGCTCGGTTTCTTCACACACTGGCTCTTCAACTGGGTTGCGACTCAAGCAATCGGCGTGCTTCATTTTGGTTCCTTTTCGATGGTCGAGCTCGTAGTCATACTCGAGTAGTTTTAGTAGCCACTTTCCCACCACGGGTAACATTTGCTTTTTCGCGACCGTCTTCTTCACAGCTTCGCAGTCGGTAACAATTTTCACATGGCGGCCCAGTACATATTTCCGAAAACGTTCTAATGACTCCACTATAGCCAAAGCTTCCAGCTCATAGCTGTACTTCTTACATTCGGTCGGTGACGTTTTTCTACTGAAATAACTGATTGGATGTAAACCGTCATCCATTTTCTGCAACAGAATACCCGACAAGCCGTGAGAACACGCATCTGTGTGTAGCTCAATCTCTTTTGCTGGATCATACATCACTATCACTGGTCGATTTACTAATATCACTTTGAGTCTCTCAAAGGCCGATTGTTGCGCATTATCCCACAGGAACTCAGCGTCTTTTTTAGTTAACCGAGTCAAAGGTTCGGCGATCAAACTAAATTCTCTCACAAAGCGTCTAAAATAATTAGCCAGTCCCAAAAACTCTCTAATGTTTCGCACATTTGCAGGAACGGGATAATCTTTGATAGCACAAATTTTTGCCAATCCTGGCTTTATTTCCCCCTCACTGATTTCAAACCCCAAAAACTCCACTTGCTTCTTCAAGAATTGTGTTTTTTCCAAATTCACTGTTAATCCATTCTCCGATAACGCATTTAACAGTACTTCAAATTTCTTCATCACTTCACTTTCGTTACATCCACCAAAGGTAACATCGTCCAGGTATGCCACAAATCCCATACGACGAAGTGGTGCAATCACAGCATCAATCATTCGCTGAAATACCGCACTGCCATTGGACAACCCGAAGGGCATCTTCAAGTATTCGTAATGGCCCATCGGTATAGAAAAAGCTGTAAACTTCCGGCTTTCCAACGATACTGGAATCTGGTGGTAACCGCGGAACAGATCCACCGCTATAAAAAGTCGTCCTCCCACTAATCTGTTCAAGCAATCCTCGATGATCGGCATAGGCCATTTGTCCTTTACCGTCTTTGCATTAAGAGCCCGGTAATCCACCACCATGCGCCAATCTCCACTCTTTTTCTTAACTAAAACCGTAGGACTGTTGTACGGCGACTTTGATTGCTGGATTATTCCTGCCGCCAGCAGGCTCTCCACTGTATCGTCCACCACCTTTTCACGGGAGTATTCCATCGGGTACTGTTTAGTGTATATGGGCTTCTCATCTACCAACTCGATTAGCATCTCACAATTTTTGGCTGTGCCCATCTCTTTGTAGTTCTTTGCAAAGCAATGCCGATATCGTTCAACTACACTTAAAATCTTTTGGCGCTCATTATCACCACCATCCACATTTATCTCAGTAGCTGATATAGGCTCGTATGCCCGAATGTTACACATATTCGGATGAGTGCCGCTCGGTCCTGAAGATTGTTCGATACTACTAAAGGTGATCTGTGGTTGCTCTTCATCGATTTTTTCGATACGAACGCTTCCCTTCTCTTTGACGAATCGGACATCATCGCGATCGAGAACATCTCGTCCAATTATCACTGTATTCATCTGCACTTTATTCGGCACTACTAAAAGACTAGCTTCCAACTTCAATCCATCCACTTCTATTTTTTCGGAGCTACGCTCTCGCACTTGTACTTTATTACCGCCAAATCCAACCAATTGCATTGTGCATGGTTCCAGGTTAGTCAAAATTTCTCGGCAACTTTCCTTTATAGTGGTTACCGCCGAACCGCAATCATACAAAGCATCTACACTGTGTAGGGGAATTGTGTATAACGTGCCCCCTGTGGCCAATGTGCCCCCCTTCGTTTTTCGCTAAACAAGCGAAATTAAAATGCAAAACCACCCAGAAACCATAGTATTTGATGGAACTAGCCTACTATGCAAGTATGACAGTTGTCACATGCTGTAAAAACAAAACAAAAATAAATTTGTTTTTGAGCAGCTTCCGATGTAACTTTTGGCGTCATTTCCATAAGCTATTTTCTTGTCAAAATCTGTAAATAACCGGTTGTTGCGATTCGATTGCGTAAAGTGAACTTCAAAATGACATCCCTGCTAAAAATAACGGTATGAAACGCTTGATTTGCTTTAGCATTTAATATTTTTTCAAATAAGTAAAAGCAGGCCAATATGCCCCACTTGCGGTGGTGCAATTTGCCCCCCTTGCAAATGTGGCTATAAACATAGGTAAACAGATCTAACTTGAAGCCAATTGCCATTATTTAATTCAATTAGTATTGTAGAGCAACCGTGGTGGGAATAATTTATTACCAACGTCCAAATTCTAGGTAATTCAACTACCCGGTACAAAACGCCACAGCTGCAGTATAATGTGCCCCATGCAGAAAAGAAAAAGTGCACCAGAAGGCCGAAACTAGGTTTATTTTACATAAAATAACGATATTTTGCAAAACAAAGGAAATAGTTTTACTTTCTACAAAATAGAGTTGGTCTGTCACTGGTAGAAATACTCAAATTACCGCATTGGGCACATTATACCGCAGGTGGGGCATTTTACCCCGCGCAGACGAGAAACACAACATTTAGGTGCTTTTATTAAATAATTCCTAGCATGTTTATTCCACAATACCAAATGAAATAAACAATTGCAATAGGTTGTCAGCTTAAGTACCAACATATACACGTAGTTGTAACGTTAATTTGGGGAAGTATAACGGAGATATATCCATTTATTCTTAGGGGGGGCACATTATACACTTTTCCCCTACACCAATTTTCAGTGTTTTCACGTAGCTACTCGTTTGGCCAATTTCATGCATCACTTTAGGAAAAGCCTTTTGATTCGGGATCTTGGTACAATTTTTCGCTACATGACCCCTCTCATTGCAACGAAAGCATTCGATATTAGAGGAAGGTCGTGTACTTTTCCTCTCACTGCACATTGCTGCTACATGCCCAATACCACTACAACGATAACACTTGATACTCGATCCAGCATCTCCTTTTATCGCTGGTTTAGAAGAAGATCCACGAGAGACATCCGTCGTTTTCAGTCGCTTCACTTCGGCCAGCCACTTCAGCTGTTTCAATAGTTCAGGCAAAGTATCGACCTGAGCGATTGTTCCATAACGGCCTTCCAGACCAGACACTATATATTTGATCGTGGCCTGATCAGGAAGTTTTCCCTTTCTAGCCAATGCCACGTGGCTATAGAAATACGTCTCCAAGCTTTCTCCCGCCATTTTCTTACGATTCATCATAGTTTGGTGAATGTTCACGATATCTATCGCCGTTGGAAAATCGATTACCAGCTTAGCTTTAAATTCACTCCAATTCTTCCACCGTAGCACCGGAAAACCAAATTTTGGCTGCTCCCTGCAATTCACTATGCCACATTGCAGCATCCAAGCATCATCGCCGTTATACAATGCTGCCGCCTTCTCGATGGATTCGATCCATTGTTCGGCAGTTGGCGTCGTTGGCACATCAGGGTCAAACGGTAGCACTATGTCCTTCACATCACGTACGTCGAACCGGCGCACATTTCCCGCCGAAATTGTTTGCAACGTTTTAATCAGCAATCTCATTGTTTCGTTATCCATTATGTCACTGTTATCACCTGGACTCTGCTTATAGCGCGGATCTCGAGCGTTTATACGTTCAAATTGTTCACGATCAGATTGGATTGTCTCGTTATTAGAATTGCCCCCACTGAACAAGTTTTTCAACAGGCCCAAAGCACCAGCACTATGCTCGCCCGTTTCCGTATGTCCAACAACTTGTTCGGCTACTTCTCTGGAAATCTCTTCCAACTTTTCGTCGTGATCACTCATCACCTTCCGGCAAACACCAAAAATATCCAATCTACCGCTACGATCGCTAACATGAACTTTATACTGACCGTCGCGACAATAGCATTACGCGCGCTAAGTATCTATCCTGTCTACAGAATTGTAAACCCCAAAAGGATAGATGTGATGTCGGACTACGTCCTTGAAAACGAAACGAACGATTCTATGATACGAATTCAACTGTCTGTTTAATTAGCTCTCTTTACCTTTTATAATCATTTGAATGGAAACAACTGGTATAAAAATCATTAAGGTAGTTTAACAAATTATAATCAAAATCAATTAGGCGTTACACTTGTTTGAACAAAAATTCCTATCTGAAAATAAGAATGGATTTTATGCCCTACGCAGAGGACGGAATCACGAAGAGAATCTCTCATTTGCAGTTAAGATATATTCAAAAACCAGACGAGAAATGAACCAAATTTAACGAAATTTGGATTAAAATATGACCAAAACTGAAGAAAAACTGGGCAATAACAATAAGAATAAAATCTGGTCAAAATCAAAGCTTGAAACACTATTGGACCGAAAGAAGGTTAAAACAAAAAATTGAATTTCTTTAATTACCTAAGTTGGACGAAATTAAAACAAAGGTGGTACAATAGTTTGACCAAAATTACCGACAACGAAGTTGGTCCAAAAGTGGACCCAAGTTGCACTAAAATGGGATCAAAATTGAAACAACATAGAATTAAGATTAGACTAAAGCTGGAACAAAATTGGATCAAAGTTGTAAAAAACTTGGATCAAAATATAACCAAAATTTGAGAAAAACTGGGCCACAAGTTGACAAACTTAGGCTTGAACAATTGAACCACAGTTGGACTGAAATCGAACCAACATTAAACTAAATTTGGACCAAAACTAAAACAAAGTTTTAATTGTTTTTATTTTTTCAAACCAATATTGGATCACAGTTGGGCCAACCTTAATATTGGAATTAGCTCAAGCTTGCACCATAATTGGACCAAAATTAGACGAAATTTGACCAACATTGGACCCAAATTTTAACTAATTTGGACCAAAATTATCGACACTGAAGCTAACCCAAAGTGGACCAAAATTGTACCAAGACTGGACCAATATTGAATTAAAATTAGACCACAGTTAAACCTTGGTTGGAGAAACATCAAACTAAAATTAAACCCAAATAAGGCCAAAACTAGATCAACAGTTGAACAAAATTGTGATCAAAATAGCTTAGCTCAGGTAGACTGCCCGTTGTTGCACTCCGTGATTGGACGAACCAGGAAGATTGTGCATGAATTTTGATCAAAATATGACCAAAATTTAGCTGAAATATCATCAAAATTCGAGTAAAACTGGACCACCTTTGGACTAAAATGGGGACCAATTTTAAACCAAAACTCAGAATCATATTTCATATTGGACCAAAGTTGAACCTCATTAATGTTGAAATGAGAACAAAATTTAAACCATAATTGGATCAAAGTTGGACGAAATTAAACCAAATGTGGATCAAAGTTGAACCAAAATTATAGATACCGAAATTGAACCAAAAGTGGTGCAAATCGTGATCGAAATTGAACCAAAATTGCGCCAAGATTGGACGAAATTTCGATTGAAATTAGACCACAGTTGGACTAAGTTGGACCAAACTGGTACCAAAAATAGACCGTTTCAAAAAATATTAACCAAAAATAGATTTGCATCGAACCAAAACTAGAACAAAATTGGATGAGTCCAAAAATGGACCAAAGTTAAACAACCCAAGATTGGACCAAATTTTAAGAGCAAGGTTATATCAAATTTGAATTAATTATAATTCGTTTTGCAAGCAGAAATCAAATAATTTTTGGAAGCGCACATGGAATGTCAGAACAACCTTAATATTCAAATTAAACCAAAGTTGGACCACAATTGAACCAAAATTGGATGACAATGCACCAAAAGTGGACCAAAGTTCGACCAAAATTACCGAAACTGAAGTTTAACCAATAGTGGACCATAATTGCGGTAAG
Organism: Sabethes cyaneus; assembly: GCF_943734655.1. Lineage (NCBI taxonomy): Eukaryota > Metazoa > Arthropoda > Insecta > Diptera > Culicidae > Sabethes > Sabethes cyaneus. Next base: position 227,577,683 of record NC_071354.1, read on the forward strand.
ATAGGACTGAAATTTGATCAAAATTGAATTAAAATTAGATCACAGCTGGACCACAATTGGACCAAAGTTGAACCAACATCGACACTAAAATTGAATTGAATCAGGCCAAAATTGGATCAAAATCAGACCAAAATTGGAGCAAAATAGGATAAAAATTGCACCATATTTAGACAAAAATTAACCATATTCGAATTTGATCAAAATAGGAGAAAATCGGGCTACAATAAGACGAAAATATAGCCGAAATATGATCAAAATTGGACCACAATTGATCTAAAACATAACCAAAGTTCTACCAAACTTGCATTAAAAATGGATTGAGCTTAATCCCAAATTTTACCACAATAAGGTTAATATTGGACCATAATTTCACCAGAAATGGATCGGAACTACACCAAAAGTGTCCGGACCAATCAATATTGGACCAAAATTAGACCAAAATGGAAGCAAACTTAGACCAAAATGGGATCAAAATTAGACCAAAATTGGACCAAAATTGGACAAAAATTTGACTAAAATAGAACCAAAATTTTACTAAAATTATACATAAGTTGTTCCGAAATCGTTCCAATGTTAAACGAAAATTAAACCGAAAATTGAACTAATTGAACACTTTTTGCTAAGGAAATCAATTAAATGTAGGAGTGCACTCGGAATGTTAATTATACCGAAGTGTAGTGCCACCCAGTAAACAAACCAAAGTTGGATCAAAATTAAATTGAAATTAAACTGCAGTTGAACCACAATTGGGTTAAAGTTGGACCAAATTCACCAAACCTTACATAAAATTGGACCAAGCTGGACCAAAATTCAACAATATTTATACCGGAAAATGGATTGCAATTGGAATAAAATTGGACCATACTTGGACCACAATCAGAACAAAGTTAACTGAAGTTTTTGGAGCGTCTTAGTAGAATACGAAACCTAAAAATAAAAAATAAGAAAACTTATCCAATTTTATTCTACTATGTGTATTTTATTCAATGACAGATACGTATTTCGCCTATGACTTGCAGGCTTCCTGCCTGCAAGTCGTAGGCGAAATACGTTTCTGTCATTGAATAAAATACACATAGTAGAATTAAATTAGATAAGTTTTCTTATTTTTTATTTTTAGAACAAAGTTAGTACGAAATTACGTGGGCCAAAACTTAGCTAAACTTAGAAAGGGGGCCAAAATTAGATCAAAACAGGACCAAAATTGAATTAAAATCAAAAATCAGTTGGATCGAAGTTGGACTAAAATTGGACCGAAATTTTACCACGAGTGGATCGAAATTAGTCAAAATTAAACCAATTTGAGACTAAAATAAGATCAGAATTGGTGAACCAAATTTGAATTAAAATTGATTCACAGTTGGATCAACGTTGCACCGCCATTGGATTAAAATTGGATCAAAATCGTACCAGAATAGGATCAAAATTGCAACAAGGTTGGACCAAAATAGGATCAAAATGAATGAGCTTTGGATCAAAATATTATCAAAATTTCAATTGGATAAAAATTGGTCCACAAATAGACCAAAAGTGGCCAAAATTTGATCTAAATTTGAATGAAATTAAGCCACAATTGGAACAAAATCAGTCCAAATTTGTACCAAATCAAATTAAATCGTAAGTGGACCGAACCAAAGTGCACCAATTAAAATTGGACCGTAATTGAATAAACATCGGACCAACCAACCGCTCAGTTATTTTAATGTACGATGCTGGTCTATCAAGCCAGTCGTCGTATGTTCGAATCTCGGCTGAACGGTGCTGAGTCAGTTGGATCGTTACACTAGTCCCGTAATTGCCCTGTACTCTAACTCGAACCGGCTGTAAAGTCTGTCGATAAAGAAGGGTCAACTCATAAGGACCTTTGTAAGTAAAGGCTTTTCTTTCGGACTAACATCGGAAGTGGACCACAATTAGTTAAAAATAAACCAAAATTAGGCCAAAACAGGAGCAGAAGTAGTGGACCAAAACTAAATTCAAATTAAACCAGAGTTGGACAGTTGGGCGAAAGTTGAATCTAAGTTGAACCAAAATTGGACCATAATTGTACCATATTGGGACCAAAAATGAACCCAGATTAAAATGAAAAATTAGGCTAAAAGTGGACCAAAATTGGTTAAAATTATATAAAAATTTAACCGGATTTGGTGGACCAAAGTTGGACCAAAATTGAACCATATTTAGATCGAAATTGCACCAAATTTGATCTAAATTGAACTAAAATTGGATTAAAAATATGTCCATAATTGGAGAAAACTGGATAAGAATTAGACCAAAAATAGACTAAAATTTGATCAAAAATTAAATATAATTGGACAATTGGTCTAAATTTAGACCAAATTTGTACCAGAATTGGATCAAAACTGAACCGAGATTAACCCAAAATTTAACCACAATTGGGCCGAAATCGGACCAAAACTGGCGCAAAACTGGACCGAAATTAAATCAAAAGTGGACAAAAACTGAACCAAAATGGGACTAATATTAGGCCGAAATTGAACCGAAATCGGAAGAAAATTGAATTAAAATTGGTTTGAAATGAGTCCAAAATTATAACAAAATTAAACCGAAAATTGAACTGAATTTTTTGTGCTACAGGAAACCAATTAATCTTCTATTGATCACCTCTATTAATCCTCTATTGGGTACTCTATTGGGCATTGGGTTGGGATTCTGCAACAAGATGATTGAAAAGATGAAATATTTAGCTAATAATAATCAACACCTGAAACTAATTTAATAGAATTTTTCATGTTTACCATCAAATTTAAAAAAGAGGGTGGGCTAAGTCATGGCCAAGTCTACCTTCGATTGTAATAACGTGAACTGCTGACCTTAATAATGATTTTTGCCCACCTTGCTTCCGAGCCCCGTCACAACAGCCGGCAGGAAAATCAATTTACGTTGCAGAAGAGTGCCCCTGCGGAAGACAGACAAGTTAACCTGTATCGATTCTGCGAAAACCACAAGCCACAAAAGCCGTGTACCCCGTGCGTACCTGCTTGTCGGCACGGCACGGCACGGTATGGCAGCAGTTATCGATCGTACCTAATTTCCCAGCAAAAATATGTTCATCTATTCTGGACCAATGAGCCATTAAATTTACCTTCTTCTTCTGCCATCGCAGCCGGCACCAGCAGCTACCACAGTCATTTGCTCCTTGACGGTTGCCATCATCGCCGTTGCTGCTGGAGGATATCCGATAGCCACCGTATCTTTTCCTACCGTACCACATGCCCCCTTGGATTCCTTGCCCAGGAAATCTTCAGTTTCCCGTTGCTTAGTGGGCGTAAATTACTGTTCTTTTCATTCGCACGAAAGAAGTTCACCTTTTCTTTCTGGTAATATTCAGTTCTTCTATTACATCAACTCTCCATTATTGTGGAAAAAGCAGTCTCGCTACTGGTAGGTTGCTGTAGTCACTTGTTTGATTTTAGATTCACTTTTTTTTTTAATTTAATTTCCTCTCAATAGGTCCTAGTCTGATAGGATCCCGCCGCTCTTTTGTTGTGCAGCAAGTCGGGTTGAATTTTCACTTCAAGAAGCTGACTGGCAGGTACCATACCTACCATGAAGCGGTTCGGTTTTTTTTTTATTATGGGCCAAGTTATACAATTTTTATTTTCCGAATCGTGACAGGCATGCTGTCGTGGTCTTGAGAGGCAGTTTCTCATTCGGGCTAGTGTCATTCATTGCTACATGTAGGTAGCTACTGTTGAGCTGAACTTTGCTAGTGTGACCGATGGGAGGCTGAAAAGCGGAGCTCGACTGTAAGGACGTTGGTTATTCTACGTTACGTGCTGCCTCTTAGAGACGACGACGACGACGACGATGGACGCTTTTGTTATTAGTGGGAAATAGATTGAAGTCACCAATCCACTCGACATAAAAAGTGCTACCGGGAGACACTTCGGGAACATTATATCCCCATGATTGGTCTTCTTGGGAGAGGATCGAAGTCACAAAGCACAAATCTTGGCAACATATCTCAAGTGGAGGTTGCAAACATTGAAAAGTATGGGATGGAAAAAAGCACAAAAAAAAAAAGAAAAACGTTGGGATGAAGTCATCTACTTCGAGGTTACAGCAGCCAGCACAAAAGGAAACAGCTGTCGAATCTATTCCATACGCTGGCTGGCGTTGCTGCTAAAGGTACTCTCGTCAGTCTCGGTGGCTGTCGATTGGGTTTTCCATTTGTGTTGAACAGCAAACCCGGCAGTAGCTGGCTGCTTTCAATCCCGACAGAGGAATCCTCCGACAAGCTGAAAGAAAGAGCAATCGGTTCGACGAGCTGTTCGAAAGCATCAAACTTGCTCCCGCCGCCACCCATCGCTGCAAGGAAGGGTGCAAGGAACACACGGAAAACTTTTCGACTGGGACCAACAACTCAACAAGTTGTGACGAGGTATGTATTATCACTTTGCAACAGTCGGATTGTGTATTGTTGCCTGCTTCGGGAGGTCGGGTGGGAGGAAACGAACGTGCTTAAATGCTGATACATCTTAATCTGGGGAAATTTGAGTTGTTTGTGAATTGGTACTTTTGCTTTGCTTTTGGCACAGGGTGAAATTAAACAATTCAAAGTAGGGATAAGTTTATTTAGTGATGGCTGCGAGACAAGGTTTTATGAGCTGAGAATAAAGAATTTATTGATCATTGAAAGGAATGATTGGGTCGGATATGGCATCGAAAGACTTTCAGCCACATGATGGCGTTTGAGTGAACGACCGCTGGACCGTAAAATCGGGTAGTAAAAATGATGGATAAATCATACTTTGGTGTATCCAAAACTCATTATGAGAGTGTAATAAAACTAAAATTGCTACTAGGATATTTATTTAAGCAGAAGTAATTTCTTCTACATTTTCAAATATACGGTTCTAGTCGCTGATAACGTTTTATATTTTGGAAAATCCTAAATTACTTCCTTGTGGAACAAGAACTTAAACTCTAAACCAAAAGCTCTTTTAAGTAGTAGAATTTCCGATTAAATAATTACGTAACGCCCATACTGGGTAAATAAGTGAGCTTGAATTGAGACTGACTATCAGAGGAAGCATCTTATCCCACTGCCGCATGGCAGTTCTAGTTAGTTCTGGTCCTGGCATGAAGTGGCTTTAACACAGGCACCAAACAGCAGCAACCGGCTGTGCCGGCCCATTTGAGCGGTGACCAAAAAACCAACCACTCAAGGGGTCCTCCTTCCGTGGCTGGTAGGTAGCTATAGCGATGCCTTTTCAGCTTGGAAATGAAGCCAGTTACAAAGCCAGCCATGTCACTCGCAGCAGCGGGGATTATACGCAGATATTTTACCAGGAAAAAGCTCCACCGTACCGGCGTGCCGGTGCTTGGAATTTCAATCGAAAGGCAGTGTGCTCTACACGATCGTATATGACGTTACGCTGAAGGGCGAAACATCCAGACAAAGGAGAACTGCCTTGCAAGGTGATGACAACAACAAGTGCCATGAACGTACGGCAAATGTGGTGTGATGTTGAAGTGTAGGACAAATTCGAAGAAGTGGCTTGACATTGGGATCAATATGGATACGGTTGAAATTTTGGCCAAACCTGGAGTTGATTGTTTCAAACTGTAACAACTAAAAATTACTAATTATAATTTACTGATTTACAGGTAAATTATAATTTGGTTTCAGTCACCGTTACTTAACTAATTATTGTGTTTGGCCTTAGGAAACCTTTTGCCGTTAGACCCTTTTCTAAAAATTTATAACTTTCTAATCAGTGAACCGAAGATTGGGTTTTGAACGCCTACAAGTTATTTATTTCTTGATGGATTAACAAGTTTTACACAAGACCATCGTTTCCTGCTGTATAATATTTATATCCCTCCTGACAAAACCCGGTCTGTTGATCTAATTGAAGAACGCATTAACACCGTCCCTGAATTCTGCGACAGCGTTTCTCAAGCTGACAATGTCACTAGCGTGCCCACACGTAAACAAGAGGTATGGCACACGACCTTTCAAAAGAATGTTTTGGCATGACAAAAGCGAGGAATCATCGGATACCGAATCTTTTAATATATAACACAAAAATGCTGGCGGATTAGGTTGGGAACCCCGGTTTTTCGGGTGCATTTGAACCTGAAATCAAAGTCTGAATTGGACTAAATATTAGACTTAGAGTCACAACGACTACTTGTTAAGCGTAGCCACCAATAACTCCCCCCCCCCCCCTCACTTTTCCGCTCTTTCCTCTCCATTAAACACATTGTCATTATTTTACCCCACCGTTCCTTCATCAATTGTAGAATCATTCATCGTTTAAAAAAAAATGAAAATTGGGCTTAAATTTGGATTTGAAACTAACCTTATATTTGGAGCAATTTCGACTGGAAGTTTTGCTTGGCATTTGATATGAAATTAAACTCAAAACAGAATTTGAAGTTTTTATTCGAAATGAAACTCAAAATTAGATTTGGAATTGGACATGAAATTGGATTTGAATTGAACTTAAATTAGACTTCAAATTGGACGTAAATTTAAGTTAAATTAGAGCTGTGATTAGCCTTGGAATTACATTTCAAATTAAACTTGAAATTAAAGTTCAAATTGGACGGGAAATTTGACTTAAAATCAGAGTTTAAATCTGACTTAAAATTGAACTTCGACATTGGACATTAAATTAGACTTGAATTTGGACTAATCTGAACTTGAACTTCAAACCGGACTTGGAGACGAAATTTTACTTGAAATTAGAATTGACCTTTTTTCGTTTTAGTATCTCACACGTTTTACTTCTTTTCTTTCCCTGTTTTTTTTTCTGTTAAATAGTAGCATTTTTCCGCTTCTTGTTTTGTGTTTTCTCTTATTCTGTGCTTGGTTTTCATGGTTTTTTCTTTCACTTTTCTTCTTTTTCCTTCCGTTGTCCCTCTTTTCCATCGTTTCGTTTTCTGTCTCATATTTCCTGCTTCATTGTTCCATTTGTTTTCGTTTCCATTACGATTTATGTTATTCTTTCCCGTTTTCCGTCTACTCTTTCCTTTTTCCTTTTTCCTTTTCTCGTTTCCAGTTTTCGTCTTTTGCTTACTCTCGTTATCTGTTTTCCTCTCTTTTCTCTTTTTGATGCGTCGCTTTTTCTGCTTTTCTTTGATTATTCTGTTTCTTTCTCGCTCTTTTCCCTTTGCTTTCCCGATTTCCCGTTTCACGTTTTTCGTCGATTTTTCTACCGTTTTTCCTTATTCTTTGGTCCTCTTTCGTGGTTTTATATCTTAATTTGGCCTTTTTTGTCCCAACTTCACCTTTTATAACTCGTTTTGCTCGTTTTCTCTAATGGTTGTCGTTATCCTCTCTCGGTATTCTATTCTATTTTTGATTTCCGTTCCGTCTTCTCTTTCTTGTATCGCTTTCCTTCTTTTACTCTCCCTTTTTCTCACGTTTTCTGTCCCGTTCCTGTTTTGCTCTGCAGTTTTTCTTCTTTTCCGTTTTGCTTTCTCTCTTTTTGCCACGTTTTTTTGGCCCCTTTTTATTTTTCTCTATTCCGTTAGTGTTATTTTCCTGCCCCGTTTTCGCTTGTTTGTCTCTTTTTTGTCCCGTTCTTCGTTTTTTTTTCTACCGTTTTTCCTTTTACCATTCAGCCCCTTTTACAAACTTTTCCTGTCTCGTTGATATTTTCTATTTTCTGTTTTTAACGGCTTACTTGTTTTGTTTTTCGTTTTCGTCTGTTCCATTCTTCCTCTTATTACAACTATTTCTTCTTAACTATTACAACGTTCTGTTTTTGTTTTTGTTTTTCTGTTTTTTGTTTGTCCTCCGTTTTTGTTTTTTCTCCATTCTTTCTTTTCCTGCACCGTATTTCCTGTTTTTCTGTTCTTATTTCTCCATTTTTTGCTCCCGTATTTTCTCATTTTGCTTTGCATTTTTGTTCATTTTGCTCTCATTTTCTTTCTCGCTTTCTTCTCTCTTTTTTTCCATCCCGTTTGTCCAGTGTCCTTTTCCATTTTTTCTCCTTCTGTCCCAGAGTTCTTTTTTTCTCTCGAGAGCAGCAGAAGACGGAATACCTCTGGAACCGTCGGTAATCTATCTGAGAATATGCTAAAATAATCATTGATATTTTCTTAAGAAACTGCTCTCCGTTGTTTGGGTCATAAAATAAGAGTTTTTTAATTAGAAAATATTCAGGACCACCGAATTCTTTTGGCCAAAACTCGTTTTCTTCATTTTGCTCTCCCGTTTTCTCACATTTTCTGTCCTTGACATTTCCTTTCTTTCTATTTTTTTTCTTCTCCAGTTTTTTTCTTTTCCTTTCTGTTTCCCCCCTTTTCCTCACGTTTTTTTCGACTTCCTGTTTCTGTTCCTCCATTCCGTTACTTTTCTTTTTCTGTCCCGTTTTTCGCTTGTTTTTATCTTTTCCGTCCCGTTTTTCGTTTTCGTCTGTTCCACGCTTTCCACACTTTCTTGTCACGACCTTTTTTTTATTTTACATTTCATCTCGTTTGACTTCCGTTTTCGCTTTTTTTCTCTCTCCATCGCATCTCTGTATCGTATCTCCCCTTCTGTTCTCGATTCTCAATTTTCTTGCTCCCGTATTTTCTCTTAGCCTGTTTCTTCTCCTTTTTGTCCCGTTTTTTTCTGTTTTTTGCCGACTTTGTTCAAAAGTACTTTCTCATTTTCTTCGTTTTTCCGTTTGTCCAATTTTAATCACATTTTCTTGTCGTTCTTTTTTTCCACTTTTTTGACGTAGGACTACGTCTTTGTTTGCTGTACTGGGACTGGGTAGCACTTTGTGAAAACGAAAATAGAAGTGTAACGTTTGGATGAAAGATTTCAAATGCTAATAACTACTAAACTACTGAACGAAACTGAACAATTTATATGTCGTTAGATAGATAAAATGACCAGCTATTTTATAGGGCGTAAGCGAGAAATTTTATGGAGAGCGTAAGATGGGGGGTGGGGGCTCCTATACAAATGAAACACAAATTTCCTCAAAACTCGAGAACTAATCAAGCAAATGGAACCAAATTTGGCATGATGAGGTTTCAGAAGGCAGGTTTTCTTTCTACGGCGTACCAAGACCTTTCCCTTCTAAGAGGAGGGGGGGGGGCTACAATGCAAATCAAAATACAAATTTCCTCACAACTCTAGACCTAATCAAACAAATGGAAACATATTTGGAATATAGGGGTTTAAGATTTTTTTCTATGGCAAGATTTTTTTCTATGGTAAATTGAGACCCCTACCCTCTTTAAGACGGGGGGGGGGGGGCTCCCATACAAATAATATACAAATTTCTTCATAATTCGAGTACTAATCAAGCAAATGGAACCAAATTTGGCATGTGGGGGTCTTAGAAGGCAGGAATTTTTGCTATGGTATAATGAGACCCATCCGTCTTTAAACAGGGGGGGGATTTGTATGGTGAATTAGAACCTTTGTTTCTTTAAGAAGGGGAGATCCCATACAAATGAAATACAAATTTCTTCATAATTCGAGAACTAATCATTTGGCATGTGGGGATTTTTGGAGGCATGAATTTATTTTGAATTTATTTATTTTATGATGGTTTGAGACCACTCACCCCTGTGGTAGGTGGATAAGGTCTCTCATACAAATAAAACAGAAATTGGTCATTCATTGCCATTTCAACCTTTATGATGCACACAAGTGATTGTTAAAAGAAACCTCTATGTCTCAAAGGTTGAAGGCGTTGTACTTATGAACCGTGCACGTATTTTCAAAGCCATCATTGCATTCAATGAAGAATTGAATCTGAATATTTCGTTCTTCTCTTTTAAACATTCACTTAAACAATGGCACTTACAGATTCTTACAAACATACATATGCCAGAAATGAAGTTTACAATAGTCTTTGATCTGATGATCTGATATAGTACTACGTCACCTTTTCGTACAACCCTTAGGGATGTATACCTTGTAGTTTTTTATAGAACAGCAGGAGACGGACTACCTCTAGATCCATCGATAATCTAAGATGCTTTACTTACGTTTTCGCTGGTTGGTTCATGAGACAAGAACTTGTGAAGTAGAAAATATTCAGGAAAAACGTTGTCATGAAAAGAAACATATTTTCTTGTTTCTTTTTTAAAAAATTCCATATTCTAGAATATTATTTTCCGATTTTTCATTGGAATTTTCCATCACCACTAAACTTAACATTAGAAATTAAAATAAATTGATTTTAAATTGGACTTGCAAATAGACTTGAGACGGCTGAATTGATACAATGTATTGCACATTCTTTGCTGTTTCTAATACAGATAAAATGAACTCAGAAATGAATCATATGCGTTCATGCTGGTGTTGTTGTCTACATTCATTTATTCTCGACAATAGTAAATGAAATCAAATGTGAATCATTCATTCATTTCAAACTGTCGACAACGGCAATTAATTAATTAATTAATTTCCTTCAGCCAGATTTTGGTTGAATTTTAAAAACAGGGAGTTTAAAAAGCTAAACTTTGAGATCTATGATGATATTTTAATCAGTCAAGAGCGAGAAAGTTGACTGAAAGGTTAGTGGAGGATAGAAAGCTGAGAAAGACAAACGCTGTCAACAGTTCAGTAGTCATGTCCATGGGCTGACAGATAAAAGAATACTACCAGGGTTAAAACTGTATGCGCTGAGTGCATTTTGAATTCGTTTTCATGCAGGTCTGTCAATTTTTTCGAGCACTGCTTGAGACTAGATTTAAAATTAGATTTGTAATCGGACTTAAAATTATACTTGACAATTCAACATCAAAGATGAAATTGGGCTAGAGACTATACTTGACAATGGACATGCAATTAGACTTAAAATTCAAGTTAACATTAGAATTTAAATTACACTTAAATTCGACCCGAACATAGACTTCAAATTAGACTTGAAATTGGTATTGAAATTAGGCATGAAATTAAAATTGAATTTGTACTTGAAATTGAGCTTCAATCAGGCATGAAACTAAACTTGAAATTCTTCTCTTTTATTCTCTGGCCCCTCATCACCCTTCCTTCATGCTGAGTTCTACATTATCCCGAAGACGCTTCTTATGGTTAGTATACTGGTATGAGCACCTAATGAGGTATTGGTTTTGAACCTCAGGAGGACTCACCAGTGCTAACTATAACGAGGCGAAACAGGTTTGGTATAGTAGGACATGCATCGAAGCATGGGTAAAACCCTCAACACATAAGCACGCATAATAAAAATATATATATATATATATATATATAAGCTTATCGTTTACTCAATAACGTTAAAGCACAGAAATGCAGTGCAGAATACAGCATACACCCGGGCAACATTACAATAGATCAATAATGTTGTGGTCAAAGTGATAAGCCCATACAAAAAAAAACTTGAAATTTAATTTATAACTGGACTTATTTGTTTACTGGACAAAGTAGTCTAAGTCCCCCTAACAAAAAAAAATTACTTATTGCAATAATAGAGAACGATTAAATCAAAACGGCGCACTTCTGAGTTTCCGAAATTGTTTAGTTTTACATTAAACTTTACAGACAAGATGGGGCACGTGCCCCAGAATGGGCCTGCCAGTGATCCCCACCTTCGTACACTATCGTAATTTCATAGCGTCGAATTTTTATTTCGATATCATTGGACTGGTATAAACTTTACGTCAAATTTAGACGCCTTTCATAGTTACAATAACTGATGATATTAAATTTGGTTCAAAAGTTGTTTCTTCGTCTCTATAACGGGGACAGACGAAAACATCTTTATTTTATGGTATTTTGTATTATTGTTCTGAAAGAAGCAAATTACAGAGGATAAAGGACGGTAGGACAGTGGGATAGGCTGATAGTAGAACAGTATAACAGTAGGACAAAAAAATAGTACGCCAGCAGGATAGTAGGACAGTAGGATAATAGGATAGTAAGACAGTAAGACAGTACGACAGTAGACAGTAGGATAGCAGTACAATAAGACTGTAGGATAGTAATAGTGGGACCGTAAGACAGTAGGACAGTAGTTCAGTAGGACAGTACGTCAATCGGACAGTAGGTTAGTAGGACAATAGGACAGTATGACAGTAGGATAGCAGGACGGTAGGGCTGCGGGACAGTAGGACTGCAGGACAGTAGGATGGTAGGACCGTAGGACAGTAAAACAGTGTAAAAATGGGACACTAAGACAATTGGACAGTAGGACTGAGGACAGAAGACAAAGGACAGAGGACAGTAGAACGGTGGATTAGGGGACAATGGCATAATTAATAGTCAGACAGTAGGACACTAGACCAATAGATAGTGGAGTAGTAAGACACTGGGATGGAGAAGTAATGGGACAGAGCAGGATAATGAGACAGTGGGACAGAGGTAGTTGCACAGGAAATAAATTATAGAAGAACAAAGAGAAGTCGTACAGAGGACCGTGGTAACAGAGGTAACGGTACAGAAAAACAATGAGATAACGGGACTGTGGGACAGTGGAAATGTGGGCAACGGGATAGAGAAATAGAGGAACAGTGGAACAGTGGAACAATAGGACAGAAAACAACGGAAAGTAAGGCAGAGGATAGTGAGACAGAGAACGGAAAAGGCACAATAGAACAGGAAAGGCAAGACAGGATAGGATACGACAAAATAAGAAAAAGAACAGAAACACGTTTCCCAAAAGCAGGGTCTTACCCGGGGATCGTCTAGCTTGGCAAAATAAGATTAACGACCAATGTCATAAGCGTACTTAAAATGGCCCTACTAACACCTAATTTACCGTTTTTCCCTTTTCGGTCTTGTCCTATCTTAAAGATTCTATTCACACCTTGGTATTGGTATTGATTTTTATTAGAGAGTGGTTTTAAACCTGGAAGTTCATTCGCCACTCTCTATTCACACCTTTTGTATTTTGTTTTTAAATACAAGGACAAGGATATTTCTGGCAAGGGAATAGATATCTTTGTTTTCTGATTGCCGGAAATATCTCTTTCCTTGAAGGTAAACACAAAACACCATGCGTCTTCATTCCATTACCGCATTTTTTTTCTTAAAAAAATATATCTTAAAAACAGAAAAATCAACAAAGGCGGTTGAGTGAATCGAAAATTATGAATTTTTAGAAAAGGTGTATTCGTGGACCATCAAAATTCAGAGGGAAGTAAGGCAATTTGTACACAAATTTTGAACAAAACTGGGACACTTTCATATGTGGATAGGACTTTTTTGGTGGAATTCGTAAACTTTTTATTTTGACGCCAACCTGTCGCACTGTGCAGCCTGTGAAAGCTCCATTCAATCCGGTTTAGGAGCCAAACAAAAAGTAGTAACCAGCGATGTTGGTTTTGGAGCAATGGCGCGGCGGCGCTAGGAAAGAATGGCAATGCCTTTCGGTTTGTTCTGTACTTGTAGCGTAACTACGGCCTGTAGCCGCTTTTAAAAGTCACAAAAACTCCCAACACGGCTCCAGGCGCTGGTTTGGGCTTTTATTTGCCATTACTGTCCGGTTGAAAATGAAATTGAACGTACCTACACAGTACATACGCGAACGATGTTAGACGAAAGGCACCGACATCGCATGTTTATTTGTACTGGCTTGCCATTATTGTCGAGTACCGAGAATGTCCTTTCCGGAGCTATTTTTTCCGAGGAAATGAAACTGGGCAAAAATGTTGATCGTACCGTACCGAGTTGAGAGTTTTATTATGAATTACTTTTGGATTTACTTTTAAATGTTTCTTAAGGTGTTACATTCGGTAATCTTCGTGTTAAGATTTCCCGCGGGAATTTAGGGAAAGAGGCACGAATTCAATTTTCCTGGGCTGGAAAAAGATAATTTGATGACGTTCCACCAGCAACCGGCACAGAGAAGTTTTTCAAAAAACCTAGCGGCGATTAGGGTTCAGCGGGTAACCTTTTGCAATTTTGTGAAAACCCCCCGGGGGACAATAAAGATGCCATGAAACAAAACAGTTCGTTTTTCTTTGGAATGCCTTTCAAGAAGTGATAATAAAGTAAACCGGACGTTAATTTCACCGAACAACGAACCACATCGGGTGATATCGATTCGCTAGGTCCGTCCGTCCGTCCGTCCCGATGGGAATATCTTCAACAAGTTCATTTCCTAAGGCGTTCGAAGTCGGAAAATGTCATCCCTTGACCGTGGGAAAACACCCATTTGTCACAAACTCATCCGGACGGTGAGGTGGTTGACTTTGTGACTGAGGGAAAGGGGCACAGGTTGTGTTCCAATGAGTTTATTATTCCACAAAGACCTCTCTACAGCTAGGAGAGATTCATCTGCCGGGGCTGGGAGCTGGGCAGCAGGGATCACGAGGAACTGATGAAAAATGGTGCGGTTTATATTAAACAAACTTTCCTATGTATTTCTCGGATGAATGAAACCATTCTTGCTGTTATTGTTACTGCTTCCGGTAGCATGTTGCAGGCAGACCAGGAAAAGTTCCGCTCCAGACTCCTCAGAGCCGTCGAATGGCTTGGAGTAAAACTTTTGCCGGGCAATTAGAAAGTGAAAGATAAATGAACTTTTCGGAAATATTTGTGAAAGATAGCCACTGTTAGGCGGCGATTATGAGAGTCGAAACGACTCTTGAAAGTGAATTATCCCTTCTGCCGGAGGGCGCAAGGAAAGCTCAAACGTGCGAATAAGCAGACCGGACCAGCATTCAGCAGCCACAGAAGGAGGACGAGGAGGAGGCGGGGAATCCTTAGCAGATGCAATAAAAAAGATTTACTTTTCATCCGGGGCTTTCGGCGGGAAGTTCAACGAGCTTCTTGTTTGGGAGATGCTCAACAGCAACTTTCTCCGACGGCGTTGTTGGTTGGCTCAAAACTGATAATCGTTTTATGGAAGAGGAGGTATAATCTCCGGCAAAATGGTGTGGAGATTTGTGAACTTGCAGTTCGTTAGTGAAATGAAATGTATAATAACACCATTAAAATTATACTGAACATTTTAGTCGTCGGTTTTTTTATGTGGAAAGTTTTGGAGAAATTTTAATGCTTTCTGGTTGACATATTCGTTACATTTCTAGATAAAAGTTGTATCAACGATGGCAGTGTTCACACCTTGAAGTTGTTTTAATCCGATTCTAAGCTTCTTACTACGAAATGACTGGCAATGACAGCTCAGATAGCACTTCTGTTTGCACATCATCTTCCCAATTGCATTATTATCCAACCAAACTAATCCCAAACAGTCGTCAAATATAATCTTTTCTCATGAAGAACATCGAGAATAGCACAATTTCTTTGTGCTTGTTTGCATTTTTTGCTATCCAATATCCACCGAATATCCTTCACATATTCAAACAAACTCGATCGAGTCGAATCTGGCAAACACAATTCCAGCGTTCTATCGCAAACACTCAAACAAGACGCTGGCGGTTGGCTGAATCCCGCCGGCTAAGGCCACAGCGAGCAAACACAAATCAACAAACAAACCACCGACCGCACCGCACCGCGACCGATAAGCGAAATGCGACGGTCGCTACGCAACCAACCACTGACAGTGACTGTGCGTGCCACGGTGACAGTGACATTAGCCTCCAAACCCGCAAGCGCCTACGCCACAAACAAGCCAAGCCAAGCTCATCGTCGTAGTCGTCGTCATGCTAGCGGGTTGACCGCCAAAATTGACTCTCGGCAGTAGCTAAATTTGGTAAAACAGCAGCAGCATCCCGCAGCTTCTCGATGACAATCACTCACTCGCTGCTGCTGGTCGAGAATATTTATTTTTAATTTGTTTGTTTGTCAAGGTCCTGCCCTGGTAAGCTCCAACAGGCAGCAGAAGCAGCAGCAGCAGCTAGACAAATCCTTTGAAGTTTTCTTTTCATCATTCCACTAGCTTTCCGGTGTTTGTTTCATTCCCGATTGGATGACTTTAGTAGTTAGCAAAGCAAACAGCATAAAAAATGCGGTCCAAATATAACCCGACTCAACGGAACCGACACCGGCGACGACGACATTGCCACGCTTGCATTCTCTCGCTATCGCGACGGTAACTGATTCAGCCGGCGGATGGTCCAGCTGGGAAGGTTTTTTTTCACCGTTTAATGATGATTCATGTTGCTACACTTGGAATCACTAAAATTAATTAATAATTTTTCGAGAAATTTTCTGCGAAATTCATCTTGCTAAATTCGTATAAAAATCACTTTAAAGAACTCTAATTTAGTATTAGACAATGGACTGTTCTTAATACGTGCCTCATGAATTTGACTAAAACATTTCAACCGTGTTCGTTATCTTACTCTGCACCGAATATTGTAGCCATACCGCCTAGATATGGGCCTACACCTAGTCTCGTTAGCGTGGCTTCGTGCGCACCGGCCCATGAGATCAAATAACATTGACTTTGCCCATTTTTCCACACTGTTATCAGCATGGTTTTGCTCTCTGACGTGGATTTAACGAGGGAACACTAAACGGTAGGTTGGTAGGTAGGAATTAGAATAAGATTCAACCACTGGACGAAAAAAATACAGGGATGTGTTTTCAAACGATCCACGTGAACATTTTCACAGTAGATAGTAACGATTCAAAGAGTCGGTAGAAGGATATTATTTGTATGATTAAGTTTTAACATTCAAAATTTAAGGTGTTTTTATTACTGCCATTATATTTTCGGATTTCGTTTATAGAATTTTCAACACCTGCTCAGAATCCCTGGAAATTCCTTCTAATCAATATCCGTGCATAATTTAACCCGCCCAGTTAGCTTCGGGGTACGATGCTGGCCTAACAAGCCGGTCGTCGTATGTTCGAATCTCGACTGGGAGGTGAGTCAGTAGGTTCGTTGCACTAGCCCCGTAATTGTCCTGTACTCTAATAACTGGCTGCGAAGTCTGTCGATAAAAAAGGGTCAAGTTTTTAACAGGATGTTTATACCCATGGCTTTGCTTTTTTTCTGTAGAATAAACATTTATGGTTTATAATAGCGTTTTTGTTTTTCCTTAGGTCTAAACTAGGTTCGCTCTAGTTCTAATCGAACGGCTGTCAAAACGTTTGTTTTTTCACACATGTTGTACTTAGTTTCGCTCTGTGTTGAACTTTTTAAACAACGGGTTCGCTCTGGGTATTTTTACGTTACAACCCCGGCCCGGCATGAGCAATACACTAATAACCTGAAAACGTTTGTTTATTCTCCCGAAAATGTTTGTTTATTCAGTGGTCGGGTTGGAACCAAACCAGGTTAACAAAAACGCTATGATTGGTAATGTGGGACAGAAACGGTTAAAACTTTTAAAATACCCAGAGCTAACCCAACGTCTAAAATTTTAACCCAGAGAATTTTTGAATGTCCAAATCTCAAATCCAAAATACATGAGTGTTTTAGTTCCACCCTTTTTTTTTTTTTTTTTTTTTTTGTATGCCAGAAGGGCATTGGGTTAAAAGGCCACTGCGACAGTCTTAATGATCGTCTTTTGTGGCAGGTCAATTTCCGGCGAAAGTCACACGTTGGAGCTACTAGTCATCCTCGTCGATGCCGTGTGATTAGTTCCACCCTTAAATGGACCAAGTTTTAATATGCATTCAATTTTAATATGCTGGATCTCTGCTTAAATCTTTGTTTCATATAAAATCGGAATGCCGTCTGAACTCAAACCTGTCGCACTTGCAAGTGGTAATTGGCCCGTGGAATACGTTTTCGTGATTTCGAAGCTACAGGTAATAAGAAGCAGTTTTTTGGAAACCAATGACGTCGACCGTCGAACCAACCACTGTAAACGCAACGCCGAAAGCGCCATCCAACTTTCAGAGGCCGTCCCAGTAGTACTGACTACCTCTGACCCAATTCTGTACTTCTTGACTTCTGTACCTGCTTGCTGCGCCACCGTTCGCCTCTTCGTGCCTGATCCCTTGTCTCGACCTACCACACCGCAATCGGCTGATGATTTGTCAACGTCAAGCTGTGTGATCGCACCGTTGACTGTTTACTATCAAAACGTAGGCGGGATGCGTACGAAAACAAATGACTTTTTCCTAACGACTGCTTCTTGTGACTATGACGTTATCGTGCTTACCGAAACGTGGCTTCAGAGTGATGTGAAAAATGCTGAACTGTCATCCAACTACAATATCTTCCGTTGTGACCAAAGCAACGAGGAGGAGGAACGTTCATCGCTGTAAAGAATACGTTCTCATGTACCTCCGTACGTCTAAATGATTGCGACTCGCTTGAACAAGTCGTTATCAAACTTTCCATCCCGACCAAATCTGTCTACGTGTGTGGAATCTACCTGCGACCCAATAGTGAACCCAATTGATACATCGCGCATTCCAACTGTGTGCAGCAAATCGTGAGTAAAGCAACCTGCAACGATTCCGTGCTAGTAGTCAGTGACTACAATCTACCTCGCTTGACATGGTCTTACGATCTCGATGTGGATTCTTTTATAGCGTTAAATGCCTCCTCTGAGCACGAGCTTGTATATGATTGCTAGTGGATTACAACAAATATGCAACGTACGTAACACGAACGATCGGATTCTAGACTTGCCTTTTGTAAGTAACAGCAGCGAAGTCGAATTGATCGAAGCGCCGTTCTCGATTTTATCTTCCGACCGTCACCATAAGCCGTTCGTTCTTCGCATAACTGTACAATGTCCATCGCAGAATCTACATAGAATATCGACAGATCGAGATCTTGACTTCAACCGCTGTAACTATGAAGCCGTTATCGCTGAACTAGGCTTATTGAACTGGGATGAACTTGTTTACGGTGCAGATACTAATAGAGCAGTTAACATTTTCTATGAAGCGGTGTTCAAAATTGTTAGCAGATACACGCCTTTTCGCAGGACCTGCAGTCAACGTTCTCACAATCATCCGTGGTGGAACGCCGCACTTCGAAACCGTCGTAATGTCCTTCGCAAGGCACGCCGCCGTTTTCTACGCAATCGCACCGTGGAAAATAGGATTACCCTTCGAAGGCTCGAGGCAGATTACGAAGAATGCATATCATCTACTTTCCGTGAGTATATCTTTCGTATTGAAGATGAGGTTAAGTCAGATCCTATTTCTTTCTGGCGCTTTTTCTCGATACCGCTGGAAATGTCTTTCGATGGTAATACGAGTAAGGAAGCCGAAGGTTCCGTTGAACTTTTCGCCGCTTTTTTTTAAATCAGTCTACAGCGTTCACTCTCCGCCTGTTTCCCCGGAGTTGTTGAATTCTCTGTCATTGCACGATATACACCAACCAACTCGTTACCAACTCGCTGAAGTCACTTGACCTGTCCAAAGGTCCTGGATCGTCGTTGCGCTGATGTGCTTGGACCACCAGTCTGCCGCATTTTTTACCTGTCGCTATCGGAGAATGTCTTTCCGGAAGCATGGAAGCTATCTACTGTTACGCCTATTTTAAGAGCCGGAAATGCCCACGACGTTAAAAATTACCGACCGAATTCGATACTCGGTTGTCTGGCAAAAACGCTCGAACTTCTGATCCACGAGAAATTGTATTCTGCTGCTAAACCCATAATAAGTGAATACCAACACGGCTTAGTGAAAAATCACTCTACCATGTAACAGGTCCGCCTTTTCGCTACCCGATTAATAAGCGAGTGGCTTAAGCGCCACTCTCCGAAGGAGAGACCACCCACCGAGACTAACGGTTGCCCAGCCTGAGACCCTCGCAGGGAGAGGTTCACTTTATCCCGAGTTCGGGAAGGGAAGCGGGTTGGCAGACTTAAACACGTGACGCTATACTCCGTATGGCTACGTCACAAAACTTTACCTACGATACAGACCTGGCACTTAAGAACAGCAGCGTTCGAATTCGCAGAGACAGACAAATGAACGGAGAATTCTCATCACTGGCCGAGTCCAGTTTTCCACCTAGAAGTGACCGCAAAATGATTGGAGAGAGTCCTTGGCTGATTTCGGAGTCAGCCGCCCCAGTAGAATATACGCAAAAACTAAAAGGAAACGAAAAACCGAACACATGAAGAAAATCCCTTTCAACCCGACTGCATGGATGTTCGTCGCATGAACTTAAATGCTCGTTTCTATCGTACTACGGCAGTATATTCTCGGCGTTAACAATATCAGTTGATACACTATTGGCATTTTGTGTTTCCACATATCATTTGCTCGATCGATTTACTTTTTCCACTTGCCTAGGCCTAATCATTTCTATCTTCTAATCTTTCCCATTCATTCCCTACTCGCTAGCGGTGTGTGCAAGAAAAAAACAGAACGTACGTTCACTGTGCGGGGTGGTGGGTTGCTATCAACCGGCTGCTGTTGGTTTGGTTAGGGTCTCGACCCTATTCAAGTCACATGCGCATGGACAATAGAAATATAAAAGTACTCACTCAATACCCGGGGTTTACATGAGGTTTACCGTTGCTGCTTAGTGGTCCATGAGGTTTCTAACAAAATGGCTGGGCCGCCATCACTATCCTGGGCAATACGCGATCTATCTGATCCGCGCCACGCGGATCCCGAAAATGACTCTCCTGCTGCGGACGACGCACGGCATGCGAACTTGGCTGCTTTCTACTCGACGCTAGTAGTCTCACTCGATGCTAGTTGTTGGGTGCTGCCGATTGCTGTTCGGCCAGCCTATCCCGTTCAGGGCGCAAAGTGACGACGCTGCCCTCGTCCGGCGTTGTAGCGGGCCGGGAAAACTTGGAGCTGACGGTGGGGCCAGGAGCAGTCGATGACAATGTTGCAGGGTGCCGATGATGTGTTCCGTGGCGAATCTATCATCCGAAATTTAAAAGAAAACCACACGCAATTTTACGCACACCGCCTTTTGGCAAAAATAGGTGCCCTACCTCTCGCAGCACACTTGCAGGCACGAACTGCGGTCGCACACGGGTAGCACTTTTTACAGAGGAACGTTCTATCACTGCCTATCTATGGGAAAGGGAAAAACTGCTTATCTGGCTAGAAAAAAGATATCTTCATGCGTTTCACTACCTTTGCTTTCAAATCACGTCGCGAGTTAACTTTACGGACAACTCCTGCCTCTTCCACAGGTCAGATCAAAGTGAAAGATCAGGACAAGGTGATCCTCAGATAACCGTCCTTGATCGAAACCTGCCTAACGAAATTCTTTATCGCTGTGTTCGAAAGTACGAAGTTGCATTTTCGGTTAAAGTGATCTTCTTCTAGCGCACGGCTTGCATCTTGCCAACCCGACCAACCCCCCAAGGTTAGAGAGCAAAGTGAAACACTCTCCCGACTGCGGGCGGGTCATCAGCCTTTATCGACAGGTCAACCTCCTCGATCGAGTTAGCGATGATAGGCAAATTAGGCAATGTAAGCGAGCGTCTGGGATATCATTCTGATAGCAGCACGTATGCAAATTTGATTTGATTTTGTGAGTCGGCGCGCGGTACCGCCGACCACAGATTTTTATTGAAAATTTACTTGAAAAAGTAACGATATGAAAAATGAACTAATATCTAAATTTACAAATAATACTAATAATACTACTGATGGGATGTTGGCGATTATTAAATTAATTCTAATAACTTTATACAATTCTAATAACTTTATACACGAATCTTATGGCATATACCAGCACTCTCAACTCTAGCTTAGAGAAGCGCTGTCAAGTGGACAGCATTTACGTGGATTTTGCTAAAGCATTCGATAAGGTGCCCCACGAATTAACACTGAAAAAGTTGGAAAAGCTAGGTTTTCCTCACTGGCTCATCTCATGGGTGCAATCATACCTATCGGACAGATCTGCTATCGTGAAACTAGGATCGGTCGAGTCAGGCAGTTTTTCAACTCCATCTGGTGTGCCGCAAGGTAGTCATCTTGGGCCCTTAATTTTCATTTTATTCGTAACGATATGAGCTACCGATTTAACTCTCAGCATCTCATGTACGCTGAGGACATGAAAATATACCGGACCATTAGCTCGCTGATCGACTGCGCTGCTTTGCAGCAAGATTTTGACACTGTAGCCAGTTGGTGTGTCTTAAATGGCATGGAAATGAACGGGACGAAGTGCAAAATAATAAGTTTTACGAAAGCGCAAACCCATCTGAACTATAACTACGAAGTAAACGGTCTCAGCCTGGATCGTGTTACGTCGATAAACGACTTGGGAGTAACAATGAACAGCAAGCTTTGTTTTAACGAGCACATCACTGCGACAACCTCCAAAACATTCGCCGTGCTCGGGTTTATCCGTCGTAATGCCCGTGAATTCCACGACGTGTACGCCCTGAAGACACTGTACTGCTCACTTGTGAAGAGCATCCTTGAATACGCTGTACAAGTCTGGACACCTTATCATGCAAGCCAGATCGCTCGCATCGAAAGGGTTCAACAGCTGTTTCGTTCGTTTTGCGCTTCGACGACTGCCCTGGAATGAACCACAGAGATTGCCGCCTTACGAACAGCGATGCCTACTGATAAGACGGGATCCTTTGCACCAGCGACGCGTATACCTGCAGAGAATGTTTGCCTTTGATATATTGACCAACGAACCGGATTGACCGCCCAGACCTTCTACGACTGGCAAACTTTTTCGTTCCAGCGCGTCGCTCTCACCAACGTTTGTTATTCCTAACTGTTAGATATAGAACAGTGTTTGGTGTAAACCATCCGCTGGAGAAGTATTTTAGTCTGCTGAATAATTTAGATGTGTTTAATTTTCATGTTAGTAGACATCGTTTTAAAAGTAGTGTAAGACAATTAATTTAGATATATGTTTCAGTCTGTACAGTATTCACTGAAGATGCAGTAAATAAATAAATAAATAAATAAATAGTGTTGTTGTCCGCGGTATTCAGCGATCCAAAATACAGTACCACCTCGCTAATTCGACAAATTCATCGAATGTGGATTCGATAATTCGGCAATCAAACTGCTGTCAGTAGGGGTTTGAAATGTCGTGTTGTTTACATCGTAAACACGTAAACATCTACAGAAAGTTTCAAAAAGATTTGTCATAAATACGCAATAAATTTGTTTTATACTACCAAGTAATGCCAAATTACTTGGTAAAATACTTTGTTCTTGGTAAAATACTTAATACCAAATCGATAAAATACTACTACTTGGTCAGCTTAGAAATAAGTGCTAGTTCAGTAACCTATTGAGGCTGTAATTTTCAACTTTTTAGTTAAAATTTGGCAATTCGACAGTTATTTCTCCTTGAGTGGTTAAAATCAGTTCAGAATGCGCACCATTTCATATTTTGACAGATTGATAGTCGTTTTACTCAATGAGAGCGGATAAGGTGAGGATGAAGATATGTTTCTGTAATAGAGACGAACATAACCTCGCTTCTTTGACGTCTACCGGTGGTTTGTTTACATGGACTTAGTGAATATTGCTTAAGGCTTTAACGGGAAGGTAGAAAAGCACAAAAACTGCCATTCCAAGTAGTTTGGAGGGCGACATCGCTGGACAATACGCTTTTAAGTCGTTTAATTCCGATTTATGCATGTCACGTTTGCAAAATTCGACTAACAAATGGTAAACAAACCACGAGTGGATGTCAAATGGGTGAATCGCGTTCATTCGTGACGTCACCTTGGAAAACCTTATAGCGAATTTGTTTATTCAACTCGGGTTGGAACTGGATGAATTTTTGGTGTTCAGATGCTCCTAACGGGTGGCAACTAAAATTTTGGATTTTTTTCGAGGTCCGTATGCACAATAACAAACGAGCTCAGGGAGAAATGAGAGTGTGTATGTGTTAGCTCTTTTACTCTTCTTTCTGCCAGTATTTTTAACGTAGGACTATGTCTTACGGTAAGGTTTGGCCTGGTAGGCACTTTTCTCGAAAAGTGGTCAGGTTTTGAACGCTAGCGGTTTCCGGATTTTCAATATTTTTACCAATCAATCGGAACATCTTCTAAGAATTGGCTCATATGATGAACGCTATTATTTCGTAAGTGTACACTATTGACAAACTAAAAATAATGAAGCATTGTCCAACTAGAAATCCTCGCATCCTGATTGGTCGAAGAAAAGACGTCATCATGGTTTGGACGTGTTTTTTTGCAGAAAAAGTGACAGAAACTCATCGTCCCAAAAAGTCTAAGATTCTTTACGGCGCTTAGGCCTATACCGATTTTATATCTGTGCTTGGGAAGTACCTCATAGTGCAAAACCACCCCTCTTCTTTAACCGATGATATCGTTTAAACATCAAACCTAGTCCAATGTGAAGTCCTGAAGGTAAAAATTTTTTTAAAGTATAAAACCACCCCTTTTCTTCAACCGCCTTCAACATTTAAGATTGAATTCAGTCCAAATTGATGTCCTGAAGGCGAAACGTTATCGAAAATTGAGCGGTCATCCTTTCCTTTTGCCAAATTGTACCCATAAAGGTACTGCAAGAATTTGTTCGAAACTGTTGTCTTGCATTTGTGCATGTGACGTGACGTAGAATTCTCAAAGCGAGGAAAATCAGCGACTCTCTCATCCGAGAATAGTTTTGAACGTTTCATTAGCTGCTTTGCATCAGTTAGTTGCTAGCAATTCTTTACGTAATTTCCATAGTCAAGCATTATATTTAGATTAAATTCTTTTGAAAATGATGGACAAGACAAGTCAGGAGGGACCCGCAGTGATGCTAATGTTTATTTGACTGTCAACTCAATAAAAATCTGTTGCACAAATCGAAACACTCTTCCTCACCTGTAAATAACTCATTGTCTAGAATTACAGCAATGATTCGCTAATTAAGGGTTCGTTAATTGGGCGGTTTGTTAGGTGTTCGCTAGTTGGGCCATGCTCCAACTAAAAAGCAGTTGAATGTCAAAATTCTATCGAATTTTCGAGTTTAGAATTTTCTATCAACTGTCAGTTGGCTCAATTAGCGAATCACAATTCGATAGCTGGAGTGCAGTCGTGACTCAATTATCGAATTTAGGCTGTATTACTATCGAACTGTCAAAAATAACTATGTTTCAGAGCAGGATTATTCGTCCAGAGGTGAAAATTTCCACTGACCTGTCAAATTTGAACTAAAGGTTCAAATTTAATTTTTTTATTAGCATTAGCGAGATCCGGGTAATCGAAGGTAGCGTCGGAAGGACTTTGGTTAATCCTCTAAAACGCACGGGCAATGATACATATCCCAGACTCTCGTGGATAGTCTTATCGGCGGTCACAATTTTCAGCGGGCTGACCTGGAGTGCTAACCCGTTCCGTTCAGCAATGTCAGGTATATTAGTTACACTGACACTCGCTCCGGAATCTAATAGCGCATCGAACTCCTCGTCGAAAATCTGTACGGTGATGTGTGGGCAGCTTCCCGTTTGGACACGAACCTCGCACACCTTCTGAAAGGGATCTTCATACTCATGGGGAACATTTTTATCACCAGGAATGCTATCGCTCCCTCTCTCGCATTCCCGCCTTAGTTTCCCGATCCTCTATTCATTCCGACCGTTCCGGTTCGCGGATGACTATCACAATTCGTCGATACGGCTCCAGGATTTCCGCATATATAGCAGAAAATTCGCTTCTCTTCCATGCACTGCCTCCACACATGTCCGTTTTTACGACAGTTCCAACATAATGGACCTGAACGCTCGGCTACGCGTTCCAGCGGCTGTCGTGAGGAGTTTGCGTGAGTTTTCGGCACGTCGGTCGATTTCTTCTGCTGACTCTCTTTACGACCAACAAAATTCACTTCTTCTGGCTTCGAGTAAGACTCGTAAGAGTCGGCATTTTCCCTCTCCACCTCAATCTGGTGGATTCGGTTCGGTGGTCGCGACGGTCCTTCTCTTGGTTGCCGGAACACGGGATCATGTGCATCAATGCGGTACGCGTAGAACTCTAGCTTTCGCAAAGTTCGAACCGCTTCGCTTGGTAATGTGGACGCATGTTGTCCCATATCACCTCGAACAAACGGTGCTGGTCTAATGGTGTAGTCAACAGTTTGTTTAGCCGCTCTATTTCCATCTTGAATGAAAGGAAAGTCTCGTTTCGGTGCTGTTTGCGATCGTAAATACGTTGCCTAGTCCCTTGATCCTTGTTGGGGTTACCGTACATGTACCGTAACCTTTCCTCAAAGTCCTCCCAAGTGAGGAACTCGTCGGAATAGCACAGATACCAGCCATAGGCTTCCCCTCTAAGGATCGTATGGATTCGTTGCAGGAGCACGTCTTTCGCAATACGGTCCATGTGGGCTAGGCGGCAGACTTTGTGCAGGAAATCCTCTAACGAGCGTTGTCGACTATCTCCGCTGTACGTCAGATGCCACTTTTCCATCCGACGGTCTGCGTCCCGAATCTCCTCGTCACTGATCCGCCGCTGGTTTCGACCATGGTGTCTACCTCGACGGTAGAACACTTCGTGGTCTTCCTCGTGGCTGTCATTATCACTAGACTCCCAGTCCTCCTGTTCAAATGCAGCGCGACGGTCGCGATTCCTACCAGCGGGTTGCGTGGTATGACGGTTTCTATTGAACCGGTCGGGAGAGGCGAAACGTTCATCGTGCGAGAAATCTGCGCGCTGGAAGCGATCAAACCTACCACGAGTCCATCTGCTTCGATCTGGTTCCTCCGCCCGTGATAGAGGAAAATTGGCCGAATGCCTTTCCCGTGACATCTTTCCTGCGTTCCTAGACTCTGGTAAATAGTTGTCCGAGACCGTTCGATTTACTCGCGGAAGTTCATTCCGACTTGCCGGTCCTTGGCGTGATCCTTCAATCCGTGCCTTCGCTAACTCCCTTTCTAGACACTCTATTCGCTTCAATAATGCCTGATGATCTTCTGGCCGTTCTGGTGTCGCAGTATGATCCCGGTTTACCTTAGGCTGCTTCGGAACTGCACCTTGCGAACTATCTCGTCTTGCTGAATCGCTGTTCGCCGGCTGCAAACCATCTTCTACCTGTCCACCTACGGCACCATCATCACCATTACCTAAGTCGTCCGAGAAGTTTCGTCGTGCGTCCATCGCCCTTGTCCGACCCTGTCTCTCGTCGGAAGTTTTCTTGCCATTAGATCTGCTCAACATCTCTCGGACAAATTCGTTCAATTCCCGTTTCATCTTCTCTGAATTCGTATCCGAGGCTTGGCATCGAGCAATTCGCGTAGCGTAATGCTTCAGCCGGGATATAACTCTTTCATCACTGCCACGCTCCAACCTTCTGCTTAAATCGTCAACCTTACCCGCAATATAGTCGAATTCCTGCTCCACCGTATACGGAGATGGGTAGTCTCTCTTCTCAAGAATATCTTCATGGAACAGATTGCGTAGAAGGCGATATTTAGCCTCTGGCTCACTGGTCAATTCCCCCGTCTTGCCCCGGATTAACAACTCGTAATCAACCTCCTCATTCGTGAGGTGGTCGGCATGCGGAAATCTGTTCGACATGGCGACAGTATCCATTTAAATTTAAAAAAATAATGATAATAAATATATATTTACAGTAGCACGACAAACACAATACACCAAGCAATATATACAAATAAGCAATATAAAAAAAAAACAAATAATAATTCTCTAATAATATTAAACTAAAGAAATTTTTTGTGTGAACCTATTCTACTAACTACGTATCCGAAATAATTTTAGTTTCCCAAAAAAAACGTGGCCCCACGTTGGGCGCCAAAATGAAGCCTCCAGAAGTACGACCAACTCAGTCCGCGATCCGTTCCCCAGAATCTCTAGGCAAGTGACTTAAGCGCCACCTCGTTAGAGGGCCACTTGCCAAGTGAAGGCTTGCCCGGCCAGAAACTCCGCCTCAGGGCGGGTCAGTTCAACAACTAAGGGAACAAAAAGGCGGACGCATGCAACCAAAGGTGCTCACTCTACGCGTTTTCAAGAAGCCTAACCACAGAAACTCGCTATCCGAAATCCTCAATCCACACACCGACTCGTACCTTTTTCCTCACTGGCCCAACTCTGAATAACCAGATTACTGGCCAATGTAGGAAATCGGAGTGCGGGGACTGTATTACCAAGCAGTCCACTTGGAGTACCAAACACAACTCTAAAATTTACGCGATTCGTGAGACACCTTCAGAATACCTAAATTATACTAAATGACACTCCATAAACAGACTTTAACTTAGGGAAACGCAAACTAGATTTAACATTTATTCTATTTTTTTACAAACATTTAACTATACCTAGGTTTTTGAGCCACTCTACTCTTCTATATTGCGTGGGTGGAATCTGCCCTAAAGCTTCTTTCGGGTTTGGGGATTGGCTAAGCTTTCATTATATCACCTGCGCAGGGTTTGAACTTTACTTACGGCGGCCGTTCATAATCTCCATCCGCAACGTTGCAAAGCAGCAGAATGTTGCGCGATGAGCATCAAGCGCACATAATCGGTACAGCAGCTGCGAAATGGGCGTATCTACAAAATGGCGTCCTAAACGCTTAGTCCTCGTGCTTAGAGATTCCGTCTAGCGAATCGCGAATGAGAGGCTCTAAGAAAGAGTAAAATTGGAAAACTCGGCTAACTTGTATGCAAGGAACCAATACATACGCGTAACCAACTAACCATAATTTCTAGTATACCATGCTTTATTTGCTAACTTAACGAAGATACAGCAAAGGGCCAATCTAATCAACCTGCTTGCTACAGTAATCGAGTCGTCGGATTACGGGAGGATACTGTACACGAATTCATCTACCACTTCTAGTTCGTCGCCCCCAACGGTTACCGTCCGTGAGAGGCGCACGTTTGTTTCCTTTAAGTCTCTTCCTTTCATGTATTTGGCTTTCGAAGCATTTATTTTTAGCATGATGAGATGAGACTGAAACACACCACTCGATCTAATGTAGCTCTGATCTGTTGCGTTAGTTTATCTGGAAAACCGTGTTCGTGCATTAGCCACCATAACTGATCTCGATCGACTGTATCGCATGCTGCTTTGAAATCAATAAGGACGTGATTCATGAGCAAATTTCTACAAGATCTGACGAATGCTGAAAATTTAATCCGTAGTGACGTGAACCCCCATGAAGCTCGCTTGATAATTCCCTCTGAAACTTTGTACTATCGGTGACAGCTGGCGTAACTGAGATCTGAGAGAGTATCTTATAGGCGGCTTTTACTAGCGTTATGCCACGATAGTTGCAGCAGCCCAGCCGATTACCCTTTTAATAACGGTCTAAGGCTTATAGATCTTGCCGTTGACAGAGAAATGGTCTGAATATTCGGAAACATACCTAGAGGCATCCAATTGGAGACTATAGGCCTAGCCACCAACACAGGAAGTAGGCAATTAGTGAGCTGAAAAACGGTAAAACTGCTGGGAAGGATGATATCACGGTTGAATTTCTAAAAGTGGGATGTGAGCGGCTATACCAAAGAATCCACTGGATTATTGTTTGTCTTTCGTCGGTGAGTATCAAACTGATTTTCGTGAGGGTCACTCTAATACGGATCAGATGTGCAGGGTAAACAGTTACTAGACAAATTTCAGCAGTGGAACTTGCAGACTCACCATCTGTTTGTGGACTTTAAGGCGGCGTGCGATTCAGTCAAACGAAATAAACTGTGGCAGATAACCCAAGTAGCACACGTTGTCACAATTGAGTCGCAGCGGCTGATATGCGACAAATTTAAATGTAAAACTTCGGTTACAGTAACCTAAAATATAACAGTTGTGTAACCGAAATAGCGCAACTTATGTAACAAAATATGGTTACATTAACAGTTACTCAATAACCAATATGTAACATGTATAGTTACAAAATGGTTACTATTGAAGTTACACATAAACTGTGAATTTACTTTCAATTGGTGGCAAATTAGTTATCTTGAAACTTTTATTGCATAGCGAAAACAATGCAGCAGGTTTATTATTTCAATCTATGGCTATTAACGTCAAGCAGTAAATTTAACTGTTGAATATAGAAGAGTGTATAAATTTCGCTTGTTATTTCAACACAAATTTTAATGCAGCTTCAAATTTATGGTGAAATGCATGATTCTAGCTTTGAAAAATTCACGCGCTTTTATTTAATCTAGCTTTTCGTTACTTACTTCTTTGAAAAATTGATTTTTTGTAAAACAAATATGTACAAATATAAAAACTTTAATTTGAATTTTCTGATTTTTTAAATTTAGTCTTAGCAATAATGAATTAGTGGAGCATTCGCCTAGAAATCATTAAAAAACAAATTGTTTTCGCTATCACTTAGTAAAATTCATAGCCATTTTGCCTTTGGTTGTAACTACTACACCATCGTCCTTGAAGTTTTGTATCGTTTTCGGTATATTACATGAAATGATTTTAAGCAGACATTATTCATAGATATCGGGAAAAGGTGTTTTTAGTGATTGTTGTGAAAAGATGTGTTAATTTAATATCAAAGAATAGTTTCAGTTTGAATAAAACAGTTTACCAGCAGTGTTAATCATAGAAGGTTACATTTCAGTTACATTCTAGATGCACGTAACCTTAGCCTTCGACCTGGTTACGCTATCGGTTACGGTATCAAATCTGTTGTGGTCACTTATTTCTTATGTCGTCATATCTAAGTTACACTGTAACCTATTTTCATTGCCGGTTTCGTTTCGATGTAACTTGATCGTTTTGACGTTTGAGAATAATCAAAATTTGTTTACTTAATACCAATAATGTCTGTGCGGAGATGATTCCAAGTACCATCAATTTAGTAAGTAAACGCATTTACAAGAGCATTTACAACCCGTGTACCAATTGTTTATCTATACCATTAGTAAAATTCTTGAGATCTAGTCTTTGCTTAATCCGTTGTGTTTACAAGGAACAGTGAACAAGTTGTTGCGAAAATGTTACTAGCCGACTTTTTTTGACTTCGTAACTGCTCGTAACGGAAAATTAACTGTTTTGCGACCAGCAAGTTGAAGACAGTTTGGAAAAAGGTTTCATTTGTGTCACTTGATAACTATTTGGTAACTCGTAACTGAAAGGTGACTGTTTTTCGACGGCCAAGGTGTTGACAGTTCGAAAAAAAGGTTTCAATTTGGTCATTTGGTAACTACCTGCTAACTTTTTGAGATTTTTGTCACCACAAAACTAAAAAGTAACTATTTTTAATTTTATGTAACCTAACTCGTTACAAGTATCCTAAATGTAACTGCTGTGCAACCTTTTTGTATTTTTTTATTTTTATGATTAGTTACAAGTGCTACTTGGGAATGTTAGAACATGGTTTTCCGACAAAACTAGTTAAGCTGATTCGTGTGACGCTGAATAGGTCAAAATCATGCATCACTATAGCGGTTGAGACCTCATCCGATATCATCAGAATCAAACGTAGAGCAGTGGAAGAAATCTGTAGGCTTTTTAAATGGAAAGCAGCGAGATTGGGAGTTGGGACTAACCATTAACAGCATAAAAATGAAGTACAAGGTTGCTCTTAGGGAACGTGGTAGTTCAAATGGTGTTGGTGCCGAGGTGGAGCCGGATAGTGTACAATAAGAAGTTGTGGAAAAATTTGCGGATTTACTTTGGTATGCTCGTGACATTTGACAATGATGTAAGCCGCGAAGTAAAACGACAAACTGCCGCTGCGTATCGGGTTTTCTACGGATTACATGTCCAGCTAAAGTCCCGTAGTTTGCAAACCTGCATTCTATAGAAGACTAATCCTCCCGGTTGCCCTTTACGAACATGAATCATGGACGCTGACGGAAGCTGATCGTTGAGTGCTTGCAGTTTTTTAACGTAAAATTTTGGGTTCGATACTTGACGGAAAAATGGTAAATGGACTTTGGCGAAGATGCATGAACCACGAGCTTGATCTAGTATACAAATATGCTAATATAGTTAAGGTAGTACAATGTAGCAAACTGCGGTGGGCTGGGCACGTGGTCAGAATGGCCGATGAAAGAGTAACCCAAACTATTTTCAGCAAAGAACCAGCAAGAGACCGTAGACTGCGGGGCAGACCCCACATCAGATGGATTCACCAAAGCACTGAAGAAGGCTGTAAGTAACAGTTTGAAATTTGTATCCGCGGAGTATTTGTGTTACTGGATAATTTGAATCTTACTTACTTTTGGGTTTTTGGTTATGTAACAGAAAAAATCGGAAAACTTTTTCTTTAACTCGCATTCGGGATTCTGCTAAGACGCTCACCGTAATAGCTTTTAATTAGTAACTTATTATTTTCAAAAGGTAAATTGGTTAATTTTAATTACTCTTTATTATGATTTTTACTGCAATTAATCCGTTTGAACAGAAGCACAAAAGAATTTTGTCTCTAATCTGTGTGTAGAGTGATAAAAGAAAATCCATAAAAATAATCACAAGGCTATAGTTTCAAACTTGCCAATACCCTGTTCTTGCATTATCACTAAACGGAATCGGTAACTGTACTCTTATCTAGGTAATATGATGATAACAGCTTCACCGTACGGGGCTGTTTGTTTGTTCTGACTCTGCAAACATCATATGTATTTGCGCATCTACAAAGAGAGTGCAAGGCGATCACCCAATGAATGCAATATAGGTGAATGTCAATATTAGACTGCATAAGATTACCGCTCTCATTATGACTTTAGTTTAAAACATTTCGCAATCTTACAAGTTGGTGCCTCCTCCTTCTTCTTCGATCAATGCGCTTGTCAAATTCAAATTCCAGCACACAGCCGTGACACTGACGGCCAAATGTTTCCATAGAGATGATGCTGATGATCCATTGATGATGATGAAAAATGAATAATTTATTGGTTCTCCATTTACTGAAGCATTGTCATTTTGGAGACAGTTTGTGATGATGAACATTTTGAAACATAAAAGCGCTTTCAAATTGGTTTGAATTGGAACTCTGACATGACAGTATTGACAGCTGAAATGTTAGCTATACAAGCCAGGTTGGAAAGGTTGTTCAATCTACCGTTTCAAGCCGAAACAGAAAATCTAAAATGGAATCTAAACTCTTTCCACTATTTTAAATTTGAATAAAAATTAGAGCATAATTTGTATTCGTCATCTCCGGAGACACATTGTACGTAATGATATAAACGACTTTCGGATGCAAATTTTGCTGGCCAGAAATGTACGGTACGGACAGGTTCAGTCCGCTCGTGCTTGAGAGTGACAGAACAGCATCCCGGCTGCAGCTGAGGCGTGTGATATTTATTATCCTTCATGATAAGCATACCTCAAGCACACACACATACACACAAGTGCTCTCCGGAATGGAATTTTCATAGCGAAATTGCAGCCCGTCATCAGACTGACTATTTGTACCTGCCATATCGCCGTCGTTTTTGGGCTATGTTGACATCGGCCACGCCGCGGTAAACCACAGTCGGTCGGAGTCGGTCGGTATACGATCTTGTGAGCTTTACGCTTCACAAGGTACAACAGGCTGCATGTTCACTGTGAGCTGTTGCTGTTGTAGCACAGTCGTGTGATGCATGTTTGTTATTTATAATATCACAGAAAATGGATTTTCTCCTCGAAGGGGAATGTGGTCTTTACGTTTATGTTGCTGTCGACGGTGTTGGCCAACTTAAGCCAGCGGAATGGTATCTCGCAGGCTTTGCGCCGTGGAGCGAGCAATTTTATGGGACATCAGACACTCAATTAACTAAGAGTCGAGCGACCTCTAGGCTGCAAATAACCTGTTTGGAGGATCCAGCCCAGTCACGTAGCTTGCCAAGTAATTACATTCTACCGAGAAATTGGAGCAATTCCCATACTAAAACTTGCTTTATTTATGGACGTTGAAATCTGTTCACCAAAGCTCAGCTATATTACTGATATTAGGAAAAATTAAAATGGAAAAGAATCTTCCCGTACATTCCATTCCAAAAAACTGACACACTGACCAGTTATCAGGCAAAGCAATTTGCTCTCTGTGTTAAACATTTAATTACTGACCACCTAACCCTGCTCTGGAGCACCGCGCAGAAGCTCGTACCTCCGGTTATTAGTTCATCAAAACGGTTCTGCTGCTTTACTGCAGCTCTCTAACGTGATTCGTTCGGCTCCGGATCTTGGATCAGCATGACACACCACCCGGTAGATATAGGAAAGAGATCTGCCTCGTGTCAGGTTAGCCAGGTGCCAGCCACCAGCAGCTAACCATAGAAGCAGGGTACATATAAGAAATCAATATATCCATGCTCGGCAGATAAACATCGGCCAACCGTGAAGACAAGTTTCCGAGCGAGCGAAAAATAGCAATCACCAATCGCCAATTATCAGCTCTTCCATTGCTGGTTCGCCAAACCATCGAAAACAAGGTGGTGAGGTGGGGCTTCAATATCCTGACCGCCGGCCGTACATCGTTTCGAAGCGGGACTCCCAGAACCATCCATCCTAAGTACCTTTCATAACAGCTAAGTACAGCCCAAAAAAAAAAGTTTTCTTTAGGAGCGTAATATTTTGATCGCAGCATGAATGAACCTGCCGAAGCCGAGCAAGCTGCCCTGGGCTCACCACCGCTAAACGGTTCCCTGCTAAGGTAAACGGAAGAAGATTACTCGCTGTTGATAAATAATTAATGTGTAAGAATCAACAGTTGGGCTAGCTCCCAGAATCTACAGCCCGCGGAAGAAGTGTAAACAGCTTTGGGTGTTCTGCTTTCATTCTTTCCGTTTTACCATATAGCCGTACCAACATGTACCTATAGCCGGCTAAGCAGCCAGTGTATAGTTAGGTGATGACGGTCGGACCGGCCGGGCTAGTCAGTGTTGCGGTAAATTAGTATGGAAATTGTGTCCCACATTCCCCGACCGATCATTCGGCTCTACTCTGCTCTGCTCTGCTCTGCTCTGCTACACGGTGTTCTACGGCGATGGTATGCACCGTCGGAAGAAACTAGAGTAGGTATTTGTTGCGCCCAACTGAACCGTATTCGATGAACGCTCGCCATGCTGAACTATAATCGAGCCAATTAGGTTGAATAAATATTGTTTTCCTGTGGCTAATGGTAGATCAGATTACAGACAATGATACGGGCTGCTGGATAAGGAAAAGTGTTACACACAGAATGCTTCAAGGATGATGCGGTTTTTGGTGACTGCTATAACTATCAAGATTTCACGCATTGTCAGGTTCTATTTAAAGCAAAGAAACAACTCATTTTAAACGAAAATAAATTGAAATCTTTACTTTTCTCTGCTGTCAACAAAGCCCATTTCAACCAGTGTATAGAAAGTTTTTCCCAAAGGACAACAATATCGGAGCGCAGCACCATCCCCTAACTTTGTACCGGTGGCGGTTAGTAATGCCTTAATGCGTCGCGTAAAATAACAACAAAGCTTGCAATAGCAAGCTTTGTGTCAATTTCGGAAACGCTAAAAGATTTGTTATTCTGCTAGATTCTTTTTCTCGGTTGTGTTTATTTACTTTCCGAATTGGACTTTTCAACCAGTAGGTACGTACAGATCGTTTGATGTTGGTAGAATGTTCATTAACTAAAACGTCACAATGTAGGTGCAATTTAATAAAAGTAGTACAAATTCCGTTGTGTTCCACATCAAATTGCATCACGGAAAAAACGCCGTTGAAAATTACCCACAGAGTATTTTCTCTTGAAAATTTGGGGAGAAGGAAATGCGGTCAGAATGGATGTGATCAGGAACACAAGCGTGTCGTGAAAGCATGTGAGCAGAATCCCAGGGAATCAGGGATGAGACCAAAAAGTTGAACCTATCAAATTCCTTCCTTCAGAGAGCCAAGGAACGCTAGGGACTGCATACGTACAAAGTGCAGAAGGCTCCAAATCGTGACGAACGGCAAAATACGGTTTGAAAATCAACGGCGCGGAAACTGTACACCCAGATGCTGACGAAGCCATCAAGAATGATGAGACCGACGTCAAGACGGACTTCGGCATCTTCCGGAGCTACTGTTCTTCACCGCCCAGCACAAGGTTGATGTTCCGGACGAAGTAAGGATGCAGAATCTTTCAAAATTTGCCAAAAAATACTTGATAAGTGTCTAGAGAGAAGCGTTTGCTTACTCTGTGGAAGCAACACAAGCGCCCTTCGATCTTTTGGCCGGATCTAGCTTCGTGCCGCTACTCAAAGGATGTTGTGGAGTGTTACGAAGGCAACGGGGTCACTTTCGTAACCAAGGACATGAATCCCACCCACCCCAACGCACCAGAATTAAGGCCCATCGAAAAATACTGTGCTATTATGAAACAGGCACTACGGAAGCATTCCAAGTAGGTCAAATCTGAGGAAGACATGAAGAAAAAGTGGGTTTCTGTACAGAAGAAGCTGCGGCCAGATGTTGTACAGAACCTTATGAGTGGAGTTAAGCGTAAGGTGCGAACATACGGTTATGGTATTAAAGTTGAATGAAATAAATATGGTTATATTTTATTGTCTGAAAATTTGAAAAAGATCGGTGAACTAGGGTTTATTTCTAATTCCCGTCGTAGTAAGTAAAGTCATTCTAATTTTCATCATTTGTTGGATGGATTTAATGAATACTCCAAAAGTTCTTGTGCTGATTTGTCTAAAACACACTTACCTTCCGATCCGTAAACTTTGAAATCACTGAAAAGCGATTATTAAACCATATTATTGAAATTACGCAACTGACTTTATTGCTTAAATTCGTCGTACCGTTTTAAAATCCGTCCATCAAAATTTTTCAACGTCCGAACTAAAAATCACAACAATGTTAACGAAGCTAACGCGCATGTATTTGTGTAGGACGGCATGACAAATGTTATTTTGCATAATTTCTGCAGGTCAAGCAAGTTTTCCTGGCTGTAGCATAACGACAAATGCCTTCCGTGAGTTATTATCATTTATGAAAGACGGAAATTAAAACGATTAGTCGACATTTTCTTCTTCTTCGCACGAAAAAACGCAGGAAATTTGGCTGGTAGGACTTCTAAAAAGCATTTAAATAGATCTCAGCTCACTTTGATTGATCGCTTATGATAGACAACAAACCAAAATATTAGGAAATAACTAGTTTTCCGTTGTATGTCATAAAAATGCAGATATATTTAATAATTTGTGTTGGATAGGACGGGAATAGGCAATTACAACGAAGCAGCAACATACCCTAGGTAATTTTCTACAGTGTTTTTGATGTGGGACCCTTTATCATACAATGTTCAATCAGATCCTCTGTTGAAAATAATACTAAATTGTTCAAAGTAGTGCCGCATTTCGAGGGTGTCCAGTGAAACCGGCGTAATAAGGCGAATTATGCTTATTGGTAGTGCCGTCTTATGCAAGGTGAGTTAAGATATGTGATCTAGTTTTCACAGTTTGTAGAACAGTAGTGCGCGGTGCGATTGCTTAGCAACCATCGACATTGTTTATACACATTCAACAGTTTACCCTTTGAACATTTTCCGGTCCGAAAAAATTTCCTTCGCGAACGTTAAGATTACAAAGTTTTGTACGGTAAAAGGGCAGAAAATCGTAATCTTGCTATTTTAAGCGAATGTGAGAGAGAATGGTGAAAAAAAAAACAGAATATCTTGCTACACTTTGTTTGTTAACAAAGTTGATGATCGTCAAGGGTAACACCCAGCAGAGGTGATAAACATCATCAGAACACCACAAAACCTCTCTTGACTAACCTTGGTCTTAAGGATGTTTCTTCAAGTATTACATCAGTGATAACATAAGGAGTCAGGACTGTTAATCAAATAAAGCAAATTTCGTTCGAGGCAAACTATTATAAAACTTGTAATACTTCTATAAAACTTCTATCAGTGATGATAAAAACTCAAAAACTCAAAACTCATCAAAAATCAAAATCAACTGTGAATCATATCAGCTTAATCCTATGCAGAAAAAAATCACGCGTTAGTTTTTTTGTTTTCATAGCAAGAATCACAAAACTCACACATATCTTCCCGTTTGATCACATTCTGCTTTGCTGCAACTGCTACCCGGAGCTATGCACATATACATACAAATTCCTTGTTGAACAGCATAGGCATTCGTGCGATACGTAGCTGTGAGTGAGCGTGAGGGAATAAATCTCTAAATAAATTGCAAAGCTAAACTAAAACGCACATTTAAATTACAAGCTTATCTAATTCTCATTAGGTTTGTTACTGTCTAGTTAAGAAAATGTCGATTCCCGCGAAGGAAAAATGTAAATTCCGCCAATATGTTTGCCATCTTAATTCATGAATGTGTGTTGCATAATAGCGAGAGAAATTTATATGTGAGTTTCACGATTGTGATCAAGGTTGAAATTTCATGTGTTTGAAATCTCATTGAGTTTTTTGCTGCTATGAATTTTTCAACACTGACTACTATGAGAAATAATTGAGATGAATTTGCTATTGGATTGTTATTTGCTCGGTGTTTTTTAAGTGTGTAAGGCTTGTTCGCGACAAAATTTGGACATCCCTAAACACACACAGCTTCGAAAATACATTAACAATGAGTGAAATATTTTGCAGAGTGGTACGCGTATGTCTGTTCTTTCTGAAAATATAACACTTGTTTATATTACAAGAGCTCAGCGTAAAATGGCGTCGAAAGAAGAGCAGGTGCGAAAAGCAATTGTGTGCTGTCGCAATGAAAATCCGGATGTATCGTTAAGAAAACTTGCCAAAAAGCTTGGATTTCCTCCAAGCACTGTTCACAGTGCACTATGGGCAAACACGAGCGAAAAAACAGACGCAATTAAGATACGGCCTGCAGGCTGATAAAATGTAGGTGATCTTATGTAAAATTTTCCGGAAAAAACAAGAGAAAACACGACTTAAAAGCCTTATAATTTTGTGTAAATAAGTCCGCAGAATCGCATAGGGCTTATCCTATTTAGTTTAGAGCACAATATTTTTTTGGTTGAACTCGCGTTACCAAACCGACCATACCAAACGGGAACTCAACCAATAAAATTAATGTGCTCTAAACTAAATGGGGTAAACTCTATTTGGTTCTGTGGACTTTTTTGCACAAAAATAGCAGGTTTTTAAGTTTCATTTTCCCGAGGTCTAGCTTGGTATAGTCCAATAAGTGTGAAAAAAAGTTAAAAACAGGGGAAAATGAGCAAAATGGGGCACTTCCCGATGACAAACAGGAAAGGGGTTAGCACCACGCGATTCTCCGAAAAATTTAACATAAGATCGCCTATATTTTAGCAGCCTGTAGATCGTATCGTAATTGCGTCCTTTTTTTTGCTCGTTTTTTCCCATAGTGCAGTGTTTTAAAATCGTTCGATACTCGCTTGATAACAGCTAGGAAGAAGGGAAGTGGAACAAAAACAGATCTGAGGAATTTGTGTACACTTCTAAGCAACGATAAGGCATGAAGTCTTTCAAGGTGAGGACTGTGCCAATCCGTAATGGTAAACAAAATACGACGGCCAAAATACGCGCTCGTAAGCTTTATCGCGAATATTTAACGAAGTTTCCATTCGTTATAATGAACGATGAAACGTATGTCCTAGAAGACTTTAAACAGCTTTCTGGTATGTTATTTTACACTGCCATGAAACGGAATGGCGTTGCAGAGCATTTTAGGACAAAGTAGACCAAGTTCCCCAAAAAATATTTAGTATGGCAGGCCATATGCAGCTGTGGTCGAGCAAGCTAAAGTTTCATCACTACGGGAACGGTTAACAAGGAAATATACAGTGAAGAATACCTGCAGAAACGATTGTTACCGTTCCTACACAGCCATGATGTACCCTCGCTGTTTTGGCCTGATTTGGCATCCTGTCACTACGCCAAAGATGTTTAGGAATGGTATGATGCTAATGGAGTCTATATTGTACCGAAGGGGGCGAATCCACCTAACTGCCCAGAGTTACGCCCCATCGAGCGGTATTGGGCTTTGGTGAAGAGAGCTGTCCCAGCACAAACAACAAGCAACAACTATTGATAAATTTCGAAAATCTTGGACAAACGCAGCTAAATTGGTTGCCAACAAGTCTGCCCTGACCCTTATGGCAAGGGCAAACTCCAAAGTTCGCCAATTTTTAATGCAGACCAAATAAGTAATGTTAATTTGTTTGATAATTATTAACGATACACACATAAATGATACAAAATTGTTTCATGGATTAAACTTCTAGCAAATTTGATTTATTGCAAAATTGAGGTGTCCAGATTTTGTCGCGAACAAGCCTTAGATAGTGTCTCCAGGGTGGTGAAATACGTGAAAGGTGGATACAGCACTACAATGAGCACCTAAATGGCACGGAGACGGAAGACAGGTGGGAAAATGACTACATCAGTAGGGAAGGTGATGGTGTTGGTTGTTGCGACCCCCATAATATGTGAAGTGATCGAAACCATCCAGCAGCTCAAGAACAACAAAGCAGCTGGAAAAGATGGCATCACAGCGGAGTGTATCAAGATGGGCCCGGAATTTGGGATGTGAGAACTATCGAACGATCACGATTCGATCTGTCTGTAGCTAGTGAACGCTAGAAGAGATAGAAATGAGCGATGCAATTGTCCTGTACTCTAACAGCCAACTGCGAAGCTGTCGTATAAAAACAGAAGGTCAAGTTTCGATAACGGAATGTAGCACCTAGATTTTGCTTTGCTGATGTAGATAACTCATAGCAAAACGAAAGTCGACTTCCCGTCTGGATCTTAGCGTTGATGATCAAAAGCAACCTAGCAAAGCTAAACAGCACGTTCCGGTGTTATAACAGGAATGATCTCTTATTGTTTTATTTATTAATTGATCTAGATGCACCCTAAGTGCTATCAAACAATATACAAATAGAAAATATCAATTTTCATGGCTTATGTTCGTGCTAACTTTAATCCGGAATAAATTAGCTAAGTTTTAAATTTTCACAGATTATCCCGTAAACCGCAAAACTCGCCTTCGCCGTCGGTGCTAATGAACACTTCCGTGCTAACCGCGACGATTTTCTAGGTTAATTTATAATGAGCTCTTTGACGGCGGCAGTTCGTGTTAAAGTTGCGCGAATCGGGATGAATCATGTTAGGGCCAATAAATTCACCATGTTAGAGAGGAATCTGTGTCAGGTTTTGCTGCTGCTGATACTAAAACGAGAGCCCTTACCGTTGCACACTCTGTATAATTAATCACTTGAGAAAATTGTGGTCGTCACTTATCCGTGGAGTAAATTGAAATTATACGGTATGATGTGCATAATTATGAATTATTATGAATTATATTAAAATAAAGGAGGTTAGTGCGAAAGTTTTCTATACCGAAAGAAAGTTCAGAAATGTTCACATACCTAACCACATTGACGGGTGTCATGAGATGAATAAAATCGGTAGATTACCTGTAAGTAGAGAGTAAAAATAAAACGAAATTACAATCAGTTCACTCTAAACTCGATTAAACAAAAATCGCAAAAGTTCAACAGTTAGGTAAGCTAAAGTAAATAAATTCTTTCTTGTTTTCTCCCTCCACCAAAAACCGAAAACCGCGTCCACGAAGAAGAGAAAGGACCGCTCTTTAGCACTTCCGTGTACCAACTCTTTTCTAACCTGCCAGCCAATGTCATTATAAATGCGGCAAAAGAAACACTCTATTGCTACTTGTTTGTCATGCTGGGCCAAAGTTTTCCGCCCCGGTAAGATAAATTGGTTTTTTATCAAAGTTTGTGCAAACTATACTTCCCACAAACCAGAACCGACCAGACCAGACCAGACCAGAAGAGCACCATCCAGCTTCACCGTAAAATCTAATTTAACAAGAAGTTATGAACGACGACAGTGTGCTGTACTGTGCACACTGTTCGTGTACGTATAAAATGAAGTGCCGAACCGGGTTTTTCTTTCTGCTTTTCGGTGGCGATCTAGGAGAAATGGTTCTTAACCATAAACTATTACTACTATCGACTACTTCACCTCTATTGAGAGGTTCGTTTTTCCTGGGATCATAGTTCTTCCGATTTTTTTTATGTTTTGTTGATGCCAGAAGCTTGAATTGCTGCTTCAACTTAGTTTCAAGTGTTTTTGTGTGGTAAATAGCAGAATAAGTAGTTTACGAAAGTGCCAAACTGTAGGAAGCTGCAGGTTGCGGATGTGACAAAAACTGCCCTTTTCTCTATTTAATTCACTCCATTGATAACTTCATAATTTCATCTGCTTAAGTAATTATTTTCTGAGTTTTTGTGTTATGATCTTCGTTCAGTTTAATTAGACATTACCTAATAAACAATTTGAATCTAATTTATCTAATGATTTATCTAATGTTACTATTGATAGTTTTTGGTGGTCTTGTTATTGATTAATGTCTTATGAAAGAGTCTTAAATTTCTCGAGTTCGATTAGTTTTTGAGTTACGCAAAAAATTCTTTTTTATTTGTATGAGAGTCCTTATCCCCCTACCACAGGGGAGAGGGGTCTCAAACCATTATTAAAAAAATTCCTGCATCCAAAGCCCCCCACATGCCAAGTTTGTGATATGAGTTTTATTGTACTCTTTTGGCGGTTTTCATGACCGAATTTGGTCTTAAATGCCATCAAAAGAGTGTAGTAAAACCCAAATTGTTACTTGGGATTGGCTTGATTACTTCTCCAGTTATGAGGAAATTTGTATTTCATTTGTATAAGAGCCCCCCTCTTAGTGGGGGGAGGGGTCTCTAACCATCATAAGAACCTTCCCTGGCCCCAAAAACCCCTATATGCAAATTTTCACTCCGATCTGTTCAGTAGTTTTCGATTCTATAAGAAACATAGAGCAGACAGAAATCCATTTTGATAGGCAAAGATTTGCATGGGAGCCCTCTCCCCCCCTCTTAGTGGGGGAAGGGGATTTTTGCCATCGAGAGAACCTTCCCTAGCCCCAAAAACCCTTACATGCAAATTTTCACGCCGATCGGTTCAATAGTTTTCGATTCTATAAGGAACATAGGGACGGACAGACAGACAGACAGACAGACAGACAGACAGACAGACAGACAGACAGACAGACAGACAGACAGACAGACAGACAGACAGACAGACAGACAGACAGACAGACAGACAGACAGACAGACAGACAGACAGACAGACAGACAGACAGACAGACAGACAGACAGACAGACAGACAGACAGACAGACAGACAGACAGACAGACAGACAGACAGACAGACAGACAGACAGACAGACAGACAGACAGACAGACAGACAGACAGACAGACAGACAGACAGACAGACAGACAGACAGACAGACAGACAGACAGACAGACAGACAGACAGACAGACAGACAGACAGACAGACAGACAGACAGACAGACAGACAGACAGACAGACAGACAGACAGACAGACAGACAGACAGACAGACAGACAGACAGACAGACAGACAGACAGACAGACAGACAGACAGACAGACAGACAGACAGACAGACAGACAGACAGACAGACAGACAGACAGACAGACAGACAGACAGACAGACAGACAGACAGACAGACAGACAGACAGACAGACAGACAGACAGACAGACAGACAGACAGACAGACAGACAGACAGACAGACAGACAGACAGACAGACAGACAGACAGACAGACAGACAGACAGACAGACAGACAGACAGACAGACAGACAGACAGACAGACAGACAGACAGACAGACAGACAGACAGACAGACAGACAGACAGACAGACAGACAGACAGACAGACAGACAGACAGACAGACAGACAGACAGACAGACAGACAGACAGACAGACAGACAGACAGACAGACAGACAGACAGACAGACAGACAGACAGACAGACAGACAGACAGACAGACAGACAGACAGACAGACAGACAGACAGACAGACAGACAGACAGACAGACAGACAGACAGACAGACAGACAGACAGACAGACAGACAGACAGACAGACAGACAGACAGACAGACAGACAGACAGACAGACAGACAGACAGACAGACAGACAGACAGACAGACAGACAGACAGACAGACAGACAGACAGACAGACAGACAGACAGACAGACAGACAGACAGACAGACAGACAGACAGACAGACAGACAGACAGACAGACAGACAGACAGACAGACAGACAGACAGACAGACAGACAGACAGACAGACAGACAGACAGACAGACAGACAGACAGACAGACAGACAGACAGACAGACAGACAGACAGACAGACAGACAGACAGACAGACAGACAGACAGACAGACAGACAGACAGACAGACAGACAGACAGACAGACAGACAGACAGACAGACAGACAGACAGACAGACAGACAGACAGACAGACAGACAGACAGACAGACAGACAGACAGACAGACAGACAGACAGACAGACAGACAGACAGACAGACAGACAGACAGGCAGACAGACAGACAGACAGACAGACAGACAGACAGACAGACAGACAGACAGACAGACAGACAGAAATCCATTTTTATAGGTATAGATAAAGTAGTTTCATCATCGTGTGGCCAGGCCAGGCTTGGCATACACTTTTCGCTTCGATTTTGCTCTCAGCCAAGCAAAATTTGAATAAGTGATGTATGGGGCGTTTGTAGAATTTGTTATTATCTACAATATTGCTGAAGTAAGTATTACTGTGCATTTTGTATTTATGGCGCTATAAGGCTGCTTCCCTCTTGGTAGCGAAAAGAGCGCTCTTTTTGCTACCAACGGCATCCCAAGCAACAATGTGAGTTTTATTGTACTCTTATGGTGGTCTTCAAGACCAATTTTGGTCTTAAATTCCATCATAAGAGTGTAATAAAACCCAAATTGTTACTTGGGATT
Organism: Sabethes cyaneus; assembly: GCF_943734655.1. NCBI lineage: Eukaryota > Metazoa > Arthropoda > Insecta > Diptera > Culicidae > Sabethes > Sabethes cyaneus. Next base: position 227,622,153 of record NC_071354.1, read on the forward strand.
GCTGCCCTACAGCGCCGTAAATACTAAAGAAAAAACTTCACTTTCTTCAGCAATATTATAGATAATTACTAGCTCTACAAATGTCCCCTACACCACTTTTTCAAATTTTTCTTGGCTGAGGAGCAGTAATCAAAAGAGCAAAATCAAAGCGAAAAATGTATGCCAAGCCTGCGTGTGGCACAATTCTAAATTTCACTAAAGAAGTGCGAAATTTTCGCATAAAACACGTGTAAAAGTTTTGAAGCCAAGGGTCGCCACTATTGACACTACCGGTAAAAGTTAGCGTAAAATATTGGTTTTCAAATGGGTGTAGTCTCTTTTAGCGCAGAGCAGCGCAGAGTACAGATGTTATGCTTGTAAGGCGACTATATTGGATCCCAACAATACAGACAAAATGCAAACACTCAAAGTAAACGTAGAACACGTAGAACAAATCAATTATGGGATATCTTCTTTACATGGTTGGATAAGCTGCTTTGAATGCATGGTCCAGAACATTTTACATGCAAAAATGAGTGTGAAAATACACATCGGGACAAAATTAATCGTCTTCTAATTTCTACGAAAGAAGTTCTTCGAAGCGGAAAAATCCAATTATAACAATCTTCCCGAGGACGCTGTATTGCTAATGAAGACGAAGTGTGAAATGAGTGATCCTGCAGAAAAAGAAGAAAACGAAAAAGAAAGAGATGATGATGGAGATAAAGAAGATTAAGAAAACTAAATAAGGGGTAAAGTTTTGACTAATATTAACTTATATGTGATTTTGTGTTGTTTATTAAAGCTCATACCTATTTTGTATTGTTTTATGAAATGTTCTATCCTATAAAAATCCATCTGAAATAGTTTTCCAAATGCCTTTCATTTCTGCAAAGTTATTAGGACAACAAAAAATTATACTTAAGAAATATTTTAAAAATAGTTGAAAATTTTCCCTAGCACAAAAATCGATGTTCTAATCTATACCTATAAAAAAGGATTTCTGTCTGTCTGTCTGTCTGTCTCTATGTTCCTTTTAGAATCGAAAACTACTGAACCGATCGGCGTGAAAATTTGCATGTAGGAGTTTTTGGGGCTACGGAAGGTTCTCTCGATGACAAAATACACCTCCCCCCACTAACAGGGGGGGCTCCCATACAAATCTATGCCTTTAAAAATGGATTTCTGTCTGCTCTATGTTCCTTGTAGAATCGAAAACTATTGAACCGATCGAAGTGAAAATTTGCATGTAGGTGTTTTTGGTGCCAGGGTAGGTTCTTATGATGGTTAGAGATCGCTCCCCCCACTAAGAGGGGGGGGGGCTCCCATACGATTCTATACCTATAAAAATGGATTTCTATCTGTCTGCCCGAATGAACCTTATAGAATCGAAAACTACTGAACCGATCTGCGTGAAAATTTGCATATATGGGTTTTTGGGGCCAGGGAAGGTTCTTATGATGGTTAGAGACCCCTCCTCCCACTAAGAGGGGGGGCTCCTATACAAATGAAACACAAATTTCTGCATACCTCGAGAATTAATCAAGCAATAGGAACAAAATTTTACAGGTGGGTGTTTTTAGAGACAAGAATGTTTTCTATGGTGAATAGAAACCTCTCCCCGCTTCAGGAGGGGGGGCTCCTATACTAATGAAATACAAATTTCGGCATTACTCGAGAACTAATTAAATAAATAGGACCATATTTGGCATGTGGGTATTTTTGGAGGCATGAATTTTTTCTATGATGAATAAGGACCCCTCACCTTTTTAGGAAGGGAGGGCTCCCATACAAATGAAATCAAATTATCTCATAACTCAAGAACTAATCAAGTAAATGGAACAAAATTTGGCATGTTAGGGGTTTTGGAGGCAGGAATTTTTAATGATGGTTTGAAGCCCCTCATCCCTGTGGTAGGGAGATAAGGACTCTCATACAAATAAAACAGAAGTTTTTGCGTAACTCAAAAAGTAATCGAACTCGAGAAATTTTAGACTCTTTCATAAAACATTAATCAATAGCAAGACCACCAAACACTATCAATAGTAACATTAGATAATTCAGCGCGAGACGGCCACAGCACTATGGGCCAGAAATTAAAATTTCGGGACAAAAATATTTGCGGTTAAACAGCATGTCTCAGCTCAATGTGGTCTTCGGCAACTTTTTGAATAAAAAATTGATGCATATTTTGAAGGGGTCTTCCAATATTTAAGCGTTACTTAAACAACAATTTAAGTAATAACTTTTTGAGTAAACTTTTTTTTACCTTTTTGGTTTCAAAATATTAAAGATAAACCAATTTCAAGTAATTTTTGTGAAGATATTAAACTTCTATCTTTTACCCAGTTTCAGCAATAGACCTTTGTTTATAAACGACCCCTCAAATCACATTTCTTCTTGTAACATGTTTATTTCATCAGACAGCTCATTGTGATGTTCTAGAAAATATTTTGCACATAAAAGAGGAATATTTTTGCTGAAGACTGTTTTGCTTTATATGCATTAATTAATAAGATATAACTGATTTTAGGTTAAAAACCGTCTGATGAAAAATCCGAATATCTTAGCCATCTGCAAGTATTTGCAATTAGTTTGCATACCAATTTGTAGGGAATTATTAAAGCTATCTGCCCAAATGTGTATTTCAGAGAATACCTGGGAATACCATGGCTGGGAATACCTGGGAATAGTGCGGATTTTTTTTTTCATACATTTTATAACTTAATAAATATGCGTCCTAGCGTCAAACAGTCTTCACAGAAAATATGTATTTCAACATACTAAATAACTTGTTCTACAAAGTAAGCAATAAAATAATCGTGTGCAAAGTTATTGAGTGTAATTGATTTTTAAATGCTCTTTTTTAACACATCATTATATTTCGTAACCGGTAAGAGATAGATAGTTACTTTATTCAGCAAAGTTGCTTAGTTTAGTATTTTCTGCAACTTTGGGAGAAAAAAACTTTTTTAAAAAATTATTTAAGAAAACAAAAGTTTATATCACCCTAATAGGTGAATTCATGGTCACCCTAATAGTGCAGGAAGATGCGCTACATTTTATTATTTTACTTCTCCGAAGACACCACCCTTGAAAAAATACACATTTTTCATCAAACGGTTTTTAGCCTAAAAACAGTTATATCTTATTAATTAATGCAGAAAAAGCGAAACAGTCTCCAGCAAAAATATTCCTCTTTAATGTGCAAAATGTTGTCTAGAACATCACAATGAGCTGTCTATTGAAATAAACATGTTACAAGAAGAAATGTGATTTGAGGGGTCGTTTATAAACAAAGGTCTATTGCTGAAAATGGGTAAAAGGTAGAAGTTTGATATCTTCAGAAAAAACACTTAAAATTGAAATATCTTTAATATTCTGAAACTAAAAAGGTGAAAAAAAGTTTACTCAAAAAGTTATTACTTAAATTGTTTTTTAAGTAACGCTTAAATATTGGACGACCCCTTCAAAATATGCATCAATTTTTTATTCAAAAAGTTGCCTGACTGACCTCTATTACTTTCCTTCAGTTGGGTCACCCCTGCGAAATGGTACTTTCTACGAAAAGATTTTCCATGAAATGGTACATCCCACGTAAGGTTCTTTGCGAAATAGTATTCTGCGAAACTCTATATTCCGCGTTGTGGTCAACCGAGAATTGGTATTCCGCAAAATGGTATTCGGCGAAATGGTTTGTAATGATGGCGAATTTTTAAATCCTGTCCGCTTTATTTTGTCAGGCTAAGCAATGGGGAGAGTTGTTTTCTACTTTACTGTGAGCAAAATTTGTATATTCAAACACCCATGAACTCCCCAGAAACTTCCAAAACTCAAGATTGTGACAAAGGTCATCCGAGATTCACGATTTATATACAATACAATTTAATTTGTGGCAATACGAAGTTTGTCGGGTCAGCTAGTACAAAATAAACCTGAAATTCGGGTTCAGTACCCCAAAATTACATAAGAACCACTTATTATCCTTGATTTTGGGATTTTTTGCTTGGGTAGCATTTGTATGGAGTCGCCCCACTGTGCAATGGTCATGTCGAACCATTTCGTCTATCTATGGTCGTACCGAACCATACCGTTCATTCAAGATACAGTCTTGACCGCTGCAAAGTAGCTCCCTTATAAGAAGTACAAAGTATTTTGACCAGTATAAGTCAATATCAAAATGATACTGAACACTGGCTGAACAGCGAATTTGATTAATGCTTTTAAAACAGAAACTATCCGGTCACGATCGCCATTTGTGCGAAATATATTTTACAGTCACGAAGAATCGCCCAAGTCTTGACCAACAGCAGGCGACTTACCGTGATCAGCAGTCAGTCCAGTCAGATCTTTGAAGACGGTCGGAATCTAGACGATATCGATGATTGCCCACACGATGATGTACCGAACTGTTCATATCGTTTCTCGCAACGGTCGCACAACTTAACACTGCCGAGATAGTGTATTGTGCGAGACATGTTCTGATGTTAGAATAAGCGATATTCTATGTCAGGGTTATTCAGCCCCGACGGTGTCCAAACAGAGTGAAACATGGCGCGAAGGGAAAAAAGTGAAAAATTAGCGAAAGGAGGGTAGGAAGATTGGCAGAACGTTCCTTTTTACCCAAACTAGGGGATCTGTGGATTAAAACAAGTTACAGTGAGAGCCAATTAAAATCGCTTTCAACCCCGATCTCATCGCCTGTTAGAAAAATTACCGTTATAAAAAAGATTAATTAATGCCTGACCTCATTATAGAGGTCAAAACAACAAACCATGAGGTTGGACTATCATTTCTTTGATAATTTCGTAGTTATATTTCTCTTATTGTTTATGACTTCTTGTATCATTTTGGTGTCATGCATCATTTTAGTACCATTTTCGTGTCATTTTTGTACCGTTTCTGTGAAAGGTTTTGGATTATTTTCCTAGCAATTAAAATTGACGTTGAAACTGTACTTTAATTTGTACCTAATTATGAAATTAAAATTGATTTGAAAAGCGGCATGAAGTTGGACCTAAAATTGAAGTGGAAATACGATTTACATTTGGAATTAAAATTGAAATTTAAATACGACTTGAAATGGGGTTTGAAAATTTGGACTTAGATTAGGACTTAAAATTGGATTCCCACGTCACACCACCAGGAATCATTTTGATTGACGATTCAGAAACGGGCACAAACTCATTGAACTTTCCGTAATAATAAGACAAACTCCAATATTCTAATCACTTGTTTCTCAATGTTTCCGGTGACCAGAGATTATGCAAGCTCAATAATGTAAGCATATTTCTATCTCTTAAAACACAAAGCATACGGCCTCCGACAGTCCAACTACAGCCATAATGTAGCTATTATTCATATTCGAGTGCTAATCTACTTATCATACGCCACTGCTCCTTCCGTTGCTGCTGTCTTTTCCGGTCCCTTAGGACAAACTGGTAGTTTCTCTCGAAGCCAGCACTAGTATTAATCCGCTTTTGTTTGTCAAGCCAGTACCTACTGGAAATAGAATACATCTTTAATAGATTTGCGATTTCTAGCGATTTTGACTGTTTCATCATGAAATCTTAAAGCTTACGATCGCAGTTTGCTTGGATCTCCTCATGAACAGTGTCACTTGAGAAACTTTCGGACGAAAAATATTTTTATTTTCTAAATTTCCGAAACTAAATTGTTCTTATTTTGTCTCAAATTCTCGTCCAATTTCAAACAAAAATGTACTAAAATACATATTCGAACTCTTTAAGCAAGTAAGATCTGCAGTAAATCACAAATTAACTTGGAACGCTTCGCATGTGAAAATCTGCTGCTAGTGAAGTAAAGATAAAAGAACAAAAAAACATATCAGAATGGCTTGGTGGTAGAACCCTAAATCACTGCATGAAGCTATACATTCTTGAATAGTACGGACCATTATTTTAGTATTTCTCCTTCCGGAGAGCTTCCCGTTTCCAGCATTTAAAAGTAGTATTTTTGAGCTAGCCTTGGCTGGCTGGTAAGCGTTGTTGGCTATTAGAGGAATCATCATCGTTAGACCGTAAACTCATGCTACACCATTCGGTGGATAGAACCAACAACGGCATTGTAACAACCCGACTAGATAGATGCTGAATGGTTTCCGGCACCAGTAGCGAGATACCCTTCCTTGGTGGAACCCCTTGCTTGGAACAAGCACATGGATCCGGGGGAGATGCAACGGCTCGGATTTATGCTCCGAGCACAAAGAAGCGATTGAATAACAAAAATGACAAAACTGAAAATGGGTCTGTCTTTTACGAAATAAAATGACAAAGCTACTGGTTGAAACGACAGTTGGGGTATGAGTCCGTATGGTCGTTTGCATAGGATCGGATGTTTAATTTTTACGCGTCTCTTTCTGTGAGTCGTTTGAAAGATATCACACATTCCTCACAGAATGAAGGTTATAATTTCACTCTTGAAATGAGCACTTTAATTGAGACTGAGATAAATTTAGATAAATATCTGATCATAAATAAACTCATTCAGTTCAGAACGAAATACAATTCTGTTCTTTCAGTTTTTTCGATTTGAGAAATGTCAGACCACACCGATGAGTGACTGTATTTCAGAATTTACCGCGCCTTCGCGATCAGCTGCGAGTGAGCAGCGGAGCTCACCTGTGCCAATGAATACATTAACGGATTTACGGCTATCATATACATGCCCAAGCGTGGTGCACCGTCTCCTGTGAGAATATGCACGCGTTTTAACTACCGCCGAGTAGCAGCACCGAGCGAGCGTCGAGACGCGCTCCAGGAATGTGCCCCGTAGCGGAAGGCAATTGTTTCCGGGGATTGGCTAAAGGCACTTAAAGCTCGCTTACTGTTCACTTCTTTCCGTAGCTCGTAACTCGTAGCCTCAGCAGCCGACGACGGCGATGACGGCGATGCTTTCTTTCCACTTCCTCTGCTCGATGGCTAATATTTTCCGCATCACAGCACGCGATATCAACCGAGCGAGTGCTCACTCAATGTGCGGCACACTGCCCCGGGATCAAACGAAAACTTTTTTCTATCTGTTCTGGGTAATTTTATGCAATCTTCTATTGGATGATTTTATTCATTATCTCACTAATCAATAATTTTTCTAAAAAAAAATTACTAAATTAGCTTAAAATATCACTAAGTGGGTAGATGCATCTACATCTCCCCCTTTTCATCGCATAATTAATGATAGGATTGACCTACATCAACAATATTCAGACTGAAGCGGAACCGGTATTCTTTCATTTTTTCGTAATTATGCCCGCAGGAAAACCCGTTGTGCAGTCGCTCCCGCCACCGGCGCTGGCTCTGGCTCTGGCTCTGGCTGCATGCGATTCGCGTGAATGCACACCTGATGTAAGCATTTCACGGCAAATAGGACACGCAACATCATCCATCGGGCAGATATAGAGGATGCATTATTTTATGTCTCTGGAGGATGAACACAAAATGCTGCTCGATAAAAAATGATAAGCGAAAGAGAGATTCCACAACCGTCGTCATTCCAACAACGCTCGGCGGCTCCTGCGACCTGCCGTGTGTCGGTGCCAGTGGGAATCTGCATGATGCATGCGTTTTATTTATGTGTTGTTTGTAAATGGGAAATCGTAAAATGCTGCTGCCAGTTCTTGCCAGGTATTCTTGTTCGGGGGATGTTTATGACCGGAATAAAGTTTGAGCACAACCTGGCGGCAGCTAAATCCATCATTATGACGTTTTATTTCTTTATGTTCTAGAGCGGTTGGAAGGTTTTCACTCGTTTTAAACCTAAGTCACTGGAGGTGACTTAAGGTATACTGGGGCACGTGCTCCACCTTCTGCCTTAAGCTTGCTGTCATTTATAATGAATTGGGGATTAGGCCCTCATACTTCATTAAATGACAATTCAAGGCATACGAACTAGACACTGTTGCAATTAGGGATTTAGCACAATTCTCATTCGGCTCAGAAGAGACTTATGGAGTTTCAAATTATTTTGATTTCATAGTTTATGGGCTTATCAAAAAAAATGAATGAGTTTGAAGTGACAAATTTTGCCAGAAAACCTCCAAAGGAAATTTCCCCATTTTCTCGTACTTCCCTTATTTCAAAAATTCATAACTCTTGAACCAACGATAGTAAAAAATGTTCAATTGTGCTTGTTTCGAACTTGACGCAGCAACTTAGAAACGAAATATGTATCTGGGAAAATAATAAATTGATAGTGGATAGAGGAAACGTGTTTCGTCCTTAATTTACGGATTCTGTTAAGCTCATGGAACTAACAAAAAAAAAAAGAAAACATAAGAATATAAAAATGAAACTAAAATTATGCAAAAATGTCCGGAAAATTAGTCAAAACTGATACAAACAGCATACCAAAATTTTCATGAGAATGATTACGATATGTGCAATATCAGAATATATTCTGATGTGCTATGTGCATACTATCAGAATGTGCGAGGTTTAAGGCCTAAAGTAGACGACCTATTCCTATGATATAATCATGCTAACTGAAACTGGCCCGGTGGAAAGAGCACTTAGAAGAGCTTCTAAGTGGTACAAGTAATGGAGAAAGCGCCAGACACAGAGTACGAATTGAGAAAGATGGTCAAGCTGTGGAGCCACCTACGCTAGTTGAAGTTAAAAAGGTGACAAACGAGCCTAAAAACGGAAAGGCTGCACAAAGCAATCCATGCCACGATCAAAAAAATTTGGATGGAAGAAGAAATGCTTGATGGTCTCATTTCGCCGATATGCAAGAAGGGACACCGACTCGATTGTAGTAACTATCCTTGACAAATTACGAGAATATAATTTGCGGACTCACCATCTGTTTATGGATTTTGAGGCAGCGTACGATTCAGTGAAAAGATATAAATTAAGGCAGATAATGCTCGAACTCGGCCGACCAAGCTAATAAAACTGTGTCGTACAACGTTAGACAAATCAAAATCAAGCGTCAGTGTCGCTACTAGAGCGGAATGATTAAAAATAAACAACTTAGCTGAAGGCATTGAAGCTTCCAGAGATAGAACATACAAACAGTTTAGCTTAGTTAGGCGCGCCAACGACGTAGTCTAACGAACATACCAGCACCACGATCCATCTGGTCGGAAGTAGGAAAATAAGAATATGAAAAGGAATCTGAAAAACCATCTCGCGCATGGATTTTGTACTGATATGATTATTTATTTGGGGCATAAACATTAAGTAATTCTCGCTGAAATGGGACCACTACTGACACGAGGTCTTCAAATAGTGGAACTTTAACGCTTAATTGGTTGAAAATGGTTAAAAAATAAGAATTACACTTTTGATACCTCGAAACAGTGGACCCCTCGTTCGCCAAGGGCCTAACAATTTCAAAAAAAGTTGAATTTAAGAAAATCTTGTAATCTATATCATGTGAAATGTCATAAATTTACCATGAAACAACTAACAAATGAAACAACTGTAAAGAAGAAAAACAGGGCTTTCAAATCGAATAAAAAAACTTTGACGGTCATCTTGGATTTGGTCACCATGTTGGATTTTATCAAAAAAGGGTCGTTTTCACCATGAGCACCCCAACCGATTTTCATTTTAAGACCATCATTGGAAAGCTGAGAAAAATGCTATAAGAAACATTCATGAAATTAGGTGTGCAATGGCATTAACTGAATAAAAAAACAGTTATTAGTAGCAAGGTTCACAATTTTCATATAATTATTGTTATATTTCCAAGATTTGCTATGAAACAAGCTACAAACGAATTGGTTTTGTAAAGAGAAAAGATAGGGCTAATAAACGAAGTGAAAACAGTGGCGGCCATCTTGGATTTGGCCGTCATGTTGGATTTTATCAAAAAATCGCCGCTTTCGCCATGATCCCCCTAACCGATTCTAATTTCAAGCCCACCCACGGAAAGCTGAGAAAAAATGCTATAAAAAACATTCATTAGGTTAGGTGTGCAATGGCATTCACTAAATAAAGCAATTAATTTGCTGTAGCAAGATATTCCATTATATGTGCGTTGTAAACCTTGATACAGATAATTAATTGTTTCGTTTATTTAATGCCACTACACATGTAATTTGATGAATGTTCCTTATAGCATTTTTTTACGCTTTCCGATGGTGGTCTTGAAATTAAAATCAGTTTGGAGGGATCATGACGAAAACGGCAATTTTTTTATGAAATTCAACATGGCGGCCAAATCCAAGATGGCCATTAAAATTTTTTTGCTCCATTTAAAAGCCCTGTTCTTCTTCTGTACAGAGCTGGGCTATTTGTTAGTGGTTTCATGAGAAAATAAATGAAGATATTAGAAATATTAGATATTAGAAGATATTAGATACTAGCTGACCCGACAAACTTCGTATTGCCACAAATTAACCTGTGTTGTACATAAATCATGAATCTCGGATGATCTTTGTCACAATCTCGAGTTTTGCAAGCCCCCCAGTGGGCGGCGCTTCCGACGGCGGGTCACCGGCAACACTCGCGACCGTCTCGTCCTGAATGATCTAGTGTTACTATAGATAATTTTTGTGGTCTTGTATTGACTAACGTTTTATGGAAGAGTCTCGAATTTCTCGAGTTCGATTAGTTTTTGAGTTTCGCAAAAATTTCTGTTTTATTTGTATGAGAGTCCACATCCCCCTACCACAGGGGTGAGAGGTCTCTAACTATCGTAAAATAAATTCAAGACACCAAAATCTCCCACATGCCAAATTTGGTTCCATTTGCTTGATTAGTTATCAAGTTATAAGGAAATTTGAATTTCATTTGTATGGGAGCTCCCCTCTTAAAAGGGGAAGGGGTCGTTATTCACCATAGAAAAAATTTCTGCCATCTAAAACACCCACGTGCCAAATTTGGTTCCATTTGCTTGATTAGTTCTCGAGTTATGAGGAAATTTGTATTTCGTTTGTATAGGAGCCCCCCCTCTTAAAGTTGGGAGTGGTCCCAATTCACCATAGAAAATATTCTTGCGCTCGAAAACTTTCACATGCCAAATTTGGTTCCATTTGCTTGATTAGTTCTCGAGTTATGAGGAAATTTGTATTTCGTTTGTATAGGAGCCCCCCCTCTTAAAGTGGGGAGGGGTTCTAATTCACTATAGAATATATTCATGCCCTAGAAAACTTGCACATGCCAAATTTGGTTCCATTTGCTTGATTAATTCTCGAGTTGTGAGGAAATTTGCATTTCCTTTGTATAGGAGCCCCCCTTCCTAAAGTGGGGAGGGGTTTCAATTCATCATAGAAAAAAATAATGTCTCCAAAAACACCCACATGCCAAATTTTGTTCCATTTGCTTGATTAGTTCTCGAGTTATGAGGTAATTTGTATTTCGTTTGTATAGGAGCCCCCCCTCTTAAAGTTGGGAGGGGTCCTAATTCACAATAGAAAATATTCTTGCCCTCGAAATTTTTCACATGCTAAATTTTGTTCCATTTGCTTGATTAGTTCTTCAGTTATGAGGAAATTTGTATTTCATGTGTATAGTATCCCCCCCTCCTAAAACGGGTAGGGGTCCCAATTCATCATAGGAAAAATTTTTGTCTCCAAAAACACCCACATGCCAAATTTGGTTCCATTTGCTTAATTACTTCTCGAGTTATGAGGAAAACTGTGTTTCTTTGGTACAGGAGCCCCCCCTCTTAAAGTGGGGAGGGGTCCTAATTTACTATATAAAATATTCTTGCCCTCGAAAACCTTCACATGCCAAATTTGGTTCCATTTGCGTGATTAGTTCTCGAGTTATGAGGAAATTTGTATGGAAGCCCCCCCTTTTAAAGAGGAGAGGAGTTATAATTCCCGTTATAAAGAGGGGAGGGGTCTCAATTTACCATAGAATAAATTCTTGTCACCGAAAACACCCACATGCCAAATTTTGTTCTATTTGCTTGATTAGTTGTCGAGTTATGGAGAAATTTGTGTTTCATTTGTATCGGAGCCCCCCCTCTTAATGGGGGGAGGGGTTTCTAACCATCACTAAAACCTTTCCTGGCCCCAAAAAACCTCTACATGCATATTTTCATGCCGATTGGTTCAGTAGTTTTCGATTCTATAAGGAACATACGGACAGACAGACAGACAGACAGACAGACAGACAGACAGACAGACAGACAGACAGACAGACAGACAGACAGACAGACAGACAGACAGACAGACAGACAGACAGACAGACAGACAGACAGACAGACAGACAGACAGACAGAAATCCTTATTTATAGGTAAGGTATAGATTAGAAATCAGCCTCCCAGTTGGCCTCGAGGTAAGACGCTGGTCTAATAAGCCAGTCGTCGTATGTTCGAATCTCGGCTGGGAGAGGCTGTTAGAGTCAATAGGATCGTAGCAGTGACCCCGCACTGTCCTGTATTCTAACAGTTGGTTGCGAAGTCTGTCGTATAAAAAACAGAAGGTCAAATTTCGATAACGGAATTAGCACCCAGGCTTTGCTTTTATTAGAAATTTGAAGAAAAGCCTGATGTCTAAAGGAACATTTAGAGGAACAGTTTCCCGAGTTCCAATAAGTGAAGTGAAAATATTTTTTAGTGGATATCACATCCAATTTCTAAGTACGACCTAGTCGGAAAATAGACTTTGGCAACCCTCCATCTTAGCCGGTGGTGGACCATCTAGCCAAACTAAATAAGTGTTGCATGCAGCAACAGTCAGAATAGCTGGTGAAATATCGGATGCGTTCGTGACGTTAGACGGATTGAAACAATTCGATGCACTCTCTAACGCACTATTTAATATAGCACTTGAGGGGGGATACGAAGAGCAGGCGTGCAAAGGAATGGAACCATTATCACTAAACCGCACATGCTCCTAGGATTTGCGAATGACATGGACATTGTTGATCGTAATGCTACTGTAGAAGCATTTGTACCTTTCAAAAGAGAATCTACGAGAATCGGACTGATCTTAAACACTGCCAAAACGAAGTGAAGAGAGCGTGAAAGCCTGAATGATGTTGGGTCTGAGGTGGAAATAGATGGAGAATGTTACGGAGTAGTCGACGAATTCACAACTCTGGTCACATGCGACGATGACGTCACTCGAGATGTGCAGAGACGAATTGCTGCTACAAATAGGGCTTTCTACGCTTTCCGTAGCCAGCTAAAGTCACAAAGTTTGCGGACGCGTACGGACACAATTAGCTATGTACAAAACAATAATACTGCCGGTGGCCCTCTACGGTCATGAGTCATGGACGTTGAGAGAAGCAGATCGGCTTGCTGTATTTGAATGAAAAATTTTGCGGTCAATACTTGGCGGCGAGATGGAAAACGGCGAATGGCGTAGACGCATGAACCACGAGTTGTACGAGGTGTATAAATCTGATGACATTGTACAGCTGATCAGGCGTCGGCGGTTACAGTGGGCTGGACATGTAGCCCGAATTCCAGAAGAAAGGTCAGCGAAAATAGTGTTCAACAGAGAACCTGGGTGAGGTCGTTGGCTTCGAGGTTGACCCCGCACTAGTTGGGTGTATGCGATCGAGGAAGATGAACGCGCAGGAGGAGTGCAGGATGACTGAAGACTGACTGACCGAAACCGAGAATCCTTGATATTACCAATACATTCGACTTGGACCCGCCAATATGGATTGTCGGCCATTAAAGTAAAGTCAGTAAGTAAGTAACTGAAACGGGTTTAGACGGCTGCATCGATTCTCTTCAGCTGCTTGGATCCGCCTTCAACGTGTATCGTTGTGGTCGTAGCTCGAAGAACAGTAACAAAGTAGTGTTGGTGGCGTATTGATTACCGTTGCTCAACAGTTTCCTAGTTCGCTGGTAAATTTTTGACATGAAAAATTTAAGTCTGAGTCTGTGTTTCTGCTATCATCAAAGTTTATGCTTGCAGCAGTTTACATGCCACCTGACAAAAGTATGATTGTCAAGTTTATTGACGAGCATATCCTCTCAATCCGTGAAGTACGTGACGATGCGCCGGCAGACGAAAGAATTCTCATTTGCGGTGGTTATAATCAACCGCAAAATTCTACGTTCAATGGAGAGGATGGAGCACAGTACGACAATTCTCTCCCGCTTCCTGCTGCCAGCGTTGCCGTAGTCGAGGGATTTGAATTCTTCTTTAATGCCTGCCTGAACAAGAGATCTCTGTGCTTCAGACCTTTTCTCCGCTACTCCCTGTTGATCTGCTTTATCCTCCACTGGATTTATTTTTGCCTACACAGGTACACCCCGTTCAAGTTCCAGCTGTCAACTTCAGAATTGCACCTCTAAACTAATTTTGATGCACTTGTGGAGCACCTTTCGTCTCTGGATTGGGCAATATTATTGGGCGAGATCGAAGTGGATGATGTGGCATTGCAATTTTGCTTTTGGATATTCGTAAACTCCAAGAGGAAAGGATCTTCCATACCTCCTAGTGTGATCTTGGGCGGAACGAAATCATCAACTGTTACCGAACCTTGCGAATTGTTTGATGATCATTTATCTTCTGTGTTCGCCAGTAGATCTACCACACAGTCTGATGCTGAAATAGTTGCGTCAGGTGTCTCAAACGAGTTAATTAATCATGCTGATTTTGATTCGGAACATCTCTCAATCACTTTTTCTTTATCGTATGAGACAATTTTAAACCCAATTAAATCTGTGTTTAATTATCACAAGGCCAATTGAGAAAGAAACAAATCTCATATTGAGAATCATTTAAATCATGAAATCATGTAGCAAGAGACTATTCTGTTCCGAAGGTCCAAATGAAATTAGATACTCCAATTGTTGATGACTACCTTCAATTGCTTATTAGGCTAAAAAATCGACGTAGGCGACAATATCAACGAACTCGAGACCCCGCTTTGAAAATCTATCTATACCTATAAAAATGCATTTCTGTCTGTCCGTATGTTCCCCGAAATCGATAGGATCGAAAACTACTGAACCGATCAGCGTGAAAATTTGCATGTAGGGGTTTTTGGTGCCAGGGAAGGTTCTTATGATGGTTAGAGATCACTCCCCCCACTAAGAGGGAGGGCTCCCATACAAATGAAACACATATTTCTGGTAAACTCGAGAACTAATCAAGTAAATGGAACAAAATTTTACCTGTGGGTGTTTTTGGAGACAAGAATTTATTCTATGGTGAATTGAGACCCCTCCCCACTTTAGGATGGGGGGCTCCCATACAAATGAAATACAAATTTCCTCATAACTCCAGAACTAATCAAGCAAATGGAACCAAATTTAGCATGTGGGTGTTTTTGTAGGCAAATATTTTTTTACGGTGAATTGAGACCCCTCCCCTCTTTAGGAGGGGAGTAATGACCCCTCTCCCTTTTAAGAGGGGGGGGGGCTTCCATACAAATGAAATACAAATTTCCTCATAACTCGAGAACTAATCAAGCAACTGGAACCAAATTTGACATATGGGTGTTTTTGGAGACAAGAATTTTTTCTATGGTGAATTGAAACTTCTCCCTACTTTAGGAGGGGGGCTCCTATACAATTGAAATACAATACCCAGTACTTTACTTGACAATTATTCCAAATTGTATACACACGTAAATATCATTTATAGCTTGCCTAACCCGTCATTGTCAATAATATTCTTTCAAAATAGTCTTTGGCTTAAATTTATCCTACCCTCCATGGTTTGACTCATTGTGCCTTTTATAGTTCAAACTAACGCATTTTCAATAACTTTCAACCGCTTTTCCTGCATTTCGAGATGGACCCAACAAACACCGAAGCTGAATTAAAATGGTACTGATTTGGTTACAGCTGATTTAACTCTGAATACAGGTGGTAGGCGCTGAATAAATTTAAGCAAAGGTCTCCTATAGAATGGTGTTAAAGCAGCCAACGAATGCGCTGTAAATCAGCTGCTTCACATAATAGTGTCACAAGCAGATTGGGCAGCCCGTCAATATTCTCAATAATTGTGCTATACTAGCTGAATAAACGATTTGTCATCTTCATAAAAAAGTCCCTCCAAGAAACATTTATGCACTGATAAAACATTTTAGCAGCCTTTATTATTCAGCCATAGCTGGATATGCATCGAATAAAATTTATATAAACAATTCTACAATACTTATTCAGCCGAAATTGGAGAACTTATACAACCTATTTCATTTGAGGCAGAAAAAACACTTGTTAAGAATTATATCGCCCTTTATGTAACTTCTGTGTCCCGAAGCTTGATAAAATCACCGGATTTAGATGTTTAAGAGCTGAAAAAAAGGTTTTTATTCCTAATACCAAACCATAGTTCAGCCACAGGTTGAATAAATTCAGCTAAAAAACGTTTGATCAGCCTGGAATTGTTACTTGGGTAGCTGCTTTCAAAGCTGCAATGGAGCTTAATAGAGGCTTTTGCGCGTTTTTAAATAACCAATTTGCGCAATGCTATCAATTCTATTTTTAGAACGAGGAATAGTTTTGCAATGCTTTTACAGTCGCTTAGTCAACGTCTCATCAACCTTTATGTAGCCAAATAATAATCAATTTTTAATTTAATAAAAAGTGGAAGGATCAGAGACCCTACCGCCTGTTGACGTAGGACCACGTAAAGCTATTATAAATATTTAAAAATCCAATTTTATTACGTTCTTGGGATGCACTTAATGATACGAAAAATAAATTACTACATAACGAAAAGTGGATACGTTTTGTACCCTCATAACTCAGTTGTTACGTTGTTATGTAAGTGTGGAATAAGAGTCGAATAGACGTTGTGCAAACGTATCAGCCAAGAGCAGGTGTGGAATACCGGTAGCTTAAAGGCTATCATAAAAATGCATTTAGAATAGACGTTGTGCAAACGTATCAGTTAAGAACAATTGTGGAAAAAAAAAGAATAAGAGTGGAACAAGCATTGTGCAAACGTTTTACTGAGAGGAGGCGTGGAATAAGGGCGGAATGAACGTGGCTCAAACGTATCAGCAGCATTGCCAAGAGCAAGTGTGGAATAACAGTGGAATAAGAGTGGAATGAATGTTGCGCAAACGTTGCGCAAACATTGCTAAAAGGAATTGTGGAATAAGAGTTGAATAATCGTCGTACAAACGTATCAGCAGCACCACTACCCAGCAAACCACAAATTGTATAATAATGTGTGAAAATCATCTTAAATATCGCTAAACAAACTCGAAATCGTACATAAAGCTTAATAAAGCGCAACCTAGTTTACATTTATTCGTACAAAATGATAGTAACTGATTCACATACGATTTTCGTCACAGAATTGTATAGCATTATGAAACTAATCATGTTGAGTCGAATTTCATCGTATACAAATACTTATGAATGTGAATTGTTTCCATATAATTTGCAGTACCTATATCGCCTCCAAAACAGTACGCATATGCTGGTTTCGTGCATCGAATGCGATTTTTCTAGATATATATCGGAACATATATCATATTTGTTACAATGATATACGTACGAAAATGTTTGCTGGGTAAGAGCAGGTGTGGAACAACAGGCACTTAATGGTAAGCAATAACACAAATAACTTGAATATTACTTTATATTTTACACTTTTTTACGTTAAATTTACATAAGGCCCATCATAATCGCCTCAGTATTCCGCATCGTTGAACAGCTGAGAAGGTAGTAGCTAGTAGATGTCTTGGGTTCTGATCGCCGATAGTCGCACCATTGTGTTCTGAGTTTTTCTGCATGAAGTCCTTCTCTGCCTCCTGGCCCGGTTCAGTTACGTTACAGGAAATGTGTTTGCTGTCGACATTCCTCTGATATACACTCTGATAACCATTTTGAGGAAATTTTCCGCTGGTGCTACTCAGTAGCCTACTGGTCGAAACAACTAACTGCTCTCCCTTGATTTGTTTCCTTTTTTACTTAGTGCTGATTGCTTTTCTTTTTCACACATAACGGATGACAGTTTTCGGCAGCAGAGAAAAATAATATTCCACACACTACGACGTCACTTCTTCCAACATAAAAAAATATGGACAAAGTAGCAAGCAGAAACTAAAAAATACAACTATTTCTCGCACCAAATGATTACACAAAATTACATTACTTTCGTACAAATGGTTTATTAAATGTTTAACATGTGCTGAATAAATGTTTCTAAAGTAATCTTGTACAGCAGATGCCTAACATGGTTTAAGAAACTACTCTTCAGCGCTTAAATATATTTTAACCGAGGTTTGTTTCACGCTTGGCAAACTTAAACTTGTAAAATTACATCGGCTAAAAATTCGGCGCCTATCATATGTCAGATTATCTCAGATGTGTTCGTCGACGGCTTCCAACCGACAGGATGTGTGTTCGAATCCAGGTGAGTGGAAAAAGTATAATGGCGGGCTTGATGAATTTTGAGTCAACCAATGATTTCCTACTAAGTCTCTCATTTAAATTATAATAATAGGTACGAGTATTAAAATGGACATGATGGTTCAATTCTTGAAAAAAGACGACAAGCATTTTTAATTAGCCTGCATATACGAATTCAAGTTTTTGGAAATTAAAAATGTAACAAAATAAATATGACGCGTTCCATTTTTTCAAATTTAAAAATAGATTATTTTTTGGCTGAATAAAGGTTGATGAGACGTTGATTAAGCGACTGGAAAAGCAGTGTAAAACTATTTCTCGTTCTAAAAATAGAATTGACAGCATTGCGCAAATTGGTTATTTAAAAAACGCGCATAAGCCTCTATTAAACTCCAATGGAGCTTAATTTCAGGCTGATCAAACGTTTTTTAGCTGATATTATTCAACTTGTGGCTGAACTATGGTTTAGTTTTAGAAATAAAATTCTTTTTTCGGTCCTTAAACATCTAAGTCAAGCTAGGAATTGCTAATAGCTGCTTTGAAGCTGTAATGTAGCTTAATAGAGGCTTTTGCGCGTTTTTAAATAACTAATTTGCGCAAAGCTGGAAACAAGGCGCACAGAGGCGATATAACTGCTTAACAATTGTTTTTTCTGCCTCAAATGAAATAGGTTGTATAAGTTCTCCAATTTCGGCTGAATAACTATTGTAGAATTGTTTACATAAATTTTATTCGATGCATATCCAGCTATGGCTGAATAATTAGGCTGCTAAAATGTTTAATCAGCACATAAATTTTTCTTGGGGAGTGTTTTGGTTATATTGCAAATTGCTTCAAAAACGCGAAATGCAAGAAACTTGCAGACATGTTGCAAGTAAAATCCCAGCAACGAGCTGTCAATTACATATGTCAATTTATTGGTATTGACATCCGCAATAAGTTGACATAAATATTTGACAGCTCGTCGCTGGGATTTTATTTGCAAACTGTTTACAAGATTTTTGCATTTCGCGTTTTGAATACAATTTGCAATACTACCTTTCGTAATCTTCTCCTGGATTTTATTCTACCTTTTGTAATTGTGCTTTTCGCAGAAGATTTAAATGTTTGATCAGATCAGAAGTGCTTAATTGGACTTACCCAGTCCTTGCCTCACTACAAAATCTAATTTCGTATGTTCTATTCACCTTATCAGCTCTTAGAGACAGTTTTCATCCTTAACACAACAAAAACTCATTGCTTGGAAAATGCAAACATTATTATCGTAGTTGCCCTATTTCGTTCCTACTGGCAAAACAAAGTAAATTATTGGAAATTTGAGCTCTGCTTGACGGGTTAAGCTTGATGTTTCAGCTGCTGTTTGCCTACAGTAGTGATGCTGTGAACGTCACTTTCGTCGATATCTGCCCTGCACAGCTGATTTGCTGATGGATGAAGCGTTTATCCAGTCAATTAATTTTATTTGTTTGCTTGCTAACAAATCAAGCTTAATCACATCGCAACAGTCGCTCATAGCCACCACGGTCGAGCAAATATTTGTTCTCAACGGTTAGGGAATGGGTTGATGCTACAATTTGTGCAAATTTTCCCTTAATATTAATCCTAGAATTGGTTCACCTGCTTCAGGACATCTAATAGTCATTGGTGTGTACCACAATTTGATCTCTGCAGAAGAGTCTCATATTTTGTACGTCAATTTGTCTGTGGTTAATTAATGCCACCTCGAATTCTCAGAAACACAGAAGCTGCTGCGCCTACTTATAATCCCAGTATACTAACAGGGACACTGCACAATTATTGGTCTAGGTCAGCACACAACTCCATCATCATCATCGTCATTCTTGACCATAGTCACCAAGCCGCAAAATCAACATCGGCACATTACGGGCGAAGTTGATAACACAATCGGGACCGCGCCAACCGGTTGACAGCCATTCAGAAAACGGGAGAGGAGGCTGCCTCTTCAACAACACAACGCCAACGAACGGTACAACCGTACAACAGTTTACGCGCACACCCCGTGAGCAATTACATCGGAGCTAACAGGCTTGTATTTCGGTTTTGCGGCGTGCCGTTGAATTTAATTTATTGACACACGACGGACGGCCCACTGTTGACGGGTGAGATAATGAATTTTATTGATCGTGGTAGCGGGTGTGCACATACAAGTACACACACGCACAAACATTTTCAAGCCTCACCTAGAGTCCCAGTAGGCAGCAAACCACAGGTGGTAAGGTAAATCGCTGCATGTTGGTGTATTATCATTGTGCACAAGACTGAATGAAGTGAACTGAACTGACCGAATGTGGTTCGAATGACGAAACCAAATTGCGAAGCAGAAAAACGATGGAAGCTGGTGGTATGATTGGCATTCGTTCCACTGGACACAATTTAGTCACAGTTGCTGCCGACTCACGACCGGTGTATCCGGTACTTGCATTGTATGGATTATCCATCGCAAAAATCTACTCCAATTGAAACTCGTGAACAAAAAGTCGCCGCCGACTTTCGGTTGGTACCCTCCGATGGGTTATGTTAATATAATGGTCAATCAGCGCAAAAGAAAAACATCAACACTTTAGCGTGGGAGTACAATTGGATCGCCAGTGCTGGATACCTGTCAACCATAAAAGCTGATGTCATCGTTGCGTCGTGGGACTGGCTCTAGTTTTCTCACCGTCTTGCTGGCGTTTGACGGTAACAATCAATCTAAACCTTTTGCACGGCCTTACGCTTATGGCTAATCTAACTCACGCTTTGAAACTGACTTTAACAGAAAATGGCTAAATCAACAATCATTTACGGTTTAACTCAGGTAATTAATCAGTTACCTCATGCTGTGGTTTTGCAATCTTGCGAAAATTGCAAGCAGATGGCCATTGTAACCATCCAATCAGCACAATTTAGGTTGCCTCCAGGTTGTCATGGCTTACGGAAAGGGTAAAAAATTTATATATAAGACCAACACTGTATTTTACTTTAACTCGTTTGATTGGCATAAATGAGATAATCGGATGTACCATCATAAGTTTTTCGGACATACCACAGATACAAAAAATAAATATCTGTGAACAACACATAAATATTTTTAAAATTTTCCATGAGACTTCACCACCGCCGTGGAAAACCTTGTGAAAATTTTTATTCTTTCTAGTATTAATGCTATGATTAGCCTTGCGAAAATGATAATCAAGGCCAAATTTTAGATTTTGTTATGAGCAGTAATGGTTAGAAGCGGCGTTCACAAATCTGGAATGAATTGGTGTTGAGATTATTGAATTTATATTGTACTAGAAATTGGACATGATACTAGTTTTAATTTGACCTAAAATTGATCTTAAAATTAGAATCATATAAGACTTGAAATTGGACACGAAATTGTCTTAAAATTGAAATTGACACTGTTCGTCTTACCCTTTTCTGTTCCGTTTACTCTTCATTCCTGCCTGGTTTTCCATTTAATGATCAATTTTTCATTCCTTTTTCTACCGTTTTTAGTTTTTGCTTTCAATTTTCTTCTTTTTCCTTCCGTTTTACTTCATTTTATATAGTTTTTATTTCCCGTGTTTCCTGTCTCATTGTTCTCTTTTTCTTCGTTGTTCCCATTTTATTTTTACTTTCAGTTCTGTTTTTCCTCTTATTTTTCACTCGTTTTATGGTTATTTTTTCCCGTTTTATGCTTTTTCTCTTTTTTCATCTTTTTGTTTTCTGTTTTCGTCATTTTTCAACATATTTTATCTCTTTTTCTTCTAATTTTTTGTATTCGTTTGTTACGCATTTTTGGATGCCCTGTTTCTCGTTGTTTTCTGTCACATTTATGCTGTTTTCGTACCAATTTTTTGCTCTACTCTCCGATTTTTCTTTTACGTTATCCGTTTTTCTATCATTTTCCCGTTTCCTTCTCCATCTTTCTCCTTTCATGTCCCATTTGATCTCTTTTTTCCGTTTTCCTCGTCTCCTCTAACGGTTTAGTTGTCTCTCTGTTGCTATTCTTATTTTTCATTTAAATTCCATTGGTTTTCTATCATATTTTTTCTTTTTCTGTCCCGTCTTCCCTCCACTTTTTCCGTCTTCTCTCTGGTTGTCCCTCGGTTACATATCATTCTTTTACCATTATTCATAACATTATATTCTTTTTTCTGCGCGCGTTTTTCTTATTCTCGGTTCCTCTTCTTTTACTAACTCGATTTTCACTTCGTTTTTCCTCTTTTTCTGCTCGGTTTTGTCATTTTCTGTTCCCACTTTCGTTGTTTTTTACGGTCCCGGTTTTCGCTTTTTTGTCCTTTGAACTGTTTTTCTATTTTTTTTTCTTTCTTCGGTTTCGTTTTTCTTCTTAAAATGTCCTCCTTTTCTTGTATTTGTATTTAGTCTTTCATTTTCACTTTTTCCTCCATTTTCGTCATTTTTTGTTGTCGTCTCTCCTGCTTCTGTATACAGTAATGTTCCGATTTTGTCTACCCCCGATTTTGTCTGCCCACGAATTTATCAGCTTTTTATCCCGATTTTGTTAGCGTATAAATTTTGCGCTTTTAAACATGATTTATAAAACTTTTCAATCTGCATGAAACTATTCTGATTTCCTGGGGAGTCTTTTTGAATAAAGTGATCTCTTTTTTGCGAGTAATTCGGGATCTAAATTAGGGTGTTTTTATATTAAAAGTTCTTCAGTTCCTCAACAAGCAAAGAAGAGGTATACTGCATTCAGCAATGTTGAGTATTTTTATTATTTTTTTGATTTGGCCAGAAAAATAAAGTTAAGAAAAAGGCCAGCAATAGATAGAAAGAAGATAAGAAATAAGGCCAGAAGATGACTGGAACACAAGGTATAGAAAAAGGACCAAAAGAAAAAGGTCATAACGAACGCAGCAGGCTTTATAGGAATAAGACAAGAAAAATAACCGTTGTTGTCTGGAAATAGCCAAAAACAGAAAAAAATCAAAAAGAAACTCAGAAAACTCAACAAATACCAGAAGTAAGGTTATAGTAAGGTAAATGGCCAGAAAAAGGATCAGAAAGGAGGTCAAAAAGAAAACCCGTAAATGACCCAAAAGAAGGTCGAAATAAAGACCACAAAGAAAGTCAGAAAAATTACCAGAAAAGGCCATGAAAAATGCAGATATATGTTCAGAAAAAGTCCAGAAAGAAGGTCTGAAAGAAAGCCAAACAGAAGACCAGAAAAAAGTCACAAGGAACCCAGAAAACAAGCCAAATAACGCTGCAAAGAGCGCCATGAAGAGGATAGAAACAACTCCGGAAAGAAGGTTAGAAAGAAGAGCAGAAAGAAGGCGAGAAAAAATTCATAAAGAAACCAAATAAAAGGCCAAAACCGAAAAGTCAGAACAGAGGTCAAAAAGAGGCCAGAAAAAATAGGTGGAAAGAAGATCAGAAACAAGGCCGGAAGACGGCCAGAACACAAGGCAGTGAAAAAGGCTGGGATGAACGCAGAAATAAAATCAGGGAAAACCCTAGGAATAAGGCCAGAAAAAGAGTAGAAGGATGCCTAAGATGCCAGACAGTAGTCCGCAATGAAGGCCCGAAAAAAGGTCAGGAAATGACCAAAAACAGGAAAAAGTCAAAAAATGACTGAAAGAAGGTTAGAAAAAAGGCCAAGAGAAAACTACAAAAATGGTTGCAAAAACGACCAGAAAAAAGATCAAAATGGAAACCCAAAAGAGATCTAAAAAGATCTAAAAGAAGGCCGTAATGAAGCCCACAAAGAAGGTCAGACAGAATAATGACCAGAAAGAAGGCCATGAGGAATGCAGCCATATGTTCAGAAAGAAGTCCTGTAAGAAGGTTTGACAGAAAGTCAGACAGAAGACCACAAAAAAGTCAGAAAGTAGGCCCTGAAGAAGACTAACAAAAAGTCACAAGAAACCCAGAAAACAAGCCAAATAACGCCGCAAACAGCGCCATAAGGAGGGTAGAAACAATTCCGGAAAGAAGGTTTTGCAAGAAGAGCAGAAAGAAGGCAAGAAGACGGCTACCATACTATGTCAAAAAAATGGCGAGAAAGAAGGCAAGAAAAAAGCTAAAAATAAACCCAAAACAAATGCATAGAACGAAGATCAGAAAAGTCAGAATAAAGATCAGAAAGAAGGACAGAAGATGGCCACAACACAAGGCACAAGGAAAGGACTAAAAGAAGATCAGGAAAAAGCTGAAGTAAAGTCAGAGAAAAAGCTAGGAATAAGTTCAGAAAAAGATTACAAAGATAACCATAAACATGGCAGTTGTCCGAAAAGAAGGCCATTAAAAATGCAGATAATGTTCAGAAAGAAATCCAGAAAGAAAGTCTGAAAGAAAGCTTGAGAGAAGTCCAGAAAAAAATTAGAAAGAAAGCCCTTAAGAATGCCAGAAAAGAGTTACAAGAAACCCAGAAAACAAGCCAAATAATACCTTAGCGCCATAAAAAGGCAGGAACAATTCCAAAAAGAAGATTAGAAAGAAGTGCAGAAAAAAGCGAGTAGACGGCAAGAAGATCGTCAGAAAGAAGGCCAGAAAAAAGTCAGTTATAAACCCAAAACAAAGGCCAAAAACGAAGACTAGAAAGGTCAGAATAGATGTCAGAAAAACGGCCAGAAATAGGTAGAAAGAATATCACAAACATGGCCAGAAGATAGCCAGAACACAAAGCACAGAAAAAGGACCAACTAAAGGCCAGGACGAATGTAGAAATAAAGTCAGAGAGAATTAAAAGATAGTCCGGTAGTTGTCCGGAAAGAAGGCCCGGAAAAAGGCCAGGAAAGAGCCAAAAACAATAAAAAAATTCAAAAACTGTCAGAAAGGATAGAAGAAAGAAGGCTAGAAAAAAAGGTCAAGAGAAAACCACAGAAATGGCCAGAATAGAGAATCGAAAAAGACTCATGACAAAACCGGATTGAAGACCGTAAAGAAAGTCAGAAAAATGACCACGAAAAAAGGCCATGCAGAATGCAGAAATATGTTCAAAAAGCAGGCTTATGTCGAAAAAAAAAAGACTTGAAAGAAAGCTAGACAGGTCGGAAAAATGGCTTGAAATAAGCACAGAAAAAGACTGAATGCCATAAAAAACAAAGGTAAAACAGAATAAATTTCAGAAAGTAGGCCAGAGGGCAGGCAGGCAGAAAGCAGGCTTGAAAATAGACCAGAAGCAAGGCCAGATTGGCTAACTACCAGAAAGGAGGGTCAGAATGAAGGACACAAAGAAACCAGAAAAAAACCCAAAATTAAGGCCACACAGAAGACCTGGAATAACGCGATAAAGAATTCAAAAATATGTGTAGAAAGAAAGTCAAGACCAGAAACAAGGCCAAAAAGAAGTCCAGAAAAAAGAGCAGAATTCAAAATCAAAGAAAACAACAGGAACAAGGTATGAGCGAAGACCAGAAAAAAACAAAAACAAAACAAGAGTAGAAAAATCAAAGAGAAGACAGAATGGAAGGCCAGAATGAAAGCTGGAATGAAAGCCAAAGAGAGACCGAGAAAAAAGGCCGAAAGGAAGACCAGAAAAAAGATAAGAAAGAATGCTATAAAGAAGGCTAAATAAGGTCCAAAAACATCACCAGAAACTAGAAAACCCGAAACCAGAATAAGGCCGTGCATAAATTCGAAAGGCTCGAAAACAGTAGAAAGACAGCCTTAAAGGAAAGCAGAAAGAAGGCCATAAAGAAAGGTCGGGGTTAGTCCTGGCGTAGTGGTTAGCATTCACGCCTCTCACGCCGAGGACTTGGGTTCAAATCCCAACCCCGCGGAAATTACGAATGACCCAAGCTGTTCTAAGTGTCTATAATCTTATCAAAAAAAGAAAGGTACAAAAAAGGGCAAAAAACCACATAAAGAAAGCTAAAAGTAAACCAGATAAAAGGCCAAAAGGTTAGAGTGAAAGCCAAAAATAAAGGCCCGCAATGAAGGCAAAAAGCATTTCAGAAAGCTCAGAAACTACAAACAAGGCCAGAAGAAGGACAGAACACAAAGTCAAAAGTCAAGGTTAGAAAAAACCAAAAAGAAACCCGGCAAACGTAAAAAAAAACAGAGAGAAGATTAGATAAAAGGCAGGAAAGGAGACCAGATTGAAGACCAAAAGCGGGAAAAAAATTACCCCAGAAAAAAGGCCACAAAGAACGTCATGAAGAAGGCAGAAAGATACCTAGAAGGGAGGCCTGACGGAAGGTCAAAAAAATTACCAAAACTAGTACAGAAAAAGACTAGAAAGAATATGCCTTATATAATGTCATTGTCAAATAAAAGGCAAAAAGAAGGCCAGGAAGAAGACCAGAAATAACGCAGCATAAGACGACTAGAAAGAAGAACAGAACGAAGACCAGAAAGAAGGCTAGAATAAAGGCCAGTAAACAGACAAAAGAAAGCCAGAAACAAGACTAGTAAGAAAGCCAAAGAATGTCAAAAGAAGATCAGAAATAAGGCCAGAAACAAACCCAGAAAATGACTAGAAAGCAGATAAAAAGAGACCAGAAACATGGGCAGAAATAAGATAGAAAGAAGACTTCAGCCTTCCAGAAAACCTGGAACAACCCCAAAATGTCACGAAGAAGATCAGGAATAAGGCCCTGAATGAAGGCCAAAGGGATTGCCAGATAAAAGGCTAAATAGAAGGCCAAAAAGAAAACCAAACAAAGGTCAGAAGAAGACTAGAAAGAATGGCGAAAGTTTCTTTGTTTTGAAATCGATCTTATGGAGTACATGCTCCAGTGTGTCCCAGCCTGGGCCCGTCAATGTTAACAGACCAAATTTTGGTCACTTAAACTGTTACAACTGTGTAATCAGCATTGTAACTTGGGGTATGCAGAGTTTTAAGTGTGACGTGATGTGATGTGAGATGTGATTCATGTATGATGTGTCAGTGAAGTGGGATTTGATGTGCGGTTAGAAGTGACGTGTTTCGTCCGGAATAATACAACATACAAATTTGCATATTATATGAGTTGTAGGCGATTTTAACTTTGTTGTTATAGACCGCCAGTGCGTGAGATGGCAATGCACTTTCAGGATAATTGTCCCTCCCGTTGTTCGTGCACCGAGCACCGAACGAGTTCGGAGGCTACGGTCTTGCAGCTGAACCAAACAAAAGTTTTCGGTTTTTCTTTCTCGACATGTTCAAGCACAACTACTTCTGGCAGTTACTTGCTAAATATTAATGTTTTCGCCCATTGTGACCGTTACGATGCGATGGGAATCGCATCTCGTGGATTGGCTCTTTTTGCGCAGATGTGGATCACAATCACGCAAGTACGAAGTACGAAGAACCGTTCGACTATATGCCGAACAACCAAACAACCACCATGCTTGGCTGGGAACCGCATCGAACGACGAATAAGTGTGATGATGCGAAGTGCTCTTTAAAACTAATTCGGATGTCGTTACCCCGCCGAGGGTACCCTCCATTGACAATTGGCCGACCTGTTGGCAATTATCTGCGAATTTCAGACAACACAACAACCGCTACTCTACGATGCGTTTCCTAATATACGTTCCTTTGTTCGGCCGGTTCCCAACCACTGGGAAAAGAGATTATAAAATCGTCGGATGAGATGTCGAGTGGAAAATAAACATTTTCAAATGCTGTTTTAATGACTTGAACCCACGAATTGTGTGTTTGGAGAAGGTAAGAAGACGTCGAAGAGGTTGAATTGCAGAATCTAAGCCAAATGAAAGAGCAATTCGGCCCTAATTATTCCTTTGGTCATAATAATCTCAAGCTCAAAAGCACCGGTTTGACCTCCACCGAGATCGTTAGTATCGTAATGACAGGTCATGTAGGCATCGCTCGCCATCGACAGCCGGAGTGAGTGTTGTATCCTCCCCCGCTAGGTTTTGCGCGGATTATAATAATCACCCACACTGCTAGCTAGCGTGCACCATATTTGTGCCGCCGAGCAGCCACGGCAACCCACAGAAATGAACATACCCGGCCGTTGGTTGGAGCGAAATCTTGGCGGCCTCCTGCAGGCCAGATTGGCTCGAAGATTGTTTGATGGAGAAACGATGAAACTTATTACGAATTTTATTGATGAAAAGTTGTTTCATTTATGAAATGATTCCATTTGGTGGATGGGAATAAGATGTATAAGGACAACAATGCATAGTTTGAATCTATTCACATATAAATGTTGCTACTTAGGTACATTTTGAATATATATGATTAAAAGAGTATCAAGTTTAGATTTTTTTACAGGAAACATAAAAATTTGAATAAAACGGAAAGAAGTTTTATTTGTTTGTTTAACGTTTCAAGTTGCCATAATTCTGCAACCTTATCGCGTAAATAAAACTACTGTGAATCGAGCAAACAGAGAACTGCCCGAATGGCACTTCGACCTGAAATGATCACTTTCAAAGTCTCCCGGTTTCCTCGTTTTTTTCCACGATCTCGACCGTCTCGCCATGGTCGCGCCGCGCCGCTAACGACGACGATGACGGCTGCGGCGGTGCGCTGGACCACACGGCCGGCCGCAAGCGCGCAACGTACGCAAGCTCAAGCAAAGTGCGTCGGCGTTTTCTCTCTCGTGCGCACTGCGTTGCTGCTTGCTGATTATAATGGGGTAGTTTATTCATTATTAAATCGATGCTATAGCATCACAACCCACGAGAGGGCAAACTGCGCGGCGTAATGGACCGATGATGGGGCTTTGCCTTTTCCCGTTTTGGACTGTTGGCGTTTGTTTTGTTTTTTTTTCGGCTATTTCACAGCGCTTAATTGATGGGGAGACACAATTCGACATGGCGCATTTATTATGCGACAGTGTGTTCCGGGAAGAGTTTAAATTTTTGATTTGCTAAAGTGTGTTGCGCCGCTGTGCCAATGGCAAACCGATCGGTGGAGCGAGCGCAACAAAACAGTCTTACACATTGATTTCGTACAAGAAAGCACTGTTTGTGTGTGACTTGGTTCATAATTTGCGAGTTTGAATAGTCTTGAAAAATATGAACAAGTAAATGCAGCTTATATTTATTGGCCAAAGATTATCGGAATATGATTACATAAGCCGGTAGTAAAATAGCAAAGCCGTTATGTTCCGTTTTGGAAACTTGACTTGTTAATTGACAGACTTTGCGGTCAGCTGTTAGAGTACAGGACAATTGCGCGGCTAATGCTATCCTATTGACTCCTACTCTATTGTCTCTTCGAACTTCCTATAATTTTGTCTCTTCGAACATAAGGCGACTGGCTTATTATGCCACAGTTCTACCTCGAGATCATCTGGGAACGGACTTAAAAGGTAGTAGAAAGAATAATACTTTTAGTTTTTAAACTTTTTTGGAAGACAGAATTCATGGAAACTTTGTGTGTGTAAAGAGTTTATGTAAAAAAAGCAACTGTAGTTTTAATATTTTTTTTTTGAAACGATGGTTCTACAATTGATGAAGGGACGGTAGGGGAAAGAAATGAAAATTTTTGGTGAAGGAGGGGAAGAGCGGAAAGGAAAGGGGGGGGGGATATAGGTAGCTACGCTTGACAAGTAGTCATTTTGACTCCTACCTTTTGTCCAATGTTGGAAGGTGCATAAGTCGAACCAAGCTATAATATGAGATTATACCCGGATTTGAACCCACAACACCCGCCAGGGCATGTGGTTCGCTGTGCAGCGCACCTTATTATTATTGCGAAAGTTCATTAGTCTATCCTTCATTTAATAATCAAAAGTAAGCTTGACCTTCATTATAGTCTCATTGTAGGCCTTTATTCCGGTTTTCTTTTTAGCCTTTTTTCTAGCATTCTTTTTGGCCTTCTTCTGGTTTTGCTTCTGATTTTCTTGCAGTCTTGTTCTTTCTGGTCTTTTACTGAGTTGGTTTCTGAACTTCTTCATAACGTTCATTGTGGACACCTTTCTGCCTTCTTTGCGGTCGTAATTCTGGTCTTCTTCTAGCCTTATTTCTGGCTTTCCTTGGGACCTTCCGTCTGGTTCTTCTGGATTTCGTTATGGTTTTTTGTGACCTTCTTTTGGGTCTTTTTTATGGCCTTACCTTGACTTTTGGGTGGGTGCTCTTCTTTCTAACCTACTTTCTGACCTTCTATCTGGCTTTCATTTGCTTTTTTATGAGCTCCATTCTGGACCTCTTTCTGCCTTCTTTATGGCGCTCTCCCTTTGTGGCCTGCTCTGCGGCCTTCTTTCTGGTGCTCTTCTGGCATATTTTCAGACTTTCTATGTAAACTTCTTCCTAGCTTTCTTTTTAATCTTATTTTGGCCTTGTTCCTGGCTTTCTTTCTGCTTTTTCTATGGCGTTCTTTCTGATCATTTTCTGAACTTTTCTCTGGTCGTTTTTCTAATCTTCTGTCTGGTTTTCTTTCAGGCCTTCTTGAAAGTTTTCTTTCTGGAAATCTTTCCTTTTTCATGGTGTTCTTTCCCCTCTTTTTAAAGGCCTTCTTTGCACCCTTTTTCTGATATTTTGACCTTCATTTTGGTTTTCAATCTGGTCTTATTTCTGACATACTTTTTGGCCTCCTTTCTGGAATTATTACTGCACACTTTTTGGCATTTTTTCTTTACTTTGTTTTCTGGGCTTCTTTCGGCTTTTTGCCTGGCCTACTTTGACCATTTTTCTGACTCTTATGTCTTCTTTTTTTCTGGACCTTTTTCTTGTATTTTTTTCTGGTTTTCTTTTTTGAATTTTGCTGACCAGCTTTTAGGTTTTTGCCTTGCACTTTTTTTGGGTTTCTTTTTACATTCTTCTCACATTCTGGCCATATTTTTGGTGTTCTTCCTAACATTGTGGAAGCGTACTGGGTACATAACCTATTAGAGGTATTAGAATACGGGAAACGTGGGCACTTTCTCGTGAAACAATAAACGAGTGTGGTCGCTAGTAGTTAACAGAACGGAATGAATGAATGAATGTTTTATTTAATAATTAATCAAGAACAATATATGAGTGGCAGTGTTGCCGATTTAATAGATTACACAGTAGTTGTTGTGGAACCCAGATGTTCAACCAGTTCAACAGTTTCTGGCGTTTTTTCTGGCCTTTATTCTGTCTTCTTTCTTGCTTTCTTTCTGGAACCCTTTCTGCCTGGCGTTCTTTGTGGTCATTTTCCGGACATATTTCTAATCTTCTGTCTGTCTCTCACTGAGACCGGCTTCATGACCTTTTTTCTAAACAACTTTCTGCCTTCTTTATGGTGTTATTCTGCTCTTTTTTGTCCCGTTTTTTGCGCACTTGTTTCTGCTGGTCATTGTGGCTAATTTCAGATATTCTTTTGCCATTTTTTCTAGCTATCTTTACCTTTTTACTACTCATCGCTTTGGGCGTCTTTCTACATTCTTTATAGCGTTCTTTCTTATCTTCTTAGTGGACTTATTATATCTGGCATTCTATTCCTTCTTCTTTATGAACTGACCTTTATGGACCTTTAGTTCTTTTTTGGCTTTTTCTCCTTTTTTGGCCTTTACCTAGTCTTCTCTGACTTTGGTCTTTAACCTTGTGTTCTGCCCCTTTTCTGCTCCTTTTAGTGGATTTCTCTTTGACCTTCTTTCTGGTCTTCTGTCTGGCTTTATTCTAGGCCATTTTTATAGTATTCTTTCTGGACAGATTTCCTCGTTCTTTGTGGCGTTATTTTTGGTCTTTTTGAGGCCTCTTTTATGGTTTTATTACTGGCTTTCTTTCCGGCATTCATTCTGGTCTGATTTTTGGGCTTTTTTTTCAGACTATTTTTCTAGTCTTCTCTTGACTTTCTTTCCAGCCTTTTTCTGGACGTTTTCTAGGAATTTTTAGTTTTTACTTGAATTGCTTGTTAGTTGCTTTTTGACCTTATATCCGAATTTCTTTCTTGCTTTCTTTCTGGTCTTTTCCGGCATTTTTTGGATTTCTTGATTTCTTTATGACTGTTCTTTCCGTCCTTTTTCAGACGTACTTTCGGGTTTTCTTTCCGGATAACTGTTTGCCTTCTTTATGGTGATTTTTCTGGTCTCTTTTTGGGCGGGTTGTGGCCTTCTCTCTGTATTTATATCTGGTCTTCCATCTAAACCTTTTTGCTTTATTAATGGCATTCTTTCTGCTCTTTTTTATGACTTGTTTACTGGTCGTCTATTTTCCAGTTTTTCGGCTTGCTTTTTATCGTACGTTGTGGTCTTCTTTCTAGTCTTTCCTGGGGCTCTTTTAGATTTTTTGACCTTCTTTTGAGCCAGTTTTCTGACCATTTTTACTCTTTTCTGGCCTCGTTTTTGGTCCTGGTTTTGACCTTTATTGTAGCTTTTTTTTGCTTTTAGCCTGGTTCTCTTTTTGGCCAGGTTTGGTTTCTTTTTAGACGTTTTTCTGGTCTTCTCCTGACCTGCCTTCTAGCGTTTTTTCTGGCTTTCTCTTTTGCCTTCATTTCGGGTTTTAATTTTTTTTCATTTGTTTGCTTCCATTGACGTTATCTTATCTTTTTATTTATTTTTTATTTTAGTTTCTTCTCAATTGTTTAATTTTGACTCAGAATTGTCCTAACTATATTGCAGATTTGATTCAATTTTTGTGCTATTCACGTGATGCTTACATAATTTTAGACCTAGTATGCTGGCTTTCTTCTACTCCTTTTGTTTTTGGTCTCCTCTCTGACGTCTTATGTCTTCTTTCTAGCCCTTTTCCTGACCTTTTTCTAGCCTTCTTGCCATCTTTCTGCCTTTTTAATGACGCTCTTTTTGGTCTTCTCTGAACTCGTTTCTCATCTTCTTTATGGTCTTCTTCTGGCCTATTTTCTTTCTGGCATTTTCCCGGTATTCTTCCTAGTCTTGTTTCTAATTTTCTTTTCTGTTTTCTGAATTTATATTTGACTTTTGCTGGCCTTGTTACTAATTTTCTTTCTGGCCTTCTTTGTTGTCTTCCTTTTAGTCTTCTACTGACCGTAATTCTGGCTATCATTGTGACCTTTGTTTTGACCTTCTTTCTAACGTTCTCTGTAGTCTTCTCTTTGATCTACTGCGCTGGTTTTCTTCTGGCCATATTTCTGCTCTTCTTTCTGAAGGCTTTTATGGAGTTCTTTCTGGTCTTTTTCTGATTTCTGGTCATCTCTTTGGCTTTCTTTCTAGTCATCTGTCCGCCTTCCATGACAAATTTCTGTATTCTTTGTGGCGGTATTTCGAGTCTTGATTGTAGCCTTATTACTCATTTCTTTCCGATCTTTTTTCTGACTTTCTTAGAATTTCATAAAATTTTACATACGAGCATAGTTTATGAAAACTTAATGGAAAAAATATTTGAAAAAATTCAAGTTCTCCTCCCAAGCAACAATGTGAGTTTTATTATACTCTTATGGCGGTTTTAATGACCAATTTTGATTTTAAATGCCATCATAAGAGTGTGATTAAACCCAAATTGTTACTTGGACTATTTCCCTAGATAATTCCAAAGGCAATTTTCCGAATTTCTCTGCGTCGTGCATCTTAAAAGTTTATAAACCAAGCGTCGAAAAACAATTTTTTTTCTTTGAAAATGCAATAAAGGTTTTTCAGCAATTTAGTATTTCATACAATTTTCTATGACTGTGAAAAACTCTAAACAGAAGTCGCAAAATTCATAGTCTAATTCCAAGAAAATTTATGAAATATTTTTTTTGATGACCAATTATATTGTCTTTTAGTGACAAAAATTTCGCCCTAGCGTTTTGTCAGAGAATTTTTCGGAAAACTTCAATGAAAATTCGGAAAAACTATTTTCTAATTTTTGGAAATTTTTTCTTCTTTAGCAATTTATATTTTAAGAAAAACTGCTCAAAATCGAGATGTATTAGCGTTTTGAATTGATAGAATCAATGTTATTCGGGCAGCGTCGAATGTGGTGAATATAGCGGGTTGGTTAAAACTTGCCAGCCGTTGCTTTCTAAATGAAAACACCTGGTAGAAAATATATAATATGATGAATCACAAATCTTTCAATTACTATAGATCCACTTTAATTATATTGTTCTTAAGGGGAGTAATTACTTAAAACAAACAAAAGTTAATTCGTGGCTTTTATTATAGTGATATTGTACATTGCTATTAAACTGAATACAGCGCAAAATAATCACCTGTGTCTCACTAGCACTTGTCATAATAATTAAGTCTGTCGTGATTTTTTGTACATTGTTTGAAACAGTTTCAACTAAAGTCGCCTTCACGGCTCCCACCAACACTCAATCAATGTTCTTTTTTGGTTTTGAATAAGTTTGCGACCGTGAAACACATTGCATGTCTCCATTGCAGACCCATTGAGAGACCCACTACGGATTGGCAAAGTGATTAAGCACTGTTTGGCAGCAACAAGCTAAATTAATTAGTAAAATAGTGGCGAACCATTCTCGTACCTACTTAAGTTTTTCGTTTGCGTGTTCCGTGCAGTCAGTTTGATTTGTGCGATTATTGCTTTCCGACGGAATTTTCTCTCTCCGGTTCCGTTACCGGTCGGAACGCTCGCTGCTACCTGCCTGCCTGCCTAGCAATGTTATTGTTATTATTTTCTATGCTGAGCTGGCCTGCGCCAGCTAGCAGTTGCCTGTGGGGGAGGAATGCGGTTCCGGAAAACCACTCCAAGGTCACGCAAACGTGCAGCAACGTAAAAACGTATAGACGGCAGATACCACCGAGCCAGAGCGACAGAGAGACAGAAAGGGAGAGAGCATTGGCTTTTCCCCAGCAGCGTTACCGTTGTTGGTTGGGTCGCTCGGTGTGAAAATGCGGGCCGTTTGTCGCTTGCCTGCCTGCCTGCCCGGTTCTGTTTAGTATTCTTCGAAGTTACGTTGGATTAAATGAGGTTAAAGGGTGCAGTGTACTCTTCCTAGTCAAAGCCAAAGCCAAAGCTCAGGCACATGAACGGGACGAGGCTTCTTTGGCTTCGGTTTGGCTACGGTTAGAAGACGACATTCTACTAGCATCACGTCAACTAGCATTACGACGGGGCTAGGAACAAAGAGCGGATTGTTTGCTCACCGGCTGGCTAAAACGGTGCTTCGTGGTCGTAAAACATTCCCTAATAAATTGTATTCCGGATAATTTGATACACCATGGAATGGAACGGAAAACGGCGGAAGTAAATACAATTTGTACGCGTCCCGTCCCGGGGACTGTTTTAAAATTGATTAGATAGAAAATTGGATTATTTTTAATTTTCAAAGTGATGAATAATTTATATAATTCTGCTGTGTTTTCCAGTGTGACTTGTGTTGCTTTCCAACGGAACTGGTTGGTTTATGTGATTATTGCCGGTACGCCATTAAGAAGTGATGTCAGCAAATATTAAACTTAAATTGCGCTTTGAAACATTAACGGATTTGAATATTGCAATGCAATCAACTTCGAATTCAGACCATTTTCGTCGATTTCATATATATGCTTCCAATGATTTACATTTAAAGCTATGCCGACAAGTCATGTCAATCCCTTTCATGTAGAGGAAAAATCCTTCTACAGATACACTAATTTTGACTACTAGTTGATGTCTTCTATGTCGACGTGAACGACGAAGGATATAGCAACAGGATTTTGCTTTTCCCGTATACCCTACAATAAAAGGTGTCGTATGGGATCCAAGATTCAAGACCTTTGTCTTGACTTTCTCAGTAAAGTCAGATCGCAAAATGATATCATCTTGCACCGGGATATTTTGTGAGCTGCAGCAAGATTTCCGTAGATGAAAGAAAAGCATGTAATTTGATTAAGGCTTTCTCTGTAAGATGAATGCTCTTCCAGGTTTGTCATAAACTTCCAAACTTCGATGAAATATAAATTAGGGATTTTGAATCAACAGCACAGTTCTTAACTCGTTTTCATAGCATCTTTTTAAAATTATCTTATCTTTCAGTAGTAAAAATTGAACGATGGTGTTCTAGTTTGCTCCATAACTCCGAAACGACCGAAAATCTAACGACTAACAATGCTACATGACCGGTTGCTGGAACCTCCCTGTGCTACGTACATATTTTGGTGATAATTTGATTTCATTCAGAAATCACGAAGCTTTAGAGCGCCTTTAAGGGAAAATTTTGACCACGAACCTTAAGTCAATAAAAATTATCAGATTCAAATATTGAAAATGAATGCCTACCGGAGATACCGCAGAGAGGGCAATGACGTGAAGGGTCGTCGGTGTAGATACTCCCATTCACAGGAGAGGCTTTTCTAAGTGAGGAAATGCGTCATGCGTCGTTAAAATTCTTATAGAAGAGTAAACAAATAATTCGAGAAATCAAACAGACGATAACGTTTCTCTAGACACGGCGAAATAAGCTGGTTAGAAGATAGGATGTTTATTTTTGTGTGAATATTTTCAACTAGATTTTTTTCCTAGAATATGATTCAGATAATAATGATTTTAGTCATTGTCACAAGCAAGTATGAGCTAGGATGAAAAAGTCTAGAATGGAGCCTCAGAATTTCGATAAATAAACTGACAAATAAAAATCTAAATCGCAATCGCAATATAATGTACTAGTGCTGTTAATGTTCATTACTTTACACTAGCACACTACACTAACACTAACACAAATTATATTAGTTGGAACTGAAAAGTTGTTTTACATGCGGGAAAAATATTAAATGGTTGGCAAAAATCAACAGCATAAGATGAGACTTTATTGAAATATCTGATTATCCATTAATACTTATGTAATCATTACAATAAAATTTTACTGCAATTCCACAAACATAACAAAATAAC
Organism: Sabethes cyaneus; assembly: GCF_943734655.1. Classification (NCBI taxonomy): domain Eukaryota; kingdom Metazoa; phylum Arthropoda; class Insecta; order Diptera; family Culicidae; genus Sabethes; species Sabethes cyaneus. Next base: position 227,659,000 of record NC_071354.1, read on the forward strand.
AAACGTCGTAACAAGTATGTGATCAAGTTAGGTTACTCTTAACTATCAGTAAATATCACTAATTTGACCCATCACGGCATTGAAGAAAAATAATTGATTTCAAAGCAGCATACGGTACGGTCAATCGAGACCAATTATGGCACATAATGCACGAGACCGGCTTTCCGGATAAACTGACGTGACTGATCAGATGTGTTTCGCTCGTCTCGAGGACACATTCGAGTCCCTTCGAGACGCGGCTAGGGTTGAGACAAGGTGACGGTTTATCCAGCATGCTGTTCTGCATCGTCCTTGAGGGGGTGATCCGACCAGTGAACATCGAAACGAGAGGCATGATTTTCATCAATGGTAGCCAACTCCTAAGCTTTGCAGATGACTTTGATAGCACAGCCAGAGGAACCTTGCGACGGTGGAGGCAATCAAGAATCATCAAGAATAGGCTCAAACGCGCACCTCCCACAGACGCACAGTCTTCGGAGAAGTTCCTTAAAAAAGTATTCTGCATCTGTTGACACTTTCATACAATTAGATATTAAGGGGATAACTCATTTGAAAAAATTTACTTTTTATAGGAACTAGATAGCATGTTCATGTGTTTAGTAAAGTTGTAGATCTTTATATTTCATTAAACTTTGCCGAAGATACTAAGTATCTGCATCATATGCTTTGGGAGATATAATTGACTTTCTGTCGTGACCCCTTTAAAACCAGTTTTTTAAACTTTTTGTACACAAAACCTCATCTAACAGGTTTGAAATGTTCCGCAAACTTTTTGATACTATCAAAATACGTAACTTTCTAGAAGGTGTAAATATCGGATGTTGCTTTATTTGCTTTAATAATTGATTTGAAGCATAAATTTTACCGTTTTTACAAGTATTTTTTCCGCAAATAAGCGCCTACTGGCAGCTAAAGTTAGCATCGCTAGAACCGCCATATAATATATCACGGCCGGGTTTGCACGGGCGTTTTGGTTATTTCAATTATGAATTGCATTCATATACGCTGGTTTTAGAAAGTTAGCCGGGTTTTATTATTCCTAGATGTTCATAATAATTTCACAGGACCTCGTCCACGTCTGTTTCACTATCTGTTGCAGAATTACTTTCATACCCATGGCTTGGCTTTGCTTTGTCATAGCAATAAATTCTAAGACTGGCAACATCGGCAACATTCTAATGGATTTAATGTAAACAGACGCGATGACAGTCGTGTTTCTGGCACTTGCTGTACACTGAATGCAATAGAATATCCAAGCGAACTAAAACCTCGGTGCAATTATATTTTCAAATAAATCCGGTGAATGTAAATTCATAATTGAAATAAACAAAACGATTAAACTCAAAATTCCCGAGCAGACCCAGGCGTGTTTTTTTGGCACACTTATACTATATTCTATGGCGGTTCAAGTGATGCTAACTTAAGCTGCCAGTAGGTGCCTATTTACGTAAAAAATTACTTGTAAAAAGGGTAAAATTTGTGCTTCAAATCAATTTTCAAAACAAATAAAGCAATATACGACATTTACACCTTCTAGAAAGTTACGTATTTTGATAGTATCAAAAAGTTTGCGGAACATTTCAAAACATGTTAGATGAGGTTTTGTGTACAAAAAGTTTAAAAAACTGATTTTAAGGGCGTCACGACAGAAAGTCAATTATATCTCGCAAGGCATATGATGCAGATACCTAGTATCTTCAGTAAAGTTCATTGAAATTCAAAGATCTACAACTTTGCTGAACACATGAGCATGCTATCTAGTTCCTATAATAAGTTAATTTTTTCAAATGTGTTATCCCCTTAATATCTAATTGTATGAAAATGTCAATAGATGCAGAATACTTTTTTAAGGAACTTCTCCGAAGACACCTAAGCTCAAAAACATCAGAAAAAGCGAGAAAATACTTATGACCGTCTTTTTCCAGAATGGTCCCACTGACTGTGAGACGGTAACCGTTGACGGCGACGAACTAGAAGTGGTAGATGAGTTCGTGTACTTGCGATCGTTGGTGAGCGCGGACAACTACACTAGTAAGGAGATTCAGTGGTGCATTTAAGCGGGGAAATCGGGCCTAAGTTGCCATTCGCAAAACGCTACGGTCAAGAACCATGCAGTACCGTACGAAGCTGACAATGTACAAAACCCTTATTAGACCCTTATTAGTAGTTTTTTATGGATTTGAATCCGTGTTCGAGTGGAAGATACTGTGGACGATATTTGGCAGAGTATTTGTATTTGTATTTTGGTCGATTCATCTGACAATTTTGATATTATCTACATGCATATGAATTTAAATCTAGAACCTAGACCTAGACCTTGTCAGTCTTCTACTAAAGGCGCCTGAAGAAACGTCTCCAAAGTCAAATAATTCTTCGACCAGCGTGAAGGTGCGGATGCATGACGTCAGTGGTTCATAAAACCCGTACATAGTCCGATGGAATCTGGTTGTCAGTAAATTTGATGGGCGAAGCTGTCTACGTGAAGTACGAAAATCAATACGGGACACCAGAGCCGGGGCATCTATTTCATTGTTAAGTTGCTTGTTGAATCCTTCGACGACTCTCCAATGTCTCTAAATCTAAAAGCTGACATCGGTCTACGTAGCGGGGAAGATTGTGAGGTAGACGCCAGGGTAGATGTCTCAGGGCGATACGAACAAATCTTCGTTGAATACGTACTATTCTGGCTTTCCAACACAGGTTTTGAGGATTCGCGGTTGGTTATAATCACCACAAATGAGAATTTTTTCTTCTGAAGACCCCTTGTCACGTAATTCACGGATTGAGAGAATATGCTCATCGATAACCTTGACAACTTTACTTCTGTCAGGTGGGATGTAAACTGCAGCAGGCAAAAACTTCATTCCTTTGATGCCAGCAGAAACAAAGACTTGTTCGAGACAATGTCCATGTCTGAAGATGACCAGCGAACTAGGGTACTGTTGAGCAACGGCAATCAATACGCCACCAAAACTACTTTTGTCACTATTCCTCGAGTTACGATCACAACGATACACGTTGAAGGCGGATCCAAGCACCTGAAGAGAATTGATGCAGCCGTCGAAACCGGTTTCAGTTAGCAGGATTACATCGTAGTTGCAGTCATTAGTTGCAAGGAATAGGTTGTCCACTTCAGTCCTTAAACCTCGCACATTCTGATAGTATGCACAAATACCATCCACGTCATTGGTGTGTGCAGAAAGCTCCGAAACAAAACTCTCTGCACGTGGAGATTCCAAGCTGGAAGCGGGAAATACATCAGCGGAAGGAATGTCCGGATTACCATGGCACTTGCCTGCATAACTGGATTGGAAGATGAACTGGGATAAACTGAAAACGGAGAGTGGCGGTGGCGTGGCGGTGGAGAAACTCTCATCGTACATCTGGCAAAAGTCGGTAGGCTACGGCAGGCAGGGCACGTCGATGAAAACAGTTCTCTGCAACAACCCCCCTGGCACATATTGCGTCAGCTTCGTCTATCGTCATCAATAACAGCGGCATCCCTATTAGCCCTACCCCCCTGTGGTTTACCAATTATTACCTAATTTTAAAAAAATTAATGCAAGCTTTGTTTTAGTATATTGTCCGTCAACTTTTAAATCAAGCTGTAGTCACACACATATTTTTAGTGACTTAACTTGAAATAGTGAGAAACATTTGCGTAGCTTGCAGTGCTTTGCCTAGTCAACATTCAATAAATAATATGTAATTGTAGCCAACTGAATGTTGTGATTGTATAACCTAGAAGAAAATTGAGAATGCTTAGAGCACATAAACAAACTAACTTCTCCTTTTGCCTTTCAACAAAGCATGACATAATCGTTTTACCGTAAGCGGAGGAGAAAAATATATCAATCACTGCGAATTTACGTCTTCCAAACTAGCTGTTTTCAGCCCAGCAAATAGCAGGCGTGAAGGTGTACTCCGGCGAGCGGAACTGGAGGAACGACTTTCAGCAAGAGTAGTCAACTACTAGCCTTCGTAAATGACCTCGACATTATTACTAGTAACATTGGAACGGCGGATTCAATATACGTCAGACTAAAAACGGAGGCTAGGAGAATTGGATTACAAATGAATGGGTCGAAAACCAAATATATGGTAGGAAGAGGCTCCAGGCTTTCTTTGGACTCCGCAAGACGCTTCAATCAAGAAGCATACACCGCCGGACAAAGCTGACGATGTATAAAACGCTAATCAGACCGGTGATGCTCTACGGATTTGAAACAGTAACTTTGCTTACGGAAGACATGCGTAGATTTGCCGTAGTTGAACGAAAGGTGTTGCGGACTATTTTTGGCGGAGTACAAACGGATAGCGGAGAGTGGCGTAGGTGTATGAATCACGAGCTACAGGCACTACTTGGAGAGATTCCCATCGCACACCTGGCGAAAGTTCCGCAAGGATGCCGGACGACCGTGCAGTGTAATCCGTTCTCTTCAAAAACCCTACCGGCACCTGAAATAGAGGGGCCTAACGCGGTAGATGGTTCGACGAAGTTGAAGCCGACTTGCGTGTGTCGAGACGCGCAACGAACTGTGGACGAGTAACCCAGGATCAAATACAGTGGAGAGGTATTATTGATACGGCAAGACCCACCCGGGCTCTCGGCTCATAAAAGTAAGTTCAGCGAAGCAATATTGCAGAAAACCATCGCGAACAGGAACGGCCCCAGGTTGCCACCTTGAGAAACGCACGGTAGATTAATGAACTGAGTCGCGTTGCAGGAGACAAAATGTGCATAAGAAATGGAACCAAATGAAACAGCGGCCCATGAGCTACAGTTGGAAAACTCTAACTTGCATCTTGTAGCTGTTTTTATGACCGAATTTGACCATAGGCAAAAACTATAATCATCAAGCTTTTCAAATTCGCACTCATATTACAGTTCTGATTCAGGGAGTGTAAGCCAGGGCTCGACCTTGCGCTGTAAGTACCTCACGCTTGTACTCGGGTGGAAAAGAGAGCTTGAAAACCAACCCCCGAATGGTCCCCAGTGGTTCGAACAGTCAGTGGGCAAAGGTATAGTAGCTGGAACCTCTCTGGTTCCACGAGTAACGAGTGGACACTCTTCGGAACGTTTTTAGAGCAAGCTATAGAATTATTGCTATTGCTGCTATAGTGCTGGTAGTGGCTTCTGTATTTTAGGACATTTTTACGAAGTTTATAAAAGTTATGTTAACTGGATTTTTCGCTACTTGACAGCGGGCAACTTAAATAGATACAACTTTTCGTACCAATCTTCAAAGTTATAAACCATGAAGCTCGGTATACTGAACAACCTAAATCAGCCAACAAGGCTGCATTTTCAACTTGCAAGGCATGAGAAGAACAGTTCTAGATTCATTTATTAGATTATCAGAATGCATAAATAGAAAATTTTCAGCAGTTTCCGAAGTTGCATAGCATATGCGCATTAAATCTTGCATATTGGGATGATAGATGCTTGCCATGAATGCGCCATCAAAATAGTGCGTAATTCGGAAACCAGTAGTTTGAACAAAATAAATGAATTAAGAATTAGTCGTTCTTAACTTCTAGCTACACTCTATGCCATGAAAACACTTTACTTTGCCATACCATGCCTTGCATTGATCTAATAGCTGGAATTTTCGTTTCAGGCGTAAGACAAAATACTAGAATGTCAGTATGACCTAGCATAAAATACAGGTTTTACTCTTCATAATGGCAGCAAAAAATCTTTTTGGTCAGCCTATTGTTGTTTCAGATGTTGCAGAGCCAATCGATTTGATAGTGATTGTATGAAGAATCTCAAAAAAAAACTTTTGTTAATTTTATCACAGCAATTCAAAATAACTTTGAAATTAAAGCAAAACTTTTTCACGATTGAATTCTACTATGAATTTTATTCTCGACTGATACGTGTTTCGATAACAGATACTGCAAGTCGTCGTAGGCGAAATACGTGTCTATCGTAAACAAAATCAATAGTGAAATCCAATCGTGAAAAAGTTTCTGTTTAGTTTCAATCTACGTATTCCACTAAGAAGCTCAAAAAACTTCAGTCAAAATAGCTTTATTAAATCCACCAAAGAAATTTTTCGACGCAAAACAAACCATACAGAAGCAAAAGGCATCGACGCAAATGCAGCTTACGAATATTTTTAGAGAAAATGCATTTTTGTGGTGAACATTTTGTTGTGGTTGCTTATATAACCACTATTAAACGAATTGGCTATGCTACAGCCCTCATAAAACTGCTCTAAGTATGCCTATAGGAAGACGTAGCAATACAATTTGAGTCTTAATGTGGTTATTTATCAAATCGTAATAAACCAGTTAGTTTTGCATTTAAAACGGTAACTGACCAAGCTGACTTTCGATGCGATTATGAAGTATAAATAGAGTTTATCACAGAAAACCTGTATTTAATGCTAGGCTACATTGACATTCAGTAGAGCCGACTCATTGAAACTCATTGAGGGGAAAGTAGCAAACATCGCTGCATCATCCTTTATTCGAGAGTAGCACAATGCCGAATGCAGGGTGTTGTAATTTCACAGTTTGTAATAATAATCGCGTCGCCTACTGTTGGTTTTTACTATAAATCGGCAAAAAAGACTATCATTTTTTATAGAGCTGTGATTATTTTTTCAAAAATTATTGAACATTGGACAACATTGAAAAAGGATAATAAATTCAATTAGGACTGTCAACTTTAAAAACCGGTTGTTAGTCATTCCAGAGATTCAAGCAACTCGTCATGCCTTACCTGTGCAATAACAAATTTAAAGTTGATATATTCGCAGTGTGGCAAGGAATATTTTAAATTCCATTTTTAAGTACCCAAAAGTGAGTAAATAAATAATTATTAAATATTAAAATATTTGTTAGTAAAAGTTTTTGTTTAATAAATTGTATGTTCCATACAATTAATGTGAATTTCTCAACAGGTGATAGTTTCTATTTTGTGATATCTCATCATATGCAAAATTAATTAAAAAATGACGATTACGAGTTTTTTCCAGTTGTTCTTAACAGTCAACAATGCAATTGCATTTTACGAAGCGTTTCATTTGCATTTAACGATCGAATATAAAATTTTTTCATTAACGTTGAATGCACGACTTCTTCCATAAACGAGTAATCGTAAAAACTCGAATAGGTAGCTGCATATATTGAGACACAAAAGGTTCACTTACGATGGATGTGATCGCGTTCGGCCGGAAATGTACCGCCTTGTTTGCTAACCCTTGCTAGCAGCTTCCAACCAGCAACAGCTCACCGCAGAAACACAACAAACTAAAACGATCAACTTTCCAACTAAATTCCAAACACATCCCCGTCAAGCAGAGGAAGAAAAAATAATCACTTCTAAACGTGCAACTCGGCCAGCACAGCACAACAGTTGATCCCAATGAATTTAACCGGCAGCGTAAGCAGCAGCAAACCTAATCTGTTTTCCAAACAAACTTAGCACAACATTAAACATTCACTTTCCACAAGTAACACCGCACCACAGCAATGAAAGCATCGTAAACACAATCACTCGATTCAGCAGTGCACCAGCAGCACCAGTGAGTGTCAGTGAACGATTTTCCTTTCGTTTCCCGATAGATATTCCCTCCGAACGACGGTAATCACGATCAATGTTATGTGATCGATGATCATCACCCTGCCGCAATAGAACGAACCTTTAATTTGAATCACTTAAAAGATCATCACTTAATGGAATGGTTTTCCTTACGAACGACTGAATACAACAAGCAACGCAACGCGCCTCAGTGGGCATCCGACAGAGAACTGATCGCGCGGAAAGCTACGCGACGCGCCAAATGCTTGCTTGCCTGCGTGGTGCTGCGAAGCCGGTGACGACGGAGTCGCGCAGAGACCGCACTTCCTCCGACTGCGCTCTGGCCGGATCGGAGTGTAAGCAAAGAGAAGAGATGGAGAGAAACAACGCACGGACGGCCAGCCGGCCGTGTAAACAATTCTGCTTGTTTTCAGATTACGCACCGCCCGATGGTGATGGGCGACGAGACCGGGCCAGCAGCCAGCAGCCAGCAACCAGCTCCAGCCAGCAGTCGTGCGCGCCGTTAGTTGAGCTCATCGAAGACGAAAAGAGATTCGACATTCGAGAGAAACATTTCGGTTTTGGAAGAAAGCCTGATTGTACTTGTACCTAGTGCTTTGGTCGGCCGGATGAATGACATAAAATCGACACAGCCTCGAGGCCGCTGGCTGTGCGGCCGGCCTGGGCGCACGTCAGCCAAATGATACAATTTACGATATCCCAAAAACTCGCGTGGGAATTCGTGGGTTCGGTGCACTACGGAATGCGCAACATCAACATCGACGAAGGAAACTGAACAGCTCCGACTGCGGCGGGAAATTCGCTGTTAATTTTATAGACTCAGACTCGAATGCGGTGTTTGGAATGCCTGTGAGGTGTAAGATTTCATCAATGGAAGCTGCCTCTCGGCGGCGTTCGTTCATTAGCTTATTGTTTTCGTGTTGGAATTATACTTGTTAATCGATGCTGTTATAATTTCGAATTTGTTTTAATTTCGCCCCGGGGGGCATTGGAAAATAGACCGGTTTCTTGTACCTTCGACGTAAAATAACTGTTTTCGGACAAAAACAATATTATACAACAATTTAGACTATCATAAAGTTGCACGGCTTAGTTTTTTCATAAATGTGCAATAACTATTTTAATTCCACCCACTTGATATTGAGCTGGCATCATGATGTTTACTTTTACTTTTGAAATGGAAGTTTCAGTACTTCAGTACAGTACAGTGGTTTGCTGCATGGTATAAACGTAGAACATAGTCCATGTTGGCGAGTTTGGAAAAGTTACTCATATGGACTGCAAACGATGGATCGGAATATGATGGCAAAACTTTGGTACATTCATAAAGCGTAATTAGCATGAATGTATATTCTCGGAAAAGCGGAAAAAGAGAAGTTTTATTTACCACACTGAGAAGTTAAGCAAAATTTTTTTTTTTCCAAAAAATTCGCTTCGATAGTATATTTTTTGCGAATTCATCATTTGATGAAAGGCTTCCATTTTATTGAGATATCAATGCTATTTCTTGAAACCAGACTGATGACCTGAATCTGAACGAAGTTTGATGCCATACATAATGATTTACGGATTGTTTCATTTAATGACAGTTCTCCATTCTATAGGTTAATTTCCTTTAAATTGAAAAATTCAAAGTCTGAGTCAAAGTGAACTGTAATGAAATTAAATTTTTCTCGAAACCGTAGTTAGGCTATTGCAAATTATTTTTATAGCTTCTGTCCCCCACGCACCCCTTCAAAAATGGCTTTAAAAATGGGGGGGAGGGGGGGCAAGGGCAAAAATAAATTTGCCTAGCATGACTTAATTTTTTCTATATTCTAAAGAACATTTTTAGCAAACATGACAACACGACAACCCGGTGCTTTACACTGTGCTTTGCCAATTCAGTCTGCACCATTCAATAAATAGATTGAGTAAACCTTGCAAGCGTCGGTAATCGTCTTCATTACTTATCGTATCAAACAGTTTCAGGTTATCGGCGTAAACTGACTTGCAGCCGAGTACCAGCAAAATCGCAACATCAGCAAAGAACAATGAGAAAAGAAAAAACCCCAAGATGCTACCTTGAGAAACTTCACATTTGTTGCTGAACACTAACGATGAACTGGATCCTGGTTTCTGTGATGCAACAACTCCTTGAAGTTTTCGCAAAAGTATTGCATGGTCAATCCCAGCGAAAGCCGCATTCAGGTCGTTGTTTCTTCTCTTCCATTTGCAAAATATAGTCGAACTAAACCCCAAAACACATTAGTACAAATGGATTAGAACAAATGGATCGATCAGGCATAAAGCCGTTTTGAAAATTGGTTATGTAGTTTTTATTGCGGGACTGTTATACACCACTCGCAATAATCTCAAAAAATTTTGATGCCACAGAGAGACTAGTAATCCCGCAACTAGTAACTCTAGGACGACAATTGATAGAAAAAAATTCGCCTTAGTTTGAAATCTTTCTGCTCTCTCCGTTTTATTCCATACGTTCTCCAACCCTCGTTATCCTCTCTGGTCACATTTCAATCTAATTGTGGTTTAATTTTGATTCAATTTTGGTCCAATTTCGGTCTAATTTTGGTGTAATTTTAGTCCAATTTTGGTCCAATTATGGTGCAATTTTGTTTCAACTTTGGTCAAATTTCGGTCTAATTTGATTCTACTTTTGGTTTAATTTTAGTCCAACCTTGGCCCAAATTTTCTCTAGCTTTTGTTCGATTTTAGTACAATTTTGTTAGAATAAATATTGGCCCAATTTTGGTTTGATTTTGATCTAATTTTCATTCCATTGTGGTCCTATTTTGGTTCAACTTTGACCTATTTTTTGATCTTATGGGACCAACCCCTTTTAATTCATTTTTGATCTTATTTGCTTCAATTTTGGTTCAAATTTAATTTATGTTTTGTCTATTTTGGGTACAACTTTGGTCTTAGTTTATTCCAAAATTGTGCTACTTGTGCTTAAATATTGATTCAATTTTGTTTAAATTTTGACCCTATTTTAGTCCAATTTTGGTTCCATTTTGGCCTATTAACTGTGATACAGCATTCGGGGCCAGTAACGAAGAACAATCTCCATGACTGTCGCAGTGGCAATTTGAATCCAGTGACCTTCGGATACAGTTTCGGCGTTTATTAGCTTGTGCTTTTTATTTCCGAGGATATATGACATGAAACAGAAAGTAGTAAGCATACTACACAGTTCAGTTTATAAAATTTAATGATAATGTCGTAAAATCGACATTTTCAACAAGTTAGGGTCCATTTTATGGTTAACAAAGCAAAATGTCGCCATTAGTGAACCCTCTTGATGCAAAATACACTAGAATTCCTATAATGGACTATCCTATTGTAAACCACAAGGTCCATTAAAGGAAAACGGACATTTCAATCTGTTTTAAAAATGTGTAAAATATAGAGATTTGCTACATAAATTGATATTTTTTCAGGCTTAATCGAAAGTTACTTGTATTGTAAGCAGGGCCCGGCATCGTCGAAACAAATAAATGAAGCTGACTTTCTCTTACCTTCGCTTCATCATGAGGGTACTTGCTTCATTTGCTAAACAGAACGCTTCAGGCAGGCTTCAGTTGAAGTTGGTGGCAGTTTCAATGGACGACGACTGAAAGTCAGGTACGATTTGTCGATATTGAACGGGTTAATTATAATATGCGTTGCATCCTAGGAAATGATACGCAAATTCAATTCATTTGCATTCAAAATTGTTGGCCTGCTCCTGAATATTTGATAGAAAAGTACAAACGAAAAGTAAAAACCGATAGTCATGATGAAGTGAAACCCGTCTCACTGACGCTGACTGAAGCCAGTCTGAAAGCGAAGCGGTGCTGCGTCAGTTAAAACCGAAGCTTCACTGCTTCTTTGTTGTGTGACGCTATGCAATTGAAGGTGACGTTGTCGGGCCCTGGTTGTAAGGGCCATCGGTTGCGTGTATAGCGTTACCAGTTTAAAATAGTTCGTGGAAGAAAACTACTCACGTACTAACTGGTCCACTAATGGTTAACTTGCCCTATATTGGCTCGTTTTATTGCGCCTGATTTTTATTTTCAGGCAGATTTCAAGCCACCGTGAATCTTACATGTGCATAATATTTTTCGATATAAATTAACAAATCATGTTTGTTTATGTAGTTCCGTGACCGCTCCAAATTCTGCGCAATTTTCTTTATATAAGTATTTTTTTAACATTGTGCATAACTATGATCATTGCGTTATTTTTTTATGAATGTCTGTTGAATATTACGCCATCATTCACAAACGGGCCATAATATTTGAGTGCGAAATAATTTAACGTGAAACTGAAAGTATTTTATATGGCAGAAAACATCGTCGTTAGTACCAACGCTAAGTTTGTTCTTCTAGAAAATTAACAAATTTATGATCAAAATTCTTTGCAATGATCAAATTACCCAGCATAATTAGAAAGAATAATTAGTCTTAGTCATGTTTTAAACAAAAAGAGTAATTGCATGCATTGCTTTCCTTAGAAAAATGCGATGCAATAATGCGCAGATTTAGGCACAGACTTTTTATTCATGTTTCAAATTCTGCGCAGTAATGTATCCTACGAAGAAATCGCGAAAGAATACGCAACGTCACCCAAATGGCTGAGGTATAGATGCATGAAAATTCAAGTAGAATCTTTAACTTGCATTGTTTGGAATCCAGTGCTGTGTCTTGGGGTTCGATCCTACGAGCGTCAATTCATGAAACCATGTCTTCTATTTTTTTAATGTCCTACTTCATGGGGTTGTCAGAGAGTGGGGAAGTGGTTTCTATATGGAAACACAATTTTTATTATTAGTCTAAAGTGTAATGTTCAGTATGCAGAAATATTCGCCCTTCACGTTATCGCGTTAATAATCAGTATTCGCCCTTCACGTTATCGAGAATAAAATATTTAAAATGAGGCAATCATGAGGCGGATCATGGATTTAATTATGGTAATGGCTAATGGTAATGGCTAATGGTAATGGATTTTTTGGTGTGCTTTCAGTGTATAAAGACATAAACAGCATGGCAGGAGTATTTATTTTCCCTTTTTGGGTGCGCAGAATTAGGAGCAAACATGCGCAGAATTAGGAACATAGGCAATAAAGTGCGCAGAATTAGGCACCGTGGATAAGTTTACAAAACGAAAAATATACTCAATTGTTGGTCGACTTATAATTCTCATATTTTTTACCAAATATTATAGACCGTAGCACTACACGTTGTCGTTATCCACGTTGTTCATTTAAATCTAGAATAGCGGAAAAATCATAAAAATGTCTTAACTGCGCAGAATATGGTACGTTCACGGTACCACTATATTAAATTTATTAAATTTACGAAAAAGGTGTATTTCTGATAAATTTGGTAATAATATGGTAATTTAGCATCGTTTGTTGGTCGATTAAATTGGATCTTTATCTAGCTCTCCTCCTACTAACAACAATTCCTTTCCTGAAATGCTTGTGCAGATGCAGAGGATTCCCTGGTCTAGTAGTAGCAACAAGTATTGGACTAAGATTCCTTCCATCCCACCAGGATCCGCATTCGAAACGTAGCCGGCGTCGGTATTGATCAGCATGCAGGTACCTGATAAGGTTACACAATGAGGAACAGTGTGTTGTCCCAACCATGCTTTTTCCAGCCATCATTTTGCAATTTTCATCGGTCCTGGTCAATAACGGAGTAGCAGCACACGGAATCCTATGCATATGCTTAAGTTAATTTTTTCTAATTTCAATCCGGTTTTGGACCTTTTGGAATTTTGGTCCACATTTGTTCCAATTTTGATCCATTTTTGGATATCTCTCTCTCTGTCCAGGTTTAATTATGGTCAAAGTTTGGTCTGATTTTGTTCCGTTTTTGTTCCAATTTTGGTTAAATTTTGAACAAAGAAAAGCTTCGATTATAAATGTCCTTATGACATGACCTTACCTTAGCGGCAGACTTTGCAGCCGTTTATTAGAGTACTGGACAATTACGGCGCTAGCTTTAAAAAAAAATTCACTAGTTTCGTTCCAATTTGGTCCCATTCCAAACCAATTTTGATTTAATTATGGACTAGTTGCTACCTAATTTTTGATAAATTTAGGATGCAATAGGATTGACTTTCGATGGTCAAATTGTGGTGCAATTTTGTACCAATATTCGCTTGTATTCTACATACCGATCGCAGCCGGATCCGATCTGAAATTGCACTTCGGTCGGAACACAACGTATGCTATAACACATGTCGATCGGGACGTTTCTGGTCGGAACGGGCCCGATCAGACTGTAGAATCGTGGCGATTAACCCAATTTTGACCTAATTTTGGTCCATCTTTGGTAAATCTCTCTCTGCCACACACACACACACACACACACACACACACACACACACACACACACACACACACACACACACACACACACACACACACACACACACACACACACACACACACACACACACACACACACACACACACACACACACACACACACACACACACACACACACACACACACACACACACACACACACACACACACACACACACACACACACACACACACACACACACACACACACACACACACACACACACACACACTCACACACACACTCACTCACACACTCACTCACACACTCACTCACTCACTCACTCACTCACTCACTCACTCACTCACTCACTCACTCACTCACTCACTCACTCACTCACTCACTCACTCACTCACTCACTCACTCACTCACTCACTCACTCACTCACTCACTCACTCACTCACTCACTCACTCACTCACTCACTCACTCACTCACTCACTCACTCACTCACTCACTCACTCACTCACTCACTCACTCACTCACTCACTCACTCACTCACTCACTCACTCACTCACTCACTCGCTCTCTTCTTCTTTCTTTTTCTCTCTCCTTTTTTTCTTGTTTCTCGCTTTTTTCACATTTCTCTCTCTTGTCCACCCTCTCTCGCTTTTTTCACTCCTTTCTTCTCCGTTTTTCACTCTTCAATTCCTTTTTTTTATTCCTCTCTCTCTTTCCCTTTTGCCGTCCTCTGGTTCTCTCCTTTGCTTTCTCTTTCTCTCCGGTTTTTTACCACTTCCGTTTTTCCATTCTTCTAATTTGGTACGATTTTTTTAGACTAATCTCATTTTTTTAGTCTTGACCTTGAAATGCGGTATGTATGACGGTATGTATGATATTAATATATTTTGAAACGGTGGTTCTACAATTGATGAAGGGGCGGTAGGGGAAAGAAATGAAAATTTTTGGTGAAGGAGGGGAAAGAGCGGTAAGGTGAGGAGGGGGGGGGGATATTAGTAGTTACGCGTAACAAGTAGTCGTTTTGACTCCTACCTTTTGTCCAATGCGGGAAGGTGCATGAGTCGAACCAAGCTATAATCTGAGATTATAACGAGATTCGAACCCACAACACCCGCCAGGGTATGTGGTTCGCTGGTACTTGTACGTTGTACCTTTGAACCATAGAGGCGCTGGACAAAAGGAGACTGCAAAACCCACTTATCAAGATAGCGACCCGTCTAGTTGGGTTATAGACACAAATTGTGCCTCTTCCTTTGTCTATTGTAGATAACCACCGACCGAGAAACTAAACTACTAAAATATGAGGTTAGTCTATTTAATAGAAACGGAGCCTTCCTCCGAAAACACGATGATAGACGAACAACGTCACGTGTAGTACCTTGCAAGTCGTAAGAGCTTGCATAGTGTCGTCGTCCTGCCAGTAAAAACAAGTTAGATTTAAACTAACTTGTCGGTCGGTGGTTATCTACAATAGACCAGAGGAAGAGGCACAATTTGTGTCTATAACCCAACTAGACGCGTCGCTATCTTGATAAGTGGGTTTTGCAGTCTCCTTTTATCCAGTGCCTCTATGGTTCAAAGGTACAAGTACCAGTGAACCACATGCCCTGGCGGGTGTTGTGGGATCGAATTTCGTTATAATCTCAGATTACAGTTTCTTTAAAATGCTATTGCTCGGGAAAAAATCCGCAAAATCTTACAAAATCTTATTTAGGGGAGAGGGGCATTTATCATTTCTTACGTAAGATTTTTATTATGCCAATACCAAGATTAGACTATGTTGCGTGCCACCTAGAAGAGACAAAAAAGTTTTTTGTGTGCTACTCGACAATGAAACGCGTTCAGAGAATGTTGAATGGATCGATGCGAATGATGTGGACGCTAGTGCAGTTTCTGAGTATTTACTAATATCTATTGACAATCACAATGCTGAAAGACATTCTGTTCGTGAGTCGGGTATGAATGATTTCACAACTGATAATTGATTTTGTTTTTTTTATGAAATTCTTTAAACACTGCTTGAAATGAATTTGTTTTAACTTTGTCGACTGTTTCAGTGTTCTATCGGTCTGACTTTTTTGAAGTAAAACTTTTGATTTTTGGAGCTTCAAAAATCTTCTTTTTTGGTACATTTTCTACTGCGACCAGTTATTTGATCTATCTCCTAGGAGTTGCACACATGATACATAAGAGTCCAGCTCTGAACCTCTCAACGAGGTGGGGATCTATGGATACAGCCCCCAAAGAAAGGCTCTTATATATAGGGGAAGGGGGAAGTCAAAAATGAAGAAAAGCCCTTACGTAATTAGTGCACAGTCCCATACCAAATCAATCGACGTATTCCTCAATGTTACTCTAACTAACGGCTTGATAGACCTTTTTACATGTTCAAATGAAATAATGCATCAATTTTGGAAGCTGAAAGGGGAGAAGTGCATCAATTGTAAAAATGTTGCAATCTGCACTGTAGCGAACAGCTATGACGCGTTTGACGTCATTCGCACAGAGTTGTTGGCCAGCATGCGGCGGTAACAGCGATACTTAATTAATGAAAAGCGTAAAGAGCAGCGGTCCTAAATTGCTACTTGGCGGCACTCTTGAGCTATTCGAGAATTGTGCGGTAACCTCGAATCCTAATTTCAGACAGAGTGTAGCAGAAGAAAGCTTAATGTTATCAAGTTTTGTTGCATTCGAGCACGTGACGTTTAGGCCAATGTCATAGAATCGGATAGATGACGGTGAGCGAGTTAGAGGTTTCAAAAATGGAAAGCAGGATAGATGACTCGAGAATTTGAATTTTAAAGCAGTGTTATTTGCACCGATATGCTTCAGAAATGTGGGTATTAGAGACGTGATGCAAGGTTACCGAGTCTGACTTAACAAGCCATGTTAAGTAATTTTAGCATTGATTTATTCTCCGACTGCTTACATTCTTTCTCAATACTGAATTTTCATTTACTAACAAGAAAGTTATAAGTGTGGTACTGGCTCGAGCTACTGAAGTCTCTTGCCCAAGGGCAAATTATAATTAGTCTCAACATGTTTTGTTTCTAGAAGTGAGATTGATTGAAAAGTAGTGAAAAGCATAAAAGGGCAACAAAAGGTAAAACCACTGACACTTAAGCATGGATAATAAGTAGTTCGCTCGCTCAATTGCGTTAGCGCAAAAAGAACAAAGTGCGGAATACAGAAAAAAAACGTGGACGATCACCCTTATGCAGTATTCTGACGGATCTGAATTTCGCTCAACTCAGTTCCCACGAGTTTTGCTGTCGGAATATCATCCGCTTTCGTTCGACAAACCGATCCTTTGGAAAACAGAATAAGGCAGCATCAACTGTTTGGTGACAATGCGTGGGTGGCCTCAGCGGATTCTTTTCTTTTCTCGATTCTATCAACTATTAACGTTGTTATTTTTATTACTATTTTTGACCTAGAGTCAATTGTTGTAATTGCTTCGACATTTAATGACTGAACGGTCAAAATCCCATTCAAAAATATTTTACGCGTCACTGAAATTGAGACGCAACATCAGGTCGATCTTCCGAGCGCCACCACTAGTTGTATTGACTTTAACAAACAGCTGGGACATATATGCAAATACATAAAAGTGGGAGTTAGCGTGCAAACAAAATAGATCTGACGATATTTTTAAACGAATTTCAGTAAAATCCTGTATTTTTCTCATACCCTAGCTCAACTAACAGCTACTAATACTAAAGATTTTAAAACTGAAAGCTCTATGTTCCATAATTATACAGTCGTTCTAAGTTCAGTGTCCAACCTGTGTGCTTGATTTGAGCATGCTAGAGTTAACCAGACCGTTCGGAGAAGATTTGATGCATTTGCCCATGTAATCTGTCAGCAAGCAAGTATCTACTTGGACATTGCCGCTTGCCTGCATCGAGTACCAGACAATGTTCCACACTTAGTCTGGAAGAAAATTTCTTGGTTATAAGCTGCTTTACTTAAGAAGGTTGACATTACAATTGTCTACAGCTATTGTACCCTACATACAAATAAACTTATTATTACGGTTTGCTAAATGCTGCTGTTGGCATTCAGACAAAGGCGAATGAAGCTGCCCTTTACCTGTATAAGAGGGTGTACCTATTTTCGTAAAACAGTACACTGACCGCAACGATTGAGACTCTCTTGTTCTGTCGATCATCATTAAATGTCAAAATGATGTGTGGGTGGGTGATAGGTACCAACACAGTTATTGAACAAAATCAACAATTAACCATCATTTTATCACCTTTAATTGTAACAATTCCCATTGATTTGTACGCAGTCAAATTTGATTACCGGGCAATTTAATAACAACTGTGTGTGTACTGAATCAACAATTATCGCACCGAACTGTCATTGTCTTTCCGCTACATTGTAGGCACTGCGACAGTACCGTGCACAGTAGTGGCACTCGTAAATATTTCATCAACGAGCTTTCAATTGCTGATGAATTACCCCGTTGTAAACTGCTGCTGGGCGGTGCGTGCCGTACGTACGACACGCATCCTGAAGAGAAGTCCGAACAATTATTAGTGCACATAATTTATCCCACAATTGCATTCCGGTGGCCAGCGACGACACAAAGCAATCGCCGTCGAACAGTTATGCAGGGCAACGTGTACACCCAAAATTGAGGCGAGAAGATTGTGTTACTTTTGAACAAGGAATTTATTACAACAAAAGTAATAAAAAGTATACCAGTTTAAATAAAATAAGCAGGCCAAATAGATTGTCTAAAACATTAATTTGAGATGTGAAAAAGGTTATTAAGTAATTAGTACTCAAACAAGAATTTTTGTACAAGTATTTGGGTGTACAGCCTGCGTATTGTGACAACCTGAAGACAGTCATCGCATCGGCTTCGAAGCATCATTGTGCGTAGTTTATTCAAAACTTCGTACGACATCAAGTCATAATTCCAACCCTTCATTGCTCGTCGCCAGAAATGGCATTGTTTGCGAATTGTTGAAATATGAGGGTCAGTTAATGACGACGTTAGTCGTCGTCGTCGTCGTCATCCTCATATTGATAAGTGAGTGCACAATTGACATTAGCATCCCGTATGTCACCACGGCATAGCAGATACTAGTACGGACGGACAGTCCTGGTTTGGTAAAAGATGGGCGGTCGCGCAATAATTAATATCAATTAGAAACTGGCGAAAGCGCGCGCGCGCGTTTCGATTTACCGGCCGACAGACCGACGCGGGTTAAGGCCGTATCCATCGAGCCGAATCGGTTGAATTGCAAATGGGGTACTAATTAGTGTTAATTAGTAGTGGTCAAACCGTTGTTGGTGTGCACGAAGCGGCTAACTTCAGAGACAGAGAGATGTGCTTGGCTCCGATGACAAAGGAAGTGACGCCTTTGTTATTCCAGTCCGGTACAAGCGAAAGTTTGTTTGATTGGAATGTTTTGATCAGTGTGGCGCCTCAATTTATTTATTAAATTCCGTGGGAAATGGTGTTGTTTGTGTTTTGGATACTGACAACAAAGATTTTAAATGATTGAAAATGGATAAATAATAAAAATAATGAATATGTTTTCACCTTCTTTTTTAATTACTTATTGTTTAGCAGTGAATGGTTGTATGCAAAAGGCGAAGAGAAAAATAATAAATAGTGGCATGGAAAAAGAAAAACGATAGAATAATAATGTGACAGAATGGAAGGAAAAACGGAACATAAGAAGAGAAAAAATTGGATGAAAGAAGAAAACTGTGGAAAAAAATGACTAAAAATGACTAGATTACAGAAAATGATGAAGAACGGAAGAAAAAAGAAAAATAAACTATAGAGAAAACCAAAAAAAATGAAGATAGATTGGACCGAAAATGAGAAAAAACGGGACAAAAAATAGAAGAAAAGGAAAACAAAGGGAGAAAATACAAGAGCAGAAAAGAACAAGAAAAACCTGAGAGCAAGAACGAAACAGAGAGACGAAAACAGGGACCAAAAAGTCCACACAGGATAAGAATTGACAAATTAGGCAGTGAAAGAAGAAAAAAAAAGAAAAACGAGAAAAATAGAAGAAACGAAAGAAGAAACGGCATACAGAATAGAAAACTAGGGAGGGAAAAAGAAACCCAAAAGCGAATTGATTTACGGCTAGATCTAGAGGAAGTCCGTCTCTCGCTACTCTCCAGAAAAGTAAACGAAACGAAAGAGAAAAAGTAAAAAAAATCGAAAAACAAGAACGAAAAGTGAACAAACGGAATATAAAAAGGGGAAAAACGCGAGAGCAAAAGAGAATAAAAACGTGAAAAAAGAAAAAAGAGAAATGTGACAGAATGGAAATTAAAAAGAACAAAAAACGTAGAGTTGGAGAAGAAAAAGCAAACAAGGACGATAAGTATAAGCATCGGATACCGAAGAAAAGGCAAACAAAGACAATGAGACACAAAATAGAAAAAACCAAAACGAAAACGAAGAAAACGGGAGAGAAACCAGGGAAGAGAAAAATGAAAAGTAAAGCGGAAAATACGGGAGCTAGAAAACCGAGAAACAGCAAGCAACGGAATAAAAAATAAAAATGTTGAGAATAAAACGAAAATAGGGATAAAAAGAAAAAAAAATTGAATTCGACAGAGAAGAAGGAAGAGCAGGATATAATGAGAGGAAGAACGGAACTAACGACAAAACGTTGAAAAGCAAAAGGAATAACGAGAAAGAAGAATGGGCAGCAAAACCACGGGACATAGAAATATGAAAGAAGAAGAAAACGGGAAAGAAGACAGAACAAACGGAAGACAAAAAGTGGGAAAACGTGTCAAAAAACGAAAAGAATAGGAAGAAAAAATAACCAAAGAAATTGAGAAAAAAAGGACAAACCACAACCATGGGAAATGACACAACACGGGAAAGAAATTACAAAAAGGCCAAATATGGGGAAAAGAAAAGTAGAAAATACGGGAGCATAAAAATCGAGAAACGAGAACAGCAAAAGAGGAATAGGGGGCTAGAAAAAAATGTAGAGAACAAAAAAGAGATAAAACAGAAAAAACTGAACACGACAAACAGGGAGGAAAACCAGAGCATAATGAAAGGAACAACGGAACAAACAACAACGAAAAACGGGATAGAAAATCCGATTTATATAGCAATAAAAAACGGAACCGAAGAAACTACAGAAAAAGAGGAATTTGAAAACTTGTCAACGATGAAAAGCAGAAACAAAACTTAAAACAAAAAAGATGAAAAGCAAAACTTTAGAAAAGGGCGAAAAACGGGACAGGAAAAGAGGAGAAAAGGAACAGAAGAGCACGAGGAGGTGGCGAACAGAAAATTAAATAAAAACTGGCTTAAAAAACAAAAGAAAAACTTGACAGAATTGGAGGAAAATAACAGAAATTAAAAGGAAAAAAAGTGGAAAAGAAATCGAAAGGAGAAAGAAGATACAAGTAAAAGAATACGGTACAGAAAACAAGAGCAGCAAAAAGTGAAGAGAACATCAAGAGATTGCCGATTGCGAGGTAGTTCATTTCATGCTACTCTCCAGAAACAAAAAAAAACAAAACTGGAAAAATGAGACAAGAGAGAAAAATACGGAAAAGAACACGAACGAAAACTGTACAAACGGAATATAGTAAGAGCAAAAACGCGAGGGAGAAAAAGAAACATGAAAAATGAAAAACATAAAAACGTAACAAAATTGGACCACGAGACCAAGAAAGAGAGTAATTCTCACTGAAACGGGCCACTACTGATACGGGGTCTTCAAATATTGGAACTTTTGCACTTAGTTGGTTGAAAATGTTTTTTTTTTTTTTTTTTTTTTTCCTTTATTGAACCACTATTACAAATATTTAATTAAAGACAAGGGACAAAGCTCTTCCCGGATTAACCATTGTAGAGCTGGAATTCAATGGAACATTAGACAATACACAAAACACATAACTTAATCTAGGAGTCTCAATAAGCAATCGCCAAGAAGTCTTCGGTGCGCATTGTACTGGCTTTAGAAAGAATATATCCAAGTAACGTTCAGCAAAGCTGTGACTTCGCCGCATGTACCATAATTAATGACATAAGTTCGCACATTCCAGTTTTTTCGTGGGTTAGCTGTTTCCAATCGCTGAGTGTGCCTGAAATCTGAAATCACAAGTTGATTTTTGCATCGTTAATAAAATTATTGATAATTTTCAAAAAACTAACATCTTTGATTGCAAGAATATCACGAATGGGGGTAAATGGTTTTTTGCTAGATTTATTAATATCTTGGAATAGTTTATTGCGCATCGAATCATATTTCTGGCAGAACCAAATTACATGATCTATATCCTCGTATCCGCGCTGGCAGGAGCAAAGATTAGTGTCGACTATACAAATTCGAAACAAATGACTTCTTAACGTGTAGTGGTTCGATAAGATTCGAGACATGTTTTTTATAAGTTGTCGATTTACGTCCATGTTATAATACCACGGCTTCAATGTTACAGCCGGCAAAATAGAATAACAAAATCTACCGAGACTTCCCTCATTCCATTCTACCTGCCAACGGTTCATGATTTGCTTTCTTATTTCATGGAAGTACTCCCTCGTTTGAACACCCCGTGAATAGATTGGTCCGTCAACCGATCCTCTTTTTGCGATAGTGTCCGCTGCCTCATTGCCATTTATACCGCAATGAGCCGGAACCCACAAAAAGATGAGGTAAATTCCTGATTTTTGGAGTTGGAACACAATTTCCCTTATAGCATAAAGTGTATAAGGATAATGATATTCCATATGATATGAATTGAGCGAATTCAGAGTACTTAAGCTGTCTGTGCATATAACATAGTTGCCTTTAGGATAGTCTTGCAGTAGTTGGCATACGTGTAGTATAGCATTAGCTTCAGCAGTAAAAATCGAGCATGGAGAAAACATCTTATGTGCCACTTGTAAATTGTCCTCGAATATCCCAAATCCAACGCCGTTTTCGTTAACCGAACCATCCGTGTAAAATGTCTTTAGAGGATTATACGATCTAATCTTATCATTTACTACCGAGTTGATGGCCTGCGATGTGTACGACCGGGGAACACATTTCAATGACTCAATCATGGATAAGTCAATGTTTGGGATGTATGAAATGGCGGCAATATCAAAATCATGGTAGACTTTTCTAGGGGCTGTCAGTATTTCTTTACTTATGCATAGACGATAACAGTGAAGATATCGACAACCCGGAGAAATTTCAAATAACTGGTCAAGGGTAATGACAATCGCGTGATTCGTTTGAATGCAACCGACTAAAAATCTGCACTGTATTTCTTCCATTCTTATACTTAACGGGGGTATGCCACACATTACTTCTAACGATCCGATGTGGGTGGAATTCATACTACTGATTGATATCCTGAGACAGCGATTTTGAAGACGAACAAGTTTCGATAAGTGTGTTTTGGCAGCGCAACTAAACACATGTGAGCCATATTCAATTACCGACCGTATGGCTGATTTGTAGAACATTAGCAGGCACCTAGGGTGTGCTCCCCACCAAGCACCCGTTAGCATACGCATGAAATTAACACGTTGCTGACATTTTTTAACTACATAGTCGATGTGCGTTCTCCATTTACACTTCGAATCAAACCAGATACCCATATATTTGACAGTCATTGACCGTGTGATGGGTTGGTCATTCAATTGAAAAGAAACGTTTGAGGGATTGTGTTTGTTAGAGAAGACAACGAATTCCGTCTTCGATGTGGAAAACGAGAGTCCTAAGCAGGCAGCCCAACTTTGTAGATTGGTAATGCATGTCTGTAGTTTGATTTCCGCATTTTTTGGGACTTTATTTGCACACCATAATGCAGCATCGTCAGCGAATTGAACCAAAGTACATCCGTTACTCATGCAGTTGTCTATTTCACTGATGTATACATTATATAGGAATGGACTGAGGCATGAGCCTTGAGGAAGTCCAATCGAGCTAATCCTTGTTGATTTCAATGAATTGTTTAGGAAGAAATGCATTTCTCGGGATGTCATTAGATTATGAATGAAATTAGCGATTATTACTGGAATTTTCAGGTCAATTAGCTTTTTATGCAATAAGTCTAATAATACTGCATCATAAGCACCTTGTACATCTAAGAAAACAGCTATTAATTCTTCCTTACGGCTAAAAGCTAATTGTATTTCTGTTGCTAGAAGGCCCAAGCAATCTTGAGTCCCTTTGCCACGTCGAAATCCATACTGGGTCTTAGATAGGATACCTGATGATTCGGCCCAGAGTTGTAAACGATTTAAGATCATTCTTTCTATTGTTTTACGCGGACAAGATAAAAGTGTAATGGGTCGATAGGAATCTGGCAAAGAAGCGTCTTTACCAGGCTTAAGAACTGTTACTATTTTAGATTTCTTCCAGACTTCTGGGACACAATTTGTTTCTAAGAGCTTATTAAAAATCTCTAGAAGAAGTAACTTAGTAACTTCGGGAAGGTTTTTCAACACCAAAAATTTTATTCCATCAAGTCCAGGTGAAGAATTTTCGCATTGAGAAAGAGCGAGGCTTAATTCATCGTAAGTGAATGGAGAACTTAACTGCTGAATATAAGTTGGATCTTGATCGATTATATATTCTACATTAACCGGAACGAAAGGAGGACACGTTTTGTCTACAAAGGCATCAAACCAAGATTCCGTGTACGATTGTACGGTGGTATTAACTGGTTGGTTCCTAAACCTTTTTGCAATATTCCAAAGAGTTGACATATCTGAATCTTTATCGAGGGATGATACCAGTTTTTCCCAGTATTCTCTTTTTTTACATTTGCAAACGCGTGTAAATATAGCTTCCCGTTTTTTAAACTCTAGAAAGTCTGAAATTTGGCCCGAACGTCTAAACTGTTTGAAAGCCTGTGTTTTATCATCTCGAGCTAACTTACATTCATCATCCCACCAGAAATTAGGAGAATGCTTACGGGTAAAACTAGATGTAGCAGGCTTGGTCTGAGAAGTTCGTAGGGCTTTGTCAATTGTATCGAAAAGTTCTGTATATTGCCCACTAGGACAAGCAAAATTGCTCAAACTAGTAGTATATGCCTGTACAATTGATTTAAACTTCTGCCAGTCAACATTTTTTGACCAATCATATGGAATGTTAGATGTTTTAGTTTCAACTTTAGCATTAAACATTATTATTAATGGTAAGTGGTCGCTGCCCATTGGGTCATCAATAACTTTCCAATCGCAGAATAAGGCTAATGATGCAGACACTAGAGAGAGGTCTATGCTTGAACAAGGAACTGGAGGGCAGGCAATCCTCGTGAACTTGCCAGTATTTAAAAGATGAAGACTGTTATCATCTAGGACTTCTGATACAATTCTCGATCTGGCATCGCTTGTTGCATTCCCCCAAGCTGTCCCTTTAGAATTAAAATCACCCAATATGAAATATGGAGGTTCAAGACAATTAATCAATTGTTGTAGATGATTATGATTCAAAGTGAAGTTTGGAGGAATATATAATGATAGAATGGAAAATTTTAAACCTTTGTAATTTATTAGACAGGCTACACTTTCTATAGAACCAACTACAGGGAGAGCTATTCGGGAGAATTCTATTCGGCTTCGAATTCCGAGCATAACACCACCATACGGTTCATCGCGATCTTCTCTAATTAGATTAAAGCCGGGAATTGAGAATTCACTATCTTTAGCCAGCCATGTCTCTGATAAAGCAAAAACTTTTACATTGTGTTCTCTAAGAGCTACTCTAAAAATTTCTCTTTTTGGTTTTAAACTCCGACAATTCCACTGTAAAATCGAGAAGCTAGTTCTATCGAGAGATGTATTAGCCATAAAGTTGCAATAGAAGACTAAGAAGGGGCAATTTCTCGCAAAGCTTTTGCACTAGGGGACACAATGATGGGATTAGTTTTTTAGCCAACTCTTTCCATCTATCTTCAAGCTCCAGAGCATCGCAAATAAAATCAACTAGCTGCAACAATGCTTTTTGTATTGGACTATAATCCTTCTCGACTTCAGACACTCTCTTGAAGCCAGGAATATCTCGCGATTTGGGAAGATCAGGCCAATCTCCTGGTTGGTTTGTTGAGAGATTTGCATCTAATGAAGAGGAAGGAAATGGAGCTTCGTCACGTTTTTTCCTAGGTTTATCGATCTGTTTTTTCTTTCGCTTTATGGACTGAGAACTACTACTATGAGCTTGTATATCGTCTGAGTCACGAGAATCTTCGTCGTTTTCGCTTAGTGCGTCATACTCATTGGAAACCGTTGTGACAGCTGTCTTTAAGATATCTGAGTAACTGAATTTACTGCGGTTAGCCAACCGTTGTCTAACTTTTTGTTGGCACGTTACATACACAGCGCAAGATTTCGGGGAGTCGTGGTTAGCTTTACATTGTATACAAACGTTAGATGGAGAATCGCATGAATCTGATCGGTGTGAACCGGCGCACTTGCTGCATTTTATCTGTTTTGAACAAAACTTACTAGTATGTCCGAATGACTGGCAATGATCACACTGCATTAATTTAGGGGTGTAAAGACGAAGACGAAGTAACACGTTGTCTATATTCAAAAAATCTGGTAAAGCTGTACATGAGAACGTGATTCGGATAGCGTTACTGGGAACGTATACAGTACGGTTGTTTCTAATTGCTTTAGTGACTAGCCGTTCACATTCTAGGATAGAGACTCTCGGGAGATCGCGATGTTTAAACTGGCCGAATCCACGCTCTAAAACACTTTCAACGTTTAATAGCTCATCGTAAACTACTCCGGATATTTCTACTTGATCGCATGGGACATACACTCTGTATATATTTGTAAGAGAAGCGTTCGATACTACGGCATTTGCGTCATTGCGATTTGTAAAAACAGCTCGTAATTTGTACATGTTCACTTTTTTAACTTCCCGAATCGATTGATACGATCTATGCAATATATCAGAGATTGCCAATACATTCAACGGTTTATCTAATTGACGGAAAAATACAATAAATGGACCTTTGGCACTCTGGGGATATATTTTGACACGAGTGTTCCTTGGCACTACAGACCTACTCTGATCCACAGAAACTTCACTTTCTGCATCTGAAAACGATTCCAACTGCTGAGGATCAGGATCAGGCACCATATTTATGTCAACGTTATTCTCCTCCGCCATTGCAAAATGGCGAAGAAGAGTCAAAAATCAAACCACTAAATTAAACTGATAAGCGATTTCGGATACCGAGAAAATTTGATGATAAAAGAACGATACTTAGAGTACAATAATTCAAGGCACCGCCAAACACTGCTAATCGATTTGAAGAATATTCGGTTTTAAACTCCAACAACTGTACGCAGGACTACTGTAAATGATGTTGACCCTTCGACAATCGAGAGAGAACTGGTTGAAAATGGTTAAAAAATGAGAATTGCACTTTTGATACCAAGAAAAGGTGGACCCCTCGTTCGCCAAGGGGCCTAAGAGTTTGAAAAAAAAGTTGAATTTTGAGCAAACCATCGTGTCAGTAGTGGCCCCGTTTCAGCGAGAATTACTCAAGAGAAAGATAAAAAGAGGAAAAAGGAAGATAATAAATAGAGAAAACGAGGCTAAAACATAGAAACAAACAAGGAAAATGTGGAACAACATCGGAAATGGGATAGAAAAGGAATTAAAAAGCAAAACAGACAATAATCGAGACTGAAGGCCGGGACAGACAGAGGAGAAAAAGAACAGGAAAGAACGAGGAGGTAGCGGACAGAAAATAAGAAAAATGTAAAAAATAACAACAGGACTCAAGAAGAGAAAAGAGGTAGAAAAACGAGGTTAAAAACAAAAAACGATACAAGAAAGAAGAATAACGAGAAAAAAAAGAAACCTGGAAATAAAACGAGAAAAACGGGAAACAGATGTCAAACGGGAGGTATAAGGAAAAAATTCGGATAAAAAAAAGAGTTAAAACGAAATATGGACTAAAGAAAATGGTGGAACGGAAAAGAAAAAGGCGAAATACGGGCGAAAAATAACCCGGGAAAAAAGGGTGCCAAAAAAGGATAAATAAAACTGAAAATACGGAAAAACGGTGCGACAAAAAGAGGAAAACAGAATATACAGAGGAGAAAAACGAAAAAAAAAGATAAAAAGAGTTAGGCAAATACGAAAACTGGAAACAAAAAAGGGCAAAAGAGAAAAGAACGGAAACCCGAATAAAGAATCACAAAGAACGAATGGAAAGCATGAGGAAAAATGAAACCGGAGGCACAGAGCAGAAAAAAATAGAAAAACTATAGGAAAAGAGAAAAATTGGAAGGGTAGCGAAGGGAAGTAAGAGCAAATACAAAGAAAATGGCACAGAAAAACGAAACTGGCAAAGCCGGAACAAAAAAAGAAACGTTTGAGAGAATAAATCGAAAAATGTTCATTCTAATTTCAAATAAAACTTCGTGTCTAATTTCGTGTTTATGACCAGTTTGAAGTTTAACTTCAAGTTAGTCTGTTTAAATTCTAATTTTATAGGTTTAAGTTTAAGTCAAACTTAAACGTTGATTTTTAGCCCAATTCCAAGTACAATTTGAATTCCAATTTCTAGTATAATTTCAAATGTAAGTCTAATCTCAAGTCCTATTTAAATCCACTTTATGGTCGGTTCAGTTTCGAGCTTAATTCAAAGTATAATTTCAAGTTCAATTTTACGTTTAATTTCAAATCCAATTCCAAGTCTGATTGAATTCCTCTTGCCCACGATGTCTGGGCAGGCTAGTGGTTGTATGGCCCAGCAATACGATAATGATGATCAAACATGATGAGTAGTAGGTACTGAAAATTGGCTCTACCACAAAAAGCATTGCTCATTTCCACTTCCACAATTTCCACTCAATATTTGGAGAAGAACATTTGCTGCAACGATGCAATTCTAGTGAAAAACCATGTGCAACATCCTCTCGTCGGAAAGCAGCAGCTTGCCAACAATGAAGCAATCCGGCTGTCTAATTCAATTATTTGTTTGTTTGAAATCAGCTCCAGTATTTACCGTGTAGAGCCAGCAGCCTGCGGTAAGCGAGCAAGCAAGTAAGCAGAAACACACTTTCTTCAGTTACCGACAGTTTCCAGATTCTCCAGTCGGTCGGTTGGTCGGCGTGTTCGGTAGAAAGGAAACCAGCCATGAAAGGGCTTTCTCTGCTACACATTTTCCAGTGTTGAAAGAATGAATGTTTGCTTATTTACGCACACCCACACCCCGTCAGGGAAAAACTTTCCTATCGGATTCTATGCGAACTCAGTTCGTCCTTCCATCCGTCCACTCATCCGTCCTCCCCGTTCCCGCCCCTCGAACACAGTTCTTGACTCGGATTGTATCTTTTTTTTTGCTTTTCATTCGAGAAGAACCGGATCAACCCGGTGGCAAATTGCATTTTCACTACCTACTTCAGTGCAGCACGGTCGGTAGCCGGGCGACGAAGAAAACAGATCTCTTATAATCAAACATTGTATTGAAAAGCAGGAAAGTGTGTAAACAATCCAATTCAGTGCGGATATCGTCTTGTGCCTTCATTTGCTTGGAGGCAAGTCGTTGAAGTTGCTAACTAATGCAAAGAGATTGTTTGCTCGATTCGAAGGAAAATTTATCCAATTAGTTAAAGAATCAATCCGGATATCGTTTTACATTTTATTCAGTTCGTACCTACTTCGTACTGTGTAAACCCTGGAAGGAAAAAAATATGATAGCCTGTCGTTAGCATTATGAGTAAAGTTACCCGAAAAAAAAAACAGAACAAGAAGTGGGTGGTACATTGGGTCAACCCAATCAAATAATTTCCATTCAAAAGCACGTACGATCATGGTACGTATTCCGCATGAATGGCGATTGCTTCCTGCTGGCTGACAAACACCCCACTTCAATGGAAAAGGCACAAAGGGCAAGCCTTTTTTTCGGCCAAGGAAAGCAATCCGGCGAAAAGTTTTATTGTTCCGCAAATGAATGAAAAGTCATCATCGTAATTCACCTTCTCTGGCCGGTCGATTTTAAAACTCCACATGGGACCGGCCGACCGACCCACGGTCGGTTCAGTTCGGTTGTTCTTTTGGGAGCAAATGGTTCCGATCCATTCTTTCCGATCCGGACCTTTTTCAGCGAGTGAACAAACATTTGGCCTTTTTTACGATTGTGTGAATATGTTTGTGGTTCGTTCATTGTTTGAAGTATGATGTCCGCAATCTAGTGGTAGTGACTATTGACTTCCCAGTACATAAACGTACCTTGCTGTCCTTGGTTTCCGCTCCATGGTAGCGCACCTCCAGCTGTCCGCCCAGAACTGCATACCAATAGCGGCCCTGCTCGCCGGCGCGAAATACTGCAAACGAAAACCATAAATTAAAACCGGAAATAAACTACCTACCTGAGGCTAAGGCACTTACACGTCACACCTTTCTCCAGATCCTCGTAGAATCCGCACATGGCGAGCTGTTGGAGAGCCGATCCCGGCAGCCGGCAGAGTGGTTCCACTCGCCTCAGCCGGCAGGATATCAGTTCGCAATCTCTCAGGTTTCGGTCGCATGGCCTACGAAAAATGCAAGAGAAAAAGGCAAAATTATTTCATTGAATCATTCGATATTGGCACTGTTTGGAAAAAAACGTCAGTGGAAACTGTTGATTGATTGATTCATCTATTCATCTCGTGTCACAATGTCCAGATAATTAAATAATTTAAAAATTTTTTTAAATAGGTTTTTTGAAGTGTGCTTACGTTCAAAACGTGTTTAACACTATAAACAAAAAAAAATTTTCACCCAGATAAACGAGTCCGACCTGTGTAGTACATTTTCCCCAGCTTGAGCTACTACGGATGGAAAACCATGCACTTACGTGAAATACCTCGACTAATTTTTCGAATTCATACTTCGCATTATTACCAATTTCTTTCTAAATATACAACATTGTTCTTGTGTTGACAACAAATAGGACCATGAAAAAATGGCAAAAATGGGACGAAAAGGTAACAAACAACAACGAAACAACGGCAAAACAAGATATAAAGCTGACATAAAACGAAGAAAAGACTACAAAATATCGACGACAAGACGACCAAACAATGGTAAGAAGTCGCCAAAAACAGGAATAATAAATGCCAAAAATTGGCGTCAAAAAATACTTGGAAAATACGATAACAATATGAAAAAAAGACCATGGAAAGACGCCAAAATTAAAGAGAGAAATAACAAAAGGATAACGAATACGAATAAAAAGACGATGAAAAGACAGGAAATAGACGACAAAAAGACGAGGGAAAGATATATAGCGAAACACTTCAGAAAGATTACCGAAAGATTGATGACAGTTACACGAAAGGACGATGAAAAAGACGTAAAACTGCAAAAATATGACGAAAAATGCCGTAGAATACCAAAAAAGTCACAGAAAAAGTAAAAAAGACAATGAAAAACGACGGGAGAACTACAAATAGATACAGGAAAGGAAATGACGAAACGATAAAAAGACAACAAAACAGCAATAAGATATAAGATATGATATAAGAAAAGATTACAAATGATCACAAAAAGACGCCATCTAGAGTAATCGGAAACACCGTAACAGAAGATGTAAACTTCTTTTGATAAGAGAACAACTTTGTGGAGTATTACGATGCAATAAACCCATTAAATTTGAAGTAATTAGCGAAAAAGTGATTTTTGAGAGGTCTTTATATAAAACACCCTGTGAGTTAGAAACTATAAAAAGTACGCCTACTATGTCTTTGGCAAAGGTACTAACAAATTATTTGGCTACAACTTTGTCGAAGAAATTATTCATCTATCGCTTTCCTACAAAAAGTTATTATGTGCTGTGTTTTACGTGCCAAACTGGAACTTAGTTGTCAATTTCAAATTAAGTGCCTTTTAAAATTGAACAACTTTGCTGAACGTTTGCCCCCCAAGGGCGCACTCGATTATAGCGAATTACTGAATATAGGGAGTTGTTCAAATCATGTATAACTTTGAAGAAACACTAATTTAAGAAACGAGCGGCCGCCAAAACCTGAAAAAATGCGGTTTATAACATGGTCCACAATCTATTTCAAATCTGTTCCAAAATCTCAAAAAAAATTTGGTCCACAATATAATACAGGTCCAAAATATGGTCCAGGTCCAGAATCTGGTTCAAAATCTGGTCCAAGATCTGGTTGCTGGTTCAAAAACCGATAAAAAATGTGGTCTAAAATCTGGTTTATAATCTGGCCAAGTATGAGAATCTGGTCCAAAATTTGATTCAAATTCTGATAAAAATGTGCCTCTGATAAAATGTGGTCCAGGTTCAAAATCTGGTCTTGGCCCAGTATGTGGTTCAAATATGGCTAAAATTTGATTAAAAATGTAGTTTAAACTCTGGTCAAGAATCTAGTTCAAATCTGTTCCAAAAATTATTACCAAATCTGGAATAAAATTTGATAAAAAAAATGTGGCCCGCAATCTAGTCCAGGTCCAAAATACGGTAGAGGTTCAGAATCTGGTTCAAAACCTGATCCAAAATCTGGTTGGTGGTTTAAAATCTGAGCAAAAATGTAGCCCAAAATCTAGTTGATTTTCCGATCCTGTTCCAGAATGTGGAACCAAAGTTGATGCAAAATTTGGCAAAATTTCGTAACATACTTGAGGAGGACCAAATTGGTCACCTTGGCGTATTAAGGGAGTTCAAACTATCACCCCTAGCAACGACAATCTCTGACTGGATGTTCCGTACAGTGTAATAGATACTGATCGCACTGTATGGAGCAATGGAGGGACTGTTCTTCCATCCGGTATCATCTGCTTCTTTACAGATGGATCAAAAATTGGGACATGTACAGGTTCCGGAGTCTACGGACCCGAAATAAAGGAAGCTCTTCCACTGGTCAAATGGCCTTCCGTTTTCCAAGCGGAGCCACGGGACTCCTCACCGGACATTGTCCCACTCTTTACTATTTAAAGAGGTTTAAAGGTCTTTAAAGGTCTTTATCGACATTTGCCGCTTTTGCAATTTAGAACTAGAAAGTCCAGCGCACTTGCTCTGCTCCTGTCGAGCTCTTGCGTCTTCCAGGTACAGCTTCTTCGGAAACTATCTACTTCATACTCTGTATGAAAACTTCATCTCAAAAAGGTTATAGGTTTCATTAACCATGTAATACCCAATTGGGACACAACTCCATCAATGGGTATGAGCAATCCGTAAACTGTGTACAGCAATCGGCTACATTTTTGTAGCCGATACAGCTACATTTTTGTAGCTGTACCAGCTACAAAAGGCAATCTTCGTGACTGTCGTAGTGGCAGTTTTGAACTCAGTGCCCTTCTGCCATACAAAAAAAAATGGCCTAGGTCCGAAATCTGGTTGAAAACATGATCCTAAATCTGGTTGATGGCTTAAAAACTGATTAAAAACTGTACTCCGGGTCTAAAATCTGACTTAAAAAAAGCAAAGCCTTGGGCTTAAACGTTTTTCTACTTGACCCTTCTTTATCGATAGACTTCATAGTCCAAACTTCGCGTCCTCACCGTTCCACTCTTTCCCCTCCATTCAAAAAAATTCTTCATTACTTTCCCCTACCGTGCCTTCTTCAATTGTAGAACCACCGTTTCAAAAAATATTAAGATTTCATAGTATTAGAGTACAGGACAGTTTCCAAATGCAAATGCGACAATCCTACTGACTCTATCCAGCAGCACCGCCTAGCCGAGACGTACGACGACTGGCTTGTTAGACCAGTATCATACCTCGAAACCACTGTGCCGCGTTGCCAAGATATTCTTAATTGGTGTTGAATGAGATACCATGACCTATCGAGTATTCTACGATGGACCAATTCGCTAGGGTAATTGCTCTAGGGTACCGATCTTTTCGTCTCCATTAGATCTTTTAACCCCATACGTGGTCAGCATCAGGAAGTAGTTTGGCGTGAGCGCTTCCACCACTTCAGACTCGAGAGGTAGATACGAGGGAGATGTGCAACCTCACAACGTCTAGTTTTCCTTCGACATATGCGTCACACATAGCCGTTTTAGCTTGGAAAGTTTGGGACATTCGAAAAATTGGAGACGATCAGCCATGGACCGAGTTTGTTGGCAAAACATTATTATACAGGTCAAGGGTAATCGCACCAAGTTGAGGGTAATCTCACTAAGATAAGTAAGTAAGTAATTATGATATTTGTTAGCAGAAAAAATTTTTTTTTAATACACCAAAGTTAAATTCCACCGCCTCATCTTGGGTCACCAACCCTCTAATTGTAGAGATGATCAGTATCCCTATTTACATTACTAAATTTACATTTTTCTCTCAATTCAGACAACTTTATCTAAAAAATTCCAACTTCATCATGTTTCGCAGATTTTTTTACATAAGAATCACTCATCACCCCGAAGTATTCGTTACCGATTCCGAGATACAGCATTTTAAAGCAAGCTATTTCCCATTTTTCATATAAAACTATAAGCAAAATACCGTCATACGGGGATACTTGCAACACTTTTGAATTTTGACTTGGTATAACTTTCGAAGTGTACCGTTTAGATCCAAGTGTAAGGAGCCAAAACTTGTATAGTGGTCAGTACTTTTGATTTATGATTATGAGAAAAATTATCAACTAAATGAGCCTGTAGAATGAACCGAAAATAGGGGTGTTGCAAGTTACCCAGTAAGGTAATCCATAAAGTACGTCACGCTTATAGGGAGGAGGGGGGGGGGGGGTTGATCTAATCGTGACGATTTGTGACGTAGGGGGGAGGGGGGGGGGGGTATGAAGTTATGTGACGTCACATGAAAAGAAATCGAATGGAAAATTTATTCAGGAAATTATAATTTAGCCTTCATTTTAAGATACAACTATTGAAGCCTTCTATAAAATTAACGTACTGATGGATTTTAAAACCAACAGTTAAATTCTTTGAATGAAAGCTTTTTTTAACATATATGTGTGAACAGGACTCATTTATTTTATGTAGTATGAACTCTCCATTAAGGATTTACAGAATATACAGTACACCGCTGAAGAGCTGCTTGAGTACCGTCCTGCCTAAAAGATTTTTGCAACCGCAAATAGCAGTCGCACAAACTCTTGAAGGGCTACGGGATGCTACCAGAGACCCATGGCAATGTTTTTCCTTGATATTCGTGCTGAACTCAATCGATGAACAAAAACTCATACCGAAGTTCCATGGCTGCTTTTAAGGTTTTTCGGTATAATTTATATTGCACCTCACTCAAAAGCTCTCTGAAGGATAGAGTTTATGCCACTTGCGGATTAAATTTCGCATCTAAGGTAGTGTTGAATGATTGCACGATTGAATGAATACACAAAGTGACAAAATACGTCAGAAAAGTTCTTCCAAGGCGTGTTGCTGCAAGACGTCAGCAGGAAGTCCTGATTCTTTCAACTAGATCAGACGAATTTGAGTGGATGAATGTGAAGAGCGTGGATTTGCGCGAAACATTAATCGACGACATATCAGCGACTTCTGAAGCGGATCCGATCGCCGCAATTGGAGATCATCTTCAAAATCGATGACTTATAAGCTTAAAATTTTTCCTTTTTTTATTTGCAGAAATTCATTTGATAGCTCTAAATAAAAAGGTTGGAATGAATATTTAATTTTTTTTTGTAGTGAAGTATGGGGGGGGGTTTGCCGTGACGTGACGTACTTTCTCAGGGGGAGGTCACGAATGTGTGACGAAATGTGGCAAGTGGGGGGGGGGGTTTGATTTTGGTCAAAATTTGCGTGACGTACTAAATGGATGTCGCCTAAACGGGGTTACTTGCAACACTTTTCTGATTTCGCGCTTTTTATAATTTTAAATTTGATTTCAAACCGCAAATGAGCATTTTTCGATATTTTGAGTATATTTCTAGTAAAACAAGTGATACTGGAGGCATGTTTTGATTCCCAATTTTGTCTATCGCTATTTTAAAGATATTCGGTGACAATGCAGCATGTAGGCGAACTTCAAATTGCCGTTTCAAGGCACGTGGAATTTTTCAGAATTTTAATTTTTCTGGAGATGGCAGTAGACAAAATAACATCGTACAGATGCAAACATACTGTTTACATACTGTCTATTACTCTCATTTTTTGTTTTACAAGTACTGCAAGCCGCGCCATATTGGAAGTAACAACACAAATTCGTCGTTACTTCCCCAAGTTCAAAATATAAATAAAGCTCAAAGTTGCTATATGTTAGCTTATATGATGTACTAATTATGTACAGGAACCAAACGATAAAAAATAATTTCATGTCAATGCACTGACGCAACTTTGCGCATCCATTTTTCCTACTCTGAAAATGAGATTACTTTCCAGTCGTATAAAACAAGCAAATCAATGATATAATGGATCAAACTTAACTAAGCAATAGGTAAACGTCCCTTCATTAAAACCCCATTGACTACAAATGGTTATGTTAACAAACAAATGCGTTAGAGCTGTCAAAAGCGCGATGCGCAAAAGTGTTGCAAGTATCCCCGGATGACGGTAATCTTTTTTTGAAGCAGTGATTCTCTACGCAATGTAAAACTACTTTGCCATATCGGGAAAGCTTTTATACAATATATAGCAAAGTTTTTCTTAACAGTATTGCCAGCTTTTCAGTTTTTCGTTTGATTTATAGCGCTAGATGAGCAAATCTTACTTCAAAAAGGCGTAAAATATACGTTAGTTGTTTGATTATAGCCTTGTAAACTGTTTTTCAACTTGCTAATAGACATGAGCTCTTACCTTCCTTGTTTATTACGTTTATTGTTGCTAGGAGACTAATATTCCCTTATTTAATGTAACTCATCATGCGAGAAACTGAAAAGTTGGCAACACTGTTGAGAAAAACCTTGTTATATACTGTATAAATGCTTTTTCGATATGCCAAAGTATTTTTACATTGCGTAGAAAATTACTGCTTCAAAAAAAGTTATTTTACTCTTAGTTTTACATTAAAAATGGGGTATTGTTTGCTTTAAAAAGCTATATCTCGGGATCGGCAAAGATTGCCTCGGGGCGATGAGTAATTCTTATGTAAAAATATCTGCGGAACACGATGAAGTTGAAATTTTTGAGATAAAATTTAGTTTTCTGTGTTTAAAAATATTTGGCAGCACTGGTGCTCAAAAATAATATCTTTTTCGAATTCCTTTGAAAATGTGAAAGAAGTGTTTTTCTAAACTTAGTATTTCCGGAGATATAAGCAAAAGAAAAAAAGAGATTTTGACAAAATCGGGTATTTTCCTTCAAAATGGAGGCGCTCCCATTAATCGAAGGAATGTCCCATCGGTACCAATTTTTGGATTTTTACTTTCTGACCGAAAACGAACAATCTGGCAAAATTTGATTCAAATCCGTGAAGGTCGATTACACGTTTGAATTTTTTCTCGGTCACTTGGCATGGAATGACCCATATACGTTGTTATTTTCTATGCAAAAACCTTCCAAAATAAAGTCAAAATCGGCAAAAAAGTTTTTGTCGGCTTTCGAAAGCTATGTACATTATTTGTACTTCCATTTTTGATTCGTGCTAGAGGCGTTAACACTCCGTACACTATTTTTTCGAGTTCTTTAGGTTGTAAAACCCACAGACAATTGATTTTAAACAGAAAAAATTTACTCAAGTTTAACAATTTATTTTGCCTTCCGATTTTTAGAGCCAATTTTGAAGGGTGGGTGGCAAAAACTTTTAAAATAATTTGCAAGGGCCTTATTTTTATTATTTTTTGTGCGACACCTTAAATTATCACCGAATCTTAACTTTAAAGAAGAGAAAGTGATATTCATGTGCCAAAAAATATAATCGCTGATAGGTGAATACCAATTTTGAACACGAATTCACGGTCATCGACTTGAATGCGGCAGTCACCGGAGCATAATTGTCCTCAACTCTGCATAAAAAAAATCTTTTCCGCACCCTATTTCATAGACTGAGGTCGTTGCAGAAAATTGCGGATTTCGAGAGGGACGCTCAACGGCGCCAAATGTTCACCTTGCGACAAATCCTCGATAAATTCCTGGAGGTCAACTTGTAGTCTCAACAATTTTTTATACACTCTTCAATGATTCTACCCGTCAATAGGTCGAATTTAGCTAAAACTAAGCTGAAACTACTCAAAATGCCCTTAAAGTGTACAAACTCAAATTTTGGGTAAAAAATTCATCCAATTTTGGCTACTTGCTACCGATAATTGAATTATTCTCTGTGACAAATAACGTACTTTCGAGTTCCTACTACCAATTTTTTGCTTGAAAAACTATTCAAAATCTGAGTTTGTACACTTTAAGGGCATTTTGAGTAGTTTTAATCAAGTTTTAGCTAAATTCAACCAATTTACGGATAAACTCATTTAAGAGTGTAGACTTCAAGCGGTGTTCGATTCGGTTGAACATGGTTTTTCAACAAAACTGTTTAGTCTGAACATTAGCGTCAGAACATCATGTCCATCCAGATCGGTAGGAATTATGCTTGCCAGCTAGACCGTTTTGAATGTTGACATAAAAATTACCAAAATCACGATTTTACGTCAATAGAATGAATTCAATAATCGAAAATCAGACATAATGTTTGCATGACTTTCCGCAAACACCGGATCAAAAATATTACCTTGATAAACGTAAAAAGGATTCTTCGAGTAAGTTCAAATTTGTCTTTGCAGATTTGCTCGCAAGTTGATGATTTGGCATGGCATCTGTAGTTGTGACAAGAAAACCTAAGGCTTCAATCACTGAACAGCCACTATGAATGGACAACTTTACAAGGAGAAGTGTCTTCATTCAATCACAACCACGAGCTCCCGTGCAGCTCTGGTCTGACTAAGCCAGCTGCCATTACTGCGGGGATGTCGTAGAATGGTACAGGCCGGAAAAGATTAAATTTATTGTAGAAAGTATGATTCTACCAAATTGCTCAGAACTTCGTATTTTGCGTATTTTGTGATTTATAATTCTCATGGTTGAAAAATTTGATGCGGTCAAATTCTAAATGTAACAGATTTTATTGCTGTCGAAAAATTATGTAAATTAAGTATCGGAGAAAATCAAAGGAAATCTGGTAAAGTAATTCAGAAAGCTGTATTACTGATTTAATATTGCTGAATTCAGCAAAAATTGGAAAAGTTGATAGTAATGGTATCTACTTTTTACCTGCCTCTCTCATTTTTCAACGTGATAAAATCAACAGCCAATGATTTACCAGTCTATGATACTAATAAATCAGAACCGTCTCATCAATGCGATAATGTACAACAGACGGAACTGCAAACTTGATTCAACTAGTCGCAGTAACGGTTTCATGCAAGTTAGAAGAAATATCACGTGCCATGTTAATTTTTTCTGCTGTAACATAGCTCGTTGAAGTGTACGGTAGTTTTATCTTAGAATTCTATTCTAAGATAGTGACAGCATCTTTTGCAACCTTCCTAACGGTTCTAGTAAAGGTTTGAAACTGGTTGATAGATACGTCTTCAAACGTATTATAGAGACAAGCGAACCGACCGTTATAACTAAAAGCAAAAGCTAAGAAAGGCATTGTTTGGTGAAAAAATAAAATTTTTGTGTAAAAGTATTAAGTTCACTATTAATCTTCCAATGAAGACTACTAGCACTGTCAATTATTTTGCAAATCAGTAAAGATCATGGCATTTGAGAAAACTTACTGAGCAATTGCAAACTACTAGAATATAGAGAATTTGGCTACATAAAGCGGAATATACTGGTATTTACAGTCACAATTAAAAATGATTGCAAGGGAACAAAGTATTAAATTTGGAGATCAATGCATAGTGAGTAGTATAAAATACTAAATCTCGTCTAATAGTGCAGCCCTAGAATATTTCTTCCAACCAAACGAAAACGTTCTAATCGTGCTCGATCCAAAAGCATTGATTCTTAACAACAGTGTGAAACAGTGAGGACCTCCGCAACGAAATTTATTATGCTCAAGAACTCGCCAAACATGATGTTTTCCATCACGATGCTCGCTTCCACTATTATTAATGGGCTAAAGTCAGCCAGCCAGCCAGCACGCCAGTTGTTCACAGGAACAAGTTTTCCGCTCGGAAAGTTTGTCTCTCAAATTTATAGCTTGAAACTTTTTCCGGGAGTGTGCTTTTATGACATGCCAACATTGCATTGGCGTGTGGGCTTGAAAGGAACTTAAATCTCCCCAGCTGGCTGGTTTGAAGATTTTCTGGGACGTTAATTATTTCAAGTTGTGGTTATTTTACAACCAAACATTTACCGTCGGGTTAGTTTTTCCATCACCATGGCCACCACAGAGATTAGCAGCGAGTGCGGGTTTGCTGCGAAACAATATGTTTTTACCTACTTTATTTTCCTGGAGTGTCATGTTTGTTGGCAGGGATTCTCAACCTACTTTGTGAGTGAACTGTTTCCGTCATTACTCGACTTTTATAACATTTTGAGAGATTGGTTAGCAAAGCGTAGAAGGTTGAACGATGTGGTTCAAGCTGTTATGTTCCTGAATATTAATTTTATTACACACTCGTGCCCGAATAAAGCAATAATTCGTGGATTTTGGATCCGGTTGGGTTAATTTCATAGGAAGTTGGGAGCGTTTCACAATAAATACATAAAATGAATTGTGTCGGTTGCAGGTAACCTACTTTGTTCCAATGTTCTCTCAACAAAGACAGTTTTTTTGTGAATTAAGCACGATTTTTCACCTGCAGCTAAAGCCATGGGTATTTTCATCCCAATAATCGTTCAATTTATGTTTCCAATAAAAACAATCAATATAAACTTGCACTAACGAGCGGGAATTCAATTAATATTCATAGCATTTTCTATTGAGCTCTACCTCGCTGCTGCCCGGAGAGCTCAATGCACAATTCAATTTGCATCGCAGAAGTGCTGGGATCAAAGGTGCTATATTAAAATGCAGCGTATTTGCACATTATTTAAGCTTAACAGTTCATTCTGATCCAATCATGCATGCTTTCAGATGGTGGAAGGGGGTCACGGCGCTTCTTGTTCATATCACTACGGGAAAATCCGTCCGACAAGAGTTATGTGGAACGATAAATTTTCAATTTCTCGTTCAGTGCTCCGAATCCGAGCCGAGCACACGCCGGGCACCTGTGCGGGCGGGGATTATCAAGATTCATGCTACCGGCCATCACCGAGCAGGGACAGCAGGGGAGAGAAACAATCGTTTACAGCCGTGGTGGCTGCTTTCGAAGAGCGAGCGGTTTCGTTCTAGCATGATACTTGCCATTCACATCTGGGAAATATGTGATGCTGCACGCTGCGAATCCGAGATCAATACCAAACTAGTTCTACGAGCAGAGCAGGTGTAGCGTGAACATGAAATGATAGCTAGAATAATGGTTGTTGTTTATCAATGCTCTGTTCTTCAACCGGTAGACCACTGATATGAATTCAGACTCTACCGGTTGTTGTGTGATACAAATACAAATTAAGATGTATATCAATTGATTAGACGGCGATGAAGCGTACAGTGTGTTTTGATTTTATTATCTGGCTGTAATCCTAACTTAAATGCTACTCACATCCGCAGAACATCTGCGATTTCAAGAGTCGTTAGAGTCATGAAGATTGTGTATGCTACACCTTCCCCCCTGCTTTGCCGGTAACACGATACCATCGAAAGAAACCATAACGATGCCAAAGGCAAAATTTCACATGCATTATTAATAATACGCTCAGACGGAGCTGATGTTCACAACAGAGTGAAATATTCAAATGCTTCCGCTTTACAGCGGATCCGAAGCCGGTTATGGCATTGTTCCTGACAGGCTGGGTGTCTCACGTCTCGAGCGATACCGAGTCACCTCCTTCGCACGTTTTGTTCTTGAACGGGGAGGGTTTGTCCGTTCAACGCACAGTGCCTCTGGGTTCTTGCTGTTGTTACCCCTCACACTAACCACCACCACCCGTGAGGCAATAATAAAAATAACAATAGTCGTGATTTCATATTTGATGGTAAATTTTCCGTTTATTCGTATGTAGGTACTTGCAGCTGCTGGCCATTTGGCTGCCAACGCTAGCGTGTTCAGACATGAACAACAGGTGGGGTGCACCCGACTCTTAGAATAATATTTTGATCTGGGAAAACAGAGTAATCATAGGATGATGAATCTACTGTTACTCATCACAGGGGCGAACCAGCCTACGGCTGAAAACCCTATAAAAAAGATACTTCCTAGTACTAGTACTTATTACTCAACACAATCCAATGAGTGGAATTAGATTTAAAATCCAAGTTAAAACTGGACTTGACATAAGACATTAAATAGAACTTCGAAATAATTTGGGTTTGAAAGTTTACTTCATGTTGTACTGGAAATTAGACTTAAATTTAAAGTAATTTGGATTCCTCGTTTTACTTGGAATTAGACATGACATTGGACTTTAAAGTTTTTATTAAATTAGACTTCGCATTAAATTAAAAATTAAACTTGAAATTTTAGTCGAAATTGAACCTAAAATTGGAATTGAAATTCGACATAAATTAGATTTAACTTGAAGGAACTTCAGAGAAGACTTGAATTCAGTGTTAAAATAAACAAAACTTTCTTGAAAGTTTCAGCTTGTTATTTACGCTGGAAAAAATGTGGGGTTTAATGGGTTAAAATCGGACATACGATTGAACTTGGAAACAAACTTGACATCGGACAATAAATTAGACTTGACTTTGGAATAATTTAAACTTGAAATTTTACTTCAAAACAGACATGTATACGAAATTAAGAAAGATGTTTTACAAGAAATTAGAATTTCTTGCTTTCCTTGCGTTTTTCCTCTTTTTTTTCTTGTTTTCTTCTTTTCTGGCCCGTGTTTCCTATTTGATTTTTGTCGATTCCTGTTCCATTTTTTACGCGATTTTTGTTATTTTCGATCCCGTTTTCCGTCCTTTTTCTTCTCTTTTTCACCAACAAAGGTAAGTTTCCAGTTTACGTCTTTTTCTAATTCTTGTTATCTTCTTTTCTTCTCGATTTGCGTGATAGTACGTTCCGTTTCTCTTTTTTTACGCCCCTTTTTTCCGTCTTCGTTCCGTGACAGAAAATGTGTATTCGGACTTTGGCTCCCTTTTTACCCTATCCTCTCGGTGTTTCCTTTTGTATCTCCGTTTTTCATCTTTTTCTCTTCGTTTTACTCTTTTCTTTTGCTCGTTCTTCCTTTTTTCTTTTTGTTGTCTTTAAATGATTTGACATGAATTAGGACTTGAAGCTTGCATTTGGAGTTGCATTTCTAACTGGACATATAC
This sequence comes from Sabethes cyaneus, assembly GCF_943734655.1. Classification (NCBI taxonomy): domain Eukaryota; kingdom Metazoa; phylum Arthropoda; class Insecta; order Diptera; family Culicidae; genus Sabethes; species Sabethes cyaneus. The sequence goes on from NC_071354.1 coordinate 227,702,073, forward strand.
ACGAAATTAAACTCCAAGTTTTACTTGAAATTCGAGTTGAAATTGTTCGTCTTATTCCCCCACACATTTTATTTCTTTTCTGTTTTTTTCTCTTTTCCAGTCCCGCTTATTCCACTCTTTCTTTTTTTCCTGTACTGTTTTTTTTTGTTACTTTCCTTCCTGTTTTTCGTCTCTTCTCTTCTCGTAGTTTTGCTCACATTCCTTCTTTGTTCTTCCATTTTGGCTTTTTTCTATCGTCTTTCGTTTTTTCCTGCTCTTTGTGTCCTGTTTTATTGTTCCGTTTTTCTTCGTTTCCTGTCCCATTATTCCTTAATTTCAGTCCTGTTTTACTCCTCGTTTTTTTTGTTATTTTCTATCAAGTTTTCTGTCTTTTCTCTTCTCTGTTTTCTTTTTGTTTCGTTTCCAATTTTCTAAGTCTTGTTATCTTGTTTCATTCTCGTTTTTCGTCTTCGCATGTTCAATTTTTCTCTTTTTGAAACCTCGTTATTTCGTCATTTCTGTGAGGTTTATTCTGTTTTTGGTTCCCTTTTTTCGCTTCTCTCCCATTTTTCTCTTCTGTTTCACCCCTTTCTTCCTGTTTGTTTTTCCTTTTATATCTCGTTTGACCACTTTTCCATTTCTCTTTATCGATTTTCTGGTATCTCTTGTCTTCTGTGCCGTATTCCATATTCTCGTCTCGTTTTCCCCTCGTTGTTTTCCTCGTCTTTTTTACCCCTTCTTGTTCTTTTTATATCCGATTGATATTGATCCTATTTCCATTTCCATTTTCGTTTTTTCTTTTTTTCGTGGCAGGTTTTATTTTATTTTCTGTTCGCTGCTTTCCCTATCTTTGTTCATTTTGCCTTCTTTTCCTATCCCGTTTGTCGGTTTCCGCTATTTCCTTCAACGTCTTTTTCCTTCCGTTTCGGTTTTCACCGTTTTCAAGCCCGGTATTCCTCTTTTCCTCTTTCGTATTTTTGTCACTCTGTCCGGATCTTTTATACGTTCCCGGTTTTCGTCTTATTTCGCGTTTCAACTCCTTTCCAATCCTATTTTTTATTGTTGTCCATTCCATTCTTCCTCTTATTATGTCCTGTTTTTCGCGCTCTGTTGTTGTTTTATCCCTCATTCATCCCTTATTCTTATTTTCATCCCTTTTCTCTTTTTATGTTCCATTTCCATCCCATTCTGTCTCGTTTTTCTTTTTTTCTTGCCTATTTTTATCCTTTTCTTTATCTTCTCCTTCTATCTCGTATGTCCAGTTTTTGGTCTCGTTTTCCTTCGTGTTCTCTAACAGCTCTTCGTAGCTAACAGCTACGGTCGTCGCTCTTGTTGGTCGTTGAAGCCCGAGCTGCAGATACCAATTACTCGCGAGGGTTCGCACTCCCGCCCATGAATAAAATCGAGGGTAAAGATGACGAAGAAAAGGAAAAGTAGTGCAAAATTTATATCACTTTTCTCCATTAGTCTCACAGACAGCTGATTGGTCATGAATTTTTTGACTCGCGAATAAGCTACGCAGGAAGACTATGTGAGGGCGTGCCTGCGCGAGTGTGTGGGCAGCAGAATGTCTGCACACAGCAACGGCGGCTGTTTCTTTTACGACTGCGTGAGCGATGTAACCGTTGAATGCTATGCTTCTCATATTGTCGCGCCTGTGAGTAGGCATCGTTGACTTCTCGTTCGATTCGCAACATTGCTCTCGGTTTTACTAAATCCCAAGAATACTCAAGAATAAGACACACAACAATAGTAATTTAACTGCTGTTATTAATTGTTTTGTAAACTTTATTTGAAAACTAGCCCCACTCTAACCTAACCTATAAATACTCAAACAACAGACCGCTGCTAGTTCAGTTTGAAAATAGCTAAAAGCGGCTTCACCGCTTCATATTTTACAAAAGTTAAATCGATGCGAGGACTAGAAAAAACTAACTAGTGGTCAGTAGACCTAGGAAAATGAATAGACCTAAACAGATGTGATTTCTGCGGGGCCCCCCGTGTTCTAATGTTACATTCGGGCTGGTGTTTCATTCGGGCTACTGTTACATTTGGGCTAGTAGTGCCCTTGGGGCATGTGATATTCGGGCTTTTGGTATTCGAGCTAGTGTTATAAAACCGTTTTTCGCGCTTTCCTTGTTTCCTTTATTGGTTTTTTATTGCTCGCTGTTCTTCTTTTACTTTTTAGTTTCTCTTGTTTTCTGTTTCGTATTACCTTTCTTGTTTTTTCCTTCTTTGTCCTTTCGTTTTCTTCTTTTTCATTTGTTTTTCTCTTTTTATGTTCCATTTTTCTTCCCATTTTGCCACTTTTTCTTTCGTTTCGATTTTTTTATGCCAAATGTATTTTATTTTATGTCTGCTTTCTACTCTTCTTTTGTTCTTCTTCTTTTATTTTCATGTTTTCCTCCGTTTTTCCTACTTTCTTCCTTTTGTGACTTTCTGTCCTAGTCTTTTTTTTTTAATCTTTTAACTCATTTTCCGCTTTCTTCCTCCTTCCGTTCATTCTATTGCGTTCTACTCCTCCTTCTTTTCGGTCGCATTATGTTATTCTTTTCCGTTTTATGCCTTTTTTCTTTCATTTTTATTTTTTACTCTCAATTTTTTTCATTTTCTGTCTTTTTATTTCTATTTTGCTGTTCTCGTTACCTGTTTTCGTATTTTCCGCTTTTTTGTTTTTCTCTTCTATTGATCCGTTGTTTCTCTTTGTCTTCGTTTTCTTTCGCATTTTCTTGAAGGTTTTTCTTTTTTCCTATCACTTGTCTTATATTATTTTTTTTTCAGTTTCTTCGTTTTTTGCCACTTTTAATGCCTCTTTTTATCTCCCGTTTTCTTTTGTTCCTTGTATCTTTTCCTTTTAATTCCCGTTTTCCATCCCATTCTGACTTGTTTTTCTTTTTCATTTGCAAGCAAGTTTTTATTCTTTTTCTCTACCGTTTGTTAAGTTTTTGGTCTCATTTACCTTCGTGTTTTCTTCCGCAGTGATGTTAAAAACTCAAAATCTCAAAACTCATCAAAAATCAAAATCAACTGTGAATCATGTTAACTTGATCCTATGCAGAAAAAACTCACGCGTGAGTTTTTCTGTTTTCACAGCAAGAAGCAAAAAAACTCACGCATATTTCCTCCCGCTTGATCGCATTCTGCTTTACTTCAATTGCTACCCGGAGCTATACACATATACATACAAATTCGTTATTGAACAGCATAGGCATTCTCTCGTGCGATACGTAACTGTGAGTGAGCGTGAGAGAATGAATCTCTAAATAAATCGTTAAGTCAAACACAAACACATATTTAAACTATATGTTGTTTATCTTATTAGGCTTTTTACTTTCTAGTTAAGAAAATGTCGATTCCCGCGAAGGAAAAATGTAAATTCCACCAAAATGTTTGTCAACTTAATTCATGAATGTGTGCTAGCTTTGTTCGCTGCTGATGTTTTCTCTGGTGGTTAATTCTCTTTCGCTCTCTGGTTCGTTGTATGAAAAGCCAGCTGTGGAAGAATTAAGCAAAATGCTCACAGCTGAATTTGGTTCACATCGTATAGCCACAGAGACATCCCGTATAATAGCGAGCGAGTAATTCATATGTGAGTTCGGCGCTTCTGATCAAGGTTGAAATTTCATGGTGCTTGAAATCTCATTGAGTTTTTTGCTGCTATGAATTTTTCAACACTGCTCTTCCGTTTTTTCTCCTTCTCTCTAATTGTTCCGTTTTCTGGAGAAGAACACTAGACCGACTACTTTTAGCTTCATTTGTAGGGTAACCAACCTATTTTGTACCCCATCAGCAGCTGCTAGCATAGCAGCTACATAATTTGGATACTTCTATTTGATTTTGTAACAAGTGTCCAATTATGTACAGCTGCTGATGAGATGCAAAATGCGTTTGCTACCCTATTCCATGCTTATTTATAAGAAACTATTTGCAATACGTTGTTTGGTTCATGTGCTGATGAATTTAGGAGTTAGATAAATATTCAGAAAAAAACGACAAGAAAGGTTGTCATAAAAAGTTTATTCATAGAAAATTAGAAATTGACAGACAAGAAACATTTTCGTGCGACAGAACATAGTCTTGAAATTTTACAAAGAAGTTGGGGTACGTACCCCACTGTGTCCTAGCCTGGACACGCCAGTGAGTGTGATTGCCAATGGCAGCAATCAAAGTGAAACATATTCAGCTATGAACTGGAAATATGCAAACATATCTGCATTTTATGCATATAAAATGCGGAACGACACTGTTTCTAGTGTCGTTGTAAGAATTTTTCGCTGAGGGGTTGAATTTTTGATTTCCACGTCCTTTGTTTGAGTTCGAAATGCATAACTTCAAATTTAATGCAGCAATAAAAACTTGCTCCACCATCGAAATTCAAAATCTCGCAATAAAATGTCTAGCCATTCCTTAATAATCGCTTTATGTCAATCAAATAATTGTCAGCAATAAATAAATCGATGCGACCGGTTGTGGTTGTGGGCGTATCGACATTTTCTGCTCCCAAGCCGAGACTAATCCGACAACTTCATTAGAGATTAAACCGCATGCGATTTACATTTCATCCTTCATCCTTCATCGGTAAAGATTGATTTCGCATGAAAATGCCAAAGAAAACACAGAAAGTAAGAAACAACACCATTCGTTACCGATAACTAGCCGAGCTGATTTATCCTTGCTGGTTCGAAAGATGACAGACAACCGAGCAACAATTCATCTTTACCCGCCGCGCTGCTGGTACTCTCTGTGGCCATTCTTCCAGGCTATTAATCATACCCGTAATGAGGCTCCGGGTGCTTGACTCTTGCGGCGGGCGCTTTGATTGCCGTCTCCTCCTCGAGAATACTTTAATAGGATAAAAGTACTTGGCAATTTCGATGGCCTGCTGCTGCAGCAGACAAAGACTCAGGTGAAGAGATTGGCTTACTTCACAACCCATCACAGTCCGGACTAGGCAAAGGCACGCATATACATTCTCTCCCGGCTCTCGAGCGAGAAGCCATTTGTCATCAAGGACATTTTCACTTCGCTGTTGTTGTCACAAGAAGCAACCGTCAGTACTAGCGAGCGGTACGCTGGATGGCTGGGTGGTCGGTGAAGAGTGATTAAATCTGCATACACTTAGGTAGGTACCGTCATGCGTACGTACTCATGTCATTATGCAAGTTGATCCCAACATGACAGAGCTGTGAAACTGAAGATACGCTCGTTCGAGTTCGTTTCGTATTCCACATCCTCAAGGAAGCGGTTTCGGTGGCGAGATTCGCAACTGCTGCTGGCTGTCGTTGCTATTATCGTGAAAAGTCAGTGCTCTTTCCGAAACCTAAACGAGAGTTCAGGTGGGTAACATTAAAAGGAAAGCCTATTTTCTACCGAAAACAGGTGCGAAATGATGTCGCAAAGTGTTTGCCTGAATCCGCCTTAGGTTGTCACGTACGCTAACTGCGACCGTTTAAACTTTAAACGGATTTACGCCAAATCGTGCTTTTCAAGTTGTTGTGCAAACAAGTATTCAATGAGTCAAGCAAAATGTTTTTCTGAAGATAAAATATTTAGGTAAATTTCAAAAAGTCACATGGTAACAACTTAAGTGATATGTTATTTTTGAATATCCAATAAAAGGTGGTGCACTGAGTCAGTCGAATGAGCATCCTTAGGGTTCAATCACGAATCATTGATTTGGATTTCCAAAGCAAATAAAAGTTATATCGACAAACATATATTCATCGTGATAGAGCATCAACCTCGTGTTTTTAGTTATGAACTAGAAATGAGGTCAGGCATATAACTAATTTTTATAACAGTAGTTTTTTACAATTCACGAAGGGAACGCCCGCTCCGGAGCAGACGCTGTCGTGAGCCGCTCCAAACCTGAGGCGGATCAAGCCACCGAGAGCCGTCCCTGACATGAAAGCAGACGCGTTGCTCACTGGTACACTTAGCGTTCGCATGAGTTCCTCCTTCTCCATCAGCATACGACCACCCTGACCCTAGTTTCCATCGAGGATGATTACCCGATGTCTGTCCGCTAAGTTTACTCGTATTCCGGTTAGTATCACGAAGAGGTAGGGATAGGAGTTGTTGGATAAGAAGCTAAGGACTAGTATGAAATCTATTTTATACATGTACCCGTGGCACCAATGCTAGGGGGAAGTCTTATATGCTCGGACACTTTAGTTATTTGGTTATAAGCATTATAAGCATATTATAAGCAAAAACCTGAATTAATCTACCTAGCGGTGCGATCTGGGGAGCAGCTACCATAGGGGGCAGCTCCCCGCAAAAACCGCTTCTACTTAGGTGCATGCATTTTCCTAGGTTTACTGACTAGTAGGGATTATCTCTTAGTTAAGTCTAAACGAGCAGCGGCAGCAAGTAAGAACAGCATGTACCCAACGTTTGTGCAGGTTGAAGGCCGCGACCACTTGTGTTTCGGACCTATGTGATTCGGCCATTCGCAGGTAATCCACCAAGGATGCTAGAGCGTCATGCTACAGTTTTTTACTCCCAAACCCAAGTTTCGCTATATTAAACTGCTATTTTTGTGTACGTGATTTGAAAATCTCGTGCTGCTTAAAACAAATGAGAAACTAACTTCCCACTTTTTGATCTGCCAATCTTTTGAAAAGCTGATATCAGTAATATATAACGTTTGACTTTCATTTTTTAAAAAACAATATTACTATACTATGTTGGGAATTTGTGCCCCATTTTTGGGACTGTTATGCGAGTAGCGGCAGTGCTACTATTCGTTTATATTTTACTTCTCTGTAACCAAGTTTATTGCTTGAAACTGTTTTAAAGCACGCTAATTATAGAAAATTAAAAGCAAAAAAATGTAATTTCTAATTTCTATCCGAATTTGGCAGTCTTTGGCATACGATAAAGTTAGTCTAAAGAAACCTTTTATTGAAACCTTTTATGAATAAGAATCGCTTTTTCTTGTATTCACGATATTATTCGATTTTTAAACCGCAATTGAATTAGTGCTACCAAACATTTTCAGGGATTGTCGTTATCACAGCATCAAGTTGTATATTTTCTGGGTCATTTGTAATGGAATGCACTATATGATTTTGTGAAATTATCACTTGCAATAATTCGAGTATTTTGCATATTTACTTGCATTTGGATTACTAACGTATAATCACAGACAAACAGACGAGACACTCGCGTTAATTCCATCGTCCATTCAAAAACCACTTATTTTTTAAAAACGCATGTTTCGCAACATGGCCACACCGCGGCGCTCGAGTATTGCTTCGAGTTTTCAGTATAAAACCATACAAATGTGAAAAACCTACAGTATAAAACCCTGCAAATGTAAAAAACCTTCAGTATAAAACCCTGCAAATGCAAGCTACTCCGCAACATGCATAACAGAGGGTGCTAGTGTGCAAACAAAATGTGTACACACTTAAAAAAAGCGCCGAAGTCGGCTAAATTTTGCCGAGATTTGGACAGCCGAGCGTTCGGCAAAATTTTTTATGATGCCAAACGTTAGTAAAGATCCGTAAACGTCGATTTGCAAAACCGAAATTTTTACCGAACGCTCGGCTGTCCAAATCTCGGCAAAATTTAGCCGACTTCGGCACTTTTTTTAAGTGTGTAGGACGATGGTTTTTGAAGGATTTTCTTCTATGTGTCATGTCAGTTTGTCAGTGGTATAATATAGGCGATAAAGCATAAAATCCAGCTGATTATATGCATCCACTAATGTTTTACTGTGATTTAAACAGTAGTTGCCATGGGGACGAAAAACTAAAACACGAATTTTTGTGTATTATTTTTCGCCCCCTTTTAAAAGCAATAAAATCTCTCTAAAACTCACAATAATAATACATGTAATACATTTCAAAATGTTTTTTGTGCCCAACATTACAAAATAAGCTCAGTTTTCCACTTCCGAAGAAAATAGTGTTGTTTTGAATGGAGGTACTTTAAAGTTCAAAATTTCATCATAAATAAATTACGATATTATACGCAATTGATATAAAATGAAAATAGATTTGATGTTTTGGTTTTTACTATGTCTAAAGGTTGAGATATATAGGCGAAAATTGGGGAGGGGGCGAAGGCTAATGCATCTCCCCTATTAGAATTAAATTTAAATCATATTTTTTGGTTATAAAGAATAGTTTAGAAGTCGTGCTGATTATTGTGGATACATTATTGTTATGTATGAATGAAAATTCCAATTATATTCACATCTACGTATAGATATACGTAGATACGATACACATTTATATAGAGGCTTATGTCTGTACCGAAAACCAGGTCTCTGACAGGACGTCATAAGAGGCTTATTGGTAATTAAAAACAGGTCCCAGACAGGACGTCATGCTTTCGTAGCAATGGGTTGTATTCTCAGTCACCTCACTGGTCGACTGCTGGACTGCTCGATTGCTCAACTGGTTGACATGACTGCTCGACTGGACTGGTCGTTAAGACTACTCGATTTGATTGCTCGACTGGACTGCTTAACTGAACTGCTCGACTGAACTGTTCGATTCGACTGCTCGACTGGACTGTTCGATTCGACGCTCGACTCAACTGCTTGATTCCACTGCTCGACTGGACTACTGGACTCAACTGCTCGAATGAACCCCAGAGCCCTCGACTGCTCGAATGAACTGCTTGACTCAACTACTCGATTGGACTATTCGAATCGGCAGCTCGACTCAACTGCTCAACCCGATTGCTAGATTCAACTGCTCGACTAGACTACTCGATTTGATTGCTCGACACAAGTGACAGCTTGATTCAACAGCTCGACTAGACTGCTCGACTTAGCCACTCAACCCAACTGCTCGACTCAACTGCTTGATTTAACTGTTTGATTCGACTTCTCGACTTAACTGCTCGATTCAACTGCTTGACTGAACTACTCTACGGAACTGCTTGACTCAACTGTTCGATTTAACTGCTCTACTGAGCCGCTTTACTCGACTGCGCGACTAGACAACTCGATTCAACTGCTTGACTGGACTACTCGACTTAACTGCTCGACTGGACGCTTGATTAAACTGCTCGGTTCAACTGGCCAACTCGATTGCTCGACTCAACTGCTCGGCTGGACTGCTTGACTGAACTGCTTGATTTAACTGCTCGACTAGACTGCAATCATGAAAAAAATCATAAATTGTTAATTTTCTCAAAATATCTCCTCCTATTTGCCTTATTTTTTTAATGTAGCTTAAATTATGCTCTAAAATTTGGTTAGGTGATTCTTATGGGCACCCTGATATTTTTTTAAAAACCTTCAAAAATTTTTTTTATATTAACAACATAAGATTCTATACACATCAATTTGAACTGAATTCTTATATAAACTGTTTGTTAGGCCCAACCGTTCTCAAGTTATTGCAAATGTATAATCTAAAAATCATGCATTGGGGAAAATTCACGCGAAGGTATCCGATAACCTTGTAATCGACCTTCATGGATTTGAACCAAATTTTGTCAGAATGTTCGTTTATATCAGAAACCAAAAATCCTATATTTGTTGGCCGATTGGTCCTACCCACGATTAATGGTAGTATCTCCTGTTTTAAAAGAAAGAAAAGAACGACCGGTTTTGTCTTAAGGTTTAGAAAAAAAACTATTTTCACATTCCAATTTCAATCACTCCAATTAAAAATAGTCGAGTCAAGCGGTAGCGTTTTGAGCTGAAAACGTTCATATAGAGATTGATAAGTCTTCGGAACTTAATGCAACTGTTTTTTAACGCTGTGTTAGTTATCATCCATATGCACCCCATTTTTTTCCTGTATGGACTCATAACTGCTACCAGCATCGTTGATCTATTGTGATATCGCCCGGGTGTTTGCTGTATAACCCGCACTGCACTTTTATTTTTGCTATAATCGCTATTAATTGAGGTAATTGGGAACCCTTCCTTCAATGCTTTTCTCTACTTTACCTACCTCGTTCCACATTACAGCGCGCACTCCCCAATTATAGCCCTCCCTGGCGTGGCAAAACCTGTGCATTTTACTACAAGGGTCTCATTTTTGCACTGTCAATAGGTCATATCGGGTTAATATAGAATTCTGCACGAAGGAAAGGTGATGAGTGGCCTGAGAATAAACCCATTCTAAAGTCACTTTGACATCGAATGGCCTGATTCTACTAAGATTCGAACCCATGACCATTCGCTTGTCAAAGCAGACGCGGTAACCTTGCGGCTACAGAGCCCCCTATATGCATCCTAGCAATGAACAATCTTCATAGTGTATTTTAGCACACCGATTAACTTTGTAGAACATTTAAAAGCAATGCAATATATCGTGCGCAAAGTTGTTGAGCAGAATTGATTTTAAAGTGGTTTCTTTAAACAAATCATTATATTTCGCAACCAGGAAGAGATAGATAGTTACTATTTGCAGCAAAATTGCTTATTTGAGTGTCTAGAATTTTTGTAAAGACACAAAATTTTTTGACGCATTTAAAAAAACAAAAATTTGTATCACCCTATTAGGCGAATTCACGATCACCCTAATAGTGTGAGAAAATATGCCATTTTTTATTAATATACTGCCTCAAAGAAACAACAGTTAAAAAGTAGCGTATTTTTGCGCTATAGTAAATTATTGGGGTTTTGAGGTTTGGTCTCACTGATTCATATCAGTAAAATTCTCTTGAATCATTATTCATCAATTCTTCTTAAATATCTTTGGACCGGAAAAACCAATTTTTATGAAATTTTGCAGGTATATTTGCAGTGTTGAAAACCCTTCGTTTGACACTAAAATAAATAAAACTAGATAAATTATCTAGGTTAAAATCATTATAAGTTATTGTTAATTTTGATGTGTTGTAGACGATTGCTCATAAAACTTTCAAAATAAACGTCCAATCAAAAAACCATTTAATAGTGATCTATGAGACTATATTACCTTTCAAATGAGATTAATATCGCATAAATCGGTTTAACCATCTCTGAGAAACAGGCGATCATTTGTACCTTGTCAAAACTGGTTTTTAGGTGGGTTGCACGTGAAGTGAAAAACTTTCAAAATTTCTCCGAATTATGTTAAAAATCTATAGAATCACAGTACCTAGGTATTTGCTGTGAATGAATGAAAATCATAATGAAGACAGCGGGTTATTTTCATCGTTTTGTGCTGTCTCTCTCTTGTTTGGCGTTTTTGTCCCTCCGATGGTTTAGCATCTTTTTATCGTTTTACATCGTTTCTTTATAGTCTTTTCGCATACTTGTCATCACCTTTTCGTCACGTTTCGTCGTTTTTTCACTGTCTTTTGGCTACATCTTAATCGTCTTTTTGGCTGCCTTTTCTATTTGCTATCCATTTGTTGCCTTTTCGTGACGTAAACGTCTTTTCGGTGTCTTATCACCGTCTATTTGTCAAATGTTTGTTATATATATTCTATGCATTCGTCATCTTCGTCATGCATTCGTCATATCAAGAATCATTTTTGTTTCCTGTGTTCAAGAAAGGCGATCGCACGGCTGTGGAAAACTACCGAAGAATTCCCTCTTAATGCGCAGGATCGAATCTTCTGGAGACTCTCGGAAATAAGCTTCTATTTCAGGAAGTAAAGCATCATATCTCCTGTGACCAGCATGGATTTTTCCAGGACAGTCGACTTCCGCAAATCTCACAGAGTTCACATCATTCTGCATCCAGAACATGGAAAACGGCACTCAAATAGATACTACTTACACAGACCCGAAGGCGGCCGTTGACCTTCTGGACCGTGATTTGCTTTTGGTCAAAGTAAAACGGATGGGTGCGGTACCGACCTTTGTAGACTCGCTGAACTCATATCTGATTAACCGGTGTCTTTCTGTGAGACTGGGCAGCGCACGTTTCAATTTTCTAATCGATCTGGTGTTCCGCAAGGGTAGCAATCTTGGCCCTTTGATGTTTTCACTATTCTTCAGTGATGTATGCGCTGTGTTACCTCGAGGATGCAGACTTCTGTATGCGGAGGATTTGAAGATCTTCCTCAGTGTAAAGTTTAATGAAGATTGTCGCGAGCTTCAAAGGCTTCTCAACAACTTCTTCGACTGGTGCAAAAGGAACGAGCTCCTCATCAGTGTGCGTCATCTCTTCCAACCGCAAAAAACAACCGATTCAATGGAGCTACACTATCGATGGCGAGTCACTGGATAGAGTCTCAGTTACCTGTATGAGAAGCTCTCGTTCCGTGAGCATTACTCGTATATAATAGCGAAGGCCAGTAAAAACTTTCTTTCGAGTCTTTCGAGTCACCAAGGAATTTCGGGATCCATAATTTCAAAGTTCACGGATCGGAAGGTAAGTGTGTTTTAGTCAAATCAGCACAAGCACTTTTGGAGTATTCATTAAATCCATCCAACAAGTGATGAAAATTAGAATGGTTTTATTAGAAGCGCAAGCCCGACAGTGAAGAATATCATACCATCAACGTATATAATGGTGAAGAGTTTTATCTATCGTAATAGTGAAAAATGCCAGCTTGTATTGGTAGCGTTGCAACATTCCGCAAATCGTCCATGTTTAATTCACTTGTGCTTAGCGTAAACGATCCTGTTCGTTTGTTTCTCTTCTTTAAGAAACTTTCATAGCGGCTCTTGAAGAATTAGGTTATGCTCTTTGGGATATCATTCACTACATAAATAAAAATAAAAATTGTTTCCGTAAAGTTTATGAAAGTTCTTTGATACGGGCAGTTGATCCGTAGTCCGCATGAAGAAATGAATATTAAGTGTTGCCTAGAATAGAGTTTGGAACTTTGAAAAATCTCATCACGGGAAATAATTAGTCTTCGATAATTGGAATCGGAAAACTTTAAAATATCAAGGGATGAAAATTCCAGAAATTTTACCATCCATAATTTTCATTTCCATTTAATTTTCCACCACGGTTTAAATATCAACCAACCATTAAGCACTGCTGCGTAGTGAATGGTGATTATTTCCAGTTCCACCGGCAGTTCGCGGAAAGAAATGGAGATTTTTCTTTCCGTCAGGAAATCAATTTCAATTTTCGGCTGAGTGCGCGCACTTGAGTATTAGCGCGAATTCATACGTTTTGCACACGACTGCGGTCGTCGTCGTCATTCATTCATTCATTCATTACTGAAGTTGGTCGTTCTGCTCCGCTGGCGGTAATCCATTTCCAGCTCATTAGGCGAGAATCGATTTCGTTTTAGCTTAGATCCAGGCCGTACCCGGCTGGAGCAGGTCCCAACAGGAACATTGCGAACAATCTTACAATCTCATGATGAATAATTCACTTTTATAGCAGTTTACCGAACGTTACATGTTCCTAAAATCCTAACACCACCGCACCAGGTGGGGGCTCGATGATGAAGAAAAATTGATGTGATTATTGTTATTATTTTCACTTTTATTATGCGGTTTGGAAACGTATGCTGAAGATCTGGAACTTGGAAGCTGCGTGTATTAAAGTTGAACAGCAATGTGGTTTAGCAGCTATGAAATCTATCATTTGACTGACTGCCGAGACGGCAGTCTCGAAACGGAAAACGTTCCGCTCGACAATGGCAACTGCCGGAGGCAAATTCCACTTTTCTGGAATTTCCAAATTTTCTTGGTCAGCCCCTCCAACGGTGCGGTCACATTTCGGGGTGATAGCGTGGAATCTAATTCCATTCCTTGCAAGCAGGAATGGAGCGCTACGTCACGCAACAACAACGGTTGGATCTCGTACACGCTGAAGCTGAATGTGTTCATTCGGAAGCTCCTTGCTAGGAGACATATTGGATGGGTACAGGACAGGTACCGGGGGCCGGAGGCCGGAATGAGCTGACGACGAAGGAAATTTATCTATTCGCAGTTCATTCCGACCATAAATTATCTTAACTGTTGCTGGAAGGAACAGCCGAAGCGAAACTCTCCGGGGTGCTGCCTGGCCTGCTGCTGGAGAGATACGCCGCTTGCTTGGTTGCGACTCAGTTTCTCATTACACACTCGAAAGATTAGTGTTTGAACGACCCGGCTAGGGTGCGCTTATTTATGTACTCCGTTGAGAAAATTGGTTTTTGGCATCCGTGTACGGTCTTGGCGGCGAATGTAACGTTTGACAACGTGTTAATACGAAGAGTCTGTTTCTTTGTTGAGTCTGCTGCTTGCATAGTGGATTATATTTACAAACGAATTTAACCGTCCATCAATAGCACACTTTAAGGAAGTCACGGGAAAGTTGGTCGAAGCAGACCTCACCATTCTCTCCAACCGGACAGCTTTATTAACTATGGATCTAGCAAGCAGAACCGCAAAGCAAATTAACGGACGGGTGGACAAACACCGAGTGACAATGTGTCTTGTTTGGCAACTAATTCGACAGTTGTTATGTGGTGCCAACATACCTATTCCCTGAAGCGCAGATTCTTTTCCGAATTTGGCTTATAAATCAATGCTTGCTTACTTTGTGATTAAAGAAAGACTTAAAGGTTTTCGGGGATTTTATTAATATAGAAGGAAAAAAGACGTAGTTTACCTTTTTACATCAGTTGAATATAAATGACATTAAAATCCGGTTCGATAAATTAATCGTAAAGCTAAATAACGAGCGTTTCGAAAGCAATTTACACAACGACCGGTATTGATCTGTTTAATGTTCTAGAAAAACATCCCCTAATAGGCCATAATCCACAAACCTATTTTCCAATGAATCCAAAATTAGCATACTCGTACAGTGAAATAGCATTCATGATAATTTCACAGCCACAGGTAACAGCTTTGTTATCAATTCCATCGAAAAGGAGCAGAAAGTCGCAATCAAAGATAGAACAGCAGTAATCTATCTATTGAAGCGGCAGAAGAAGACGTATAAAAACGTTAAAAGCACCTGGAATCTCGTAAATCAGGTCGACGCTCTGCCGAATGAAACGCCAAAAAAGAAGCATCATCCAAATAAAACAAACACTCGAAGCAGGGTATCAAGCACTGACTGGCTGACTGCTGAGCTTCGCAATTTGTGACATTCGAATCGTAGGTATCGGAAGGCGAAGCACAATTACCGAAACGAAGGGGCAAAAGCTGGGGCAAGGTTTTCCCGGTGAAAAGTGTACAACAGCCTCCCACTCCCATTAGGAAAAGAAAACACAGCAGCGCTGCACTGGTGGATTGAATCAATAGAATATCAGGTAGCAATTTTCCCTACACCATCGCGCCGTGGCAATCGTTAATCATCTCATTCTTCAGTTTCAAGCCGGCTCCGGATGATTGGTGGCTTCGTTCGGGAAACATTCAAAAGGCTAAATTGATGCGATTTGAATATTATTGTTTTGCTGATGTTTACCCTCTCCAGAGGTTTTTCAACAGCAGACAGAACAGATATTGAGTTGTTCCCAAAGCAAGTGATTCCAAGTTAAGTTAAGTTACAATTAAATTTGGGTTTTATTATACACTTAATTATGGTTCTAGTATTTTTTATAACGGTGCTCTTTAAAATCGACGAAGGGGACGGTAGAAGAAAGTAATGAAACAAAAGTGTTTATAGCATCCAACCAGAGTGGGACAAGACGTGGAGGGAAAAAAGCGTTTAGACCGTTTTTCTTTACCCAAGCTATAATGGGAGCCAATTATACCCGCATTTGAACTCAACCTTTCCTTCCAGGCACTGTTGATCAAAGATATCGGTAAACCTTTGAACCACAACGGACTGAATCCGACGGGCTATCATATGAGATAACAAAATCTACTTTCTTGGGAAAATAAAATACCCAATTGCCTATTGCCAGTTGCAACTTTTCCATATCTTAATCCCTTTTTTGATGTCCTCATATGAGCGTGATAGCTGATCAGCCCAACAATGTGCCATCGCACGGGGCAAATGATAATCGGACGATGCAATATCTTGATAATATGGCGATTAAGATAGGACTTCCTATCTCACTTACATATATCCAAGTAGATTTTAACGGGTTTTGGCAACGTGAGACCGAGCGTTGTCATGCTGTAAAATCAGTTTTCAGCAGAAGTTTACCTGCAGTACTCGACACAATAGCGTAAATTGAATTCGATACCATTGTTCACCACTGATGGCTTGGCTCGGTTACTACAATTCATAATAAATATTATAGACTAGATGCCACTAGATGCACAGTATAACTTTCGTAGAGGATATTTCGGCTGAGCGACACAGAACGAGACATAGGACCTGGCAGTCTTAATGAATCAATTTTCTTTAAGTTACTGTAACGAATTCATTTTTCATGCGATGAAGAAAATCCTTCCTATTTTGCCACTGGAGCAGTTGCTCGTATATTAAAAAAACGAACCTCAACGTCCCGTGGCTTCAAATCGTAAAGAACCCAAATTGCTAGCTTCTGAATCATTCCTAACGCATACAATCGCATGGAAATGATTTGGCGAAAAGATCTTAATACTAAAGCAAATAATTCTTGCATTCAGTACGGATTCTCAGCCATCAATGTCTTCCTTTCACCGTCCTCAGTGTTTAACCTTCTTTCACGTTGACGAATGAACATGAAATTAAATATGAAGTTTTACTTGAAATTAGAATTGACATTTTTCGTCTTTTTTCTCACACGTAGTAAATACTTTTCTGTTACGTTTTTTCTTTGTTCCTTTCCCGCTTTTTCACTGTTTGTTTCGTTTTTCTGAACCGTTTTCTTTTTTGCTTTTACTTTTCTTCTTTGACATTGCATCTTTTCCCTTTTTCTATCGTTTTTCTTTTTTTCGCCTTTATTGTTCCGTTTTTCTTCGCTTCCTGTCCCATTTTCACTAGTTTTTACTAGTCTTACTTTCCATCCCATTTTTTGCCTTTTCTCTTCTGTTTTTCTCTTCATTTTGTTTGCAGTATTTCTAACCCATTTTATCTACATTTTTTTCTTTTTCGTCTTTCGTTTTCGTGTGCTCCATTTTCCTCATGATGCTCCGTTTTCCAGTCTTTTCCGTCACGTTTATTCTGTTTTTGGCAAAGTTTTTTCCCTTTAATCTCCGTGGTTTGGGATCTCGCGTTTTTCGTCATTTTCTCTTCCGTTTCTACTTTTTATTTGATCCTGATCCTCTCTCTGATCTTCTCGGTTTTTCTTTTCGTTTTTTGTCACATCTTTCTCATTTTTTATCCCGTTGGACCTCTTTTTCCCTTTTTCCACGTTTCTTCTGTCGATTTGTTTCTTGCCTTCTCACCTGTTTTCCATTCCGAATGCTCTTTCTCCTTCGTTTTTCCTTTGTTCTAACCGCTTTCTCAGTTCATTTTCTTTTGTTTTCCCGTCGTTTTTTATCCTTTCCCTTAGGGTTGATCTGCTTTTCATTTTTTCTTCGTTTGCAGGCCCGTTTTTACCCGTCACATTTGACATTTTCTGTTCAGGCTCTCGTTGCTTTTCACTATTTAATTCCCGTTTTTTGTTTCCGTCCGCTCCGTTCTTTCTTTTGTCCTGTGTTTCTTCGTTTATCCCTTTAGCTCGTTTATTTCGTTTTATCCTTTTAGCTTCCGTTTTCATCTTTTCTTTTCATTTTTTCTGTTTTTTCGTCCGGTTTTTTTCTTTTTTTTGTTTTCCGCTTTCCTGCTCCCGCATTTTCACCCTTTCTTTTGCTCCATTTGTATTCCATTTTTTCTTTTTTTTGTCCACTTTTTCGCTTTTCCTGTCCCGGCTTTTGATTTATGTTTCGTTTTTCTGAAGCGTTTTCATGGTTTGCGCTCTCACGTTTCTTCTTTGCCCTTGAGTTATTTCTTTTTCTATCATTGTTCCGTTTTGTTTCTAGGCTTCCTATGTTTCTACGCCTTTTCATCTCCTCCATTTTCCTCCTTTTGACACTCCGTTTTGCAGTCTTTTTTGTCACAGTTATTATGTGTTTGGTTCCCTTTCCCTTTCCTTTCCAATTTTTTATCTCTTGTTTTTCGGCTTTTTCTCTTCAGTTTCACCTTTTCCTTTAATTCGTTTTTCCTTTTTTTCTTTTTATCTTTTTCTGTTACATGTCTCTTTTTCTTGTCTCATTTCACTCCTTTTGTATCCCGTTTGACCGCTTTCACTCGTTTTAATGGTTTCCTTCATCAGTTTTCATTTTTCCCTCTCACTTGTTCTATTTCTATTCCGTTTGCTCTTACTTGCCTCTTTCTCTATCTCTTTTTTCCGTTTTTATGCCCACTGTTTTCTCTTTCTCGGTTGCTTTTCTTTCTCTTTGTTTTTCGCTATTTTCTTAAGTCGGATTTTCATCTGTTCCGTTTTCGGTTATTTCTTCTTCCATTTTTCTTCGTTTTCAGGCCCATTTTTCCTGTCTCTTGCCTTAATCCCGTGTCGATTTTTTCGATTTCGGCTTTCACTTTTTAATCCTCCTTTCAGTTTTTCGTGTTCTTCTGTCCCGTTCTTCCTTTAACTATGTCCTGCTTTTCTTTCTTTTCTGTCACGTTCACGTCGCGTTTTTCGTTTTAACTTTTGTGTTTTCCATTTCCATTTTTTTCTTTATCTTCTTTTTTCCTGCTTTCATATGTTCTCCCTTTTTTTGTTCCTTTTCTATCCAAATTTTTCTCCGTTTTTTCTAGCTCCATTTTTCCAGTTTATGATCCTATTTTCTTCTTTTCTGTACCAGTTTCTTCGTTTTGCTTTTACTTTGCTTCCGTTTTTTCTCCTTTTGCTCTCGTTTTCTATTTTTTTTTCATCCTGTATTTCTTGCTTCATTACTCCGTTTTGCTTCATTTCCCGTCCCATTTGTCATTATTTTCAGTCCTGGTTTTTCAGGTTTTCCACTCGTGTTTTGTATTTTCTTCTTCATTTTTCGTCTTTTCTCTTGTCTATTTTCCTTTATCTATGTTTTGTCTTATTATAACTCTTTTTTCTTTGGTTTTCTTCTTGTTAATGCTTCGTTTTTCCGTTAAATTTGCTTTTTGGTTTCATTTCCTCTCCGGTTTCCTCTTTCTACATCTCGTTTTTCGTATTTTTCTTTCCCGTTTTTTCTTTTTCTTTTGTCGATTTATGCTGGGTTTCTTATCTCTTTTTTCTGTCTTATTTTTCCGTTTATAGTCCCATGACTCTTCTTTATCCCGTCTCTCTCTCTCTCTCTCTCTCTCTCTCTCTCTCTCTCTCTCTCTCTTATTTCTGGTCCGTATTTCCTTTTTCGTTTCGTTTTCACCCTTTTCCTTCACTCATTTTTTTGCTCTTCTGCCCGCTGTCTCCTTTTTCTTTTCTTTTTTGTCCCGGTTTTCGTCCCGTTTTTTGTCTTTTTTCTCAAGTCCATTTTCTTTTGTCTTATCTCGTTTTCGTCCTTTCTGTTCCGTTTCAATTTGCATGTTTGGTTTAGGTCCGGGATTCGTTTTTTTTTGCTTTTTAACTTTTTCTGTGACGTTTTTCGCAGTAAGAAAAAACTGTTGACAAACCATTAGAAACGACAAACAAGGGAAAAATATTTTAACAAAAATCGATTTGACAGAGCATAATTTTCCGACTTCTGTTTGGGTTTCTACACCATCACCTAAAGTAAAAGTGGGCTTAAAAATAGAAATGAATTGCTATTAAACCGGACTTGAAATTATGCCTGAAGTTGAACTTAAAATCAACGTTGAAAGTAGACTTAAGAATGAACGTGAAATTAGACCTGAAATTGAACTTACAGTAGGAAATGAAATTGGATATAAATAAATTAGATTTTAAAGGTGAGAAACGTACCCCAGTGTGTCTTGTCTATAAAAATAGATTTGTTAGGCTTTACGTTGGCACAAACCAAAAGGGAAGTTGAATTTTCTCTGTCTTTAAATTGGAAGAAAAACATTGTGCTAAGAAATACATTTGTGCTAAGAAATACAGCCTTCGTTGCCAGACAGTAGAATCTCAGCACAGTACAATCTTATTCACATAATTAATTTATTGCAGTGCTATTTTTACCTATATTTATTCTAACAGCAGCCACAGACTCCTAACTGTTGCCTTCTATTCAACCCAGCTAATTATAATCCTTGCGGTTGTGACGACGGTTGCTTTTCAACAACTCAACGATATGCTTTGGTTTGGTACTGAACAATATCCAACCGAGAACGCACTTTTCCTCCAAAACAAAGCAAAAAATAGCAACTGTGAGCCAACAAGACGTTGACAGGGAAAGTTCGCATCACTCCGCCGCCGCCGGTTGTATGGCTTAGAATAGTACCTTTTATGAACGGCTTCCGGCCTGTCAGCCAAGTTGCGGAACAGCATCTTGTGCGAGCTTGTTCTTAATGCCTTTTGCTGAGTGTTACTTGTTTTACAATTTCTACACGGACCGAAAAAAAAAAAGTTTTCAACAGAGGAACGAAACTTGTTCACAGGAAATGAAGTTTGCACCAACCTCCATACCAAGGCGACCGTGCCGTGGTATGGTTGAGGAAAAGCATTGAAATTGAAATACAGAATGCTTTTTTTCTCCTTTTATTTTCCAGCCATATCCTTCTCAGAAGCTTACACGATGTTTTAATGCAATCTGGTCACGATATTGCCATTGAGTAGAACGTTCACTACTAGACCATGTTTATTTGATGTCGAACGAGGGTTTCGCCCGATATCTGTCCTGAGACTCTCAGGCTTTGTGTATCGAAAAATTTATAGAAAAAAAACATCAATACCCGACCGGATCGATACTGATCCTATTTATCAAAAGGTAATGCGATTTTCATTTCCCTTTCAATAGCGCGCACACCACCCAATCCGCCAGCCATGATGGATGTATTAGGTTTGGCCTTTCTTGACCGCCCGCCACGTAGGAAGGTTCGATTCGGTTCACCTTTCCAGTAAGCAGGGTCCATTTCGTATTCAAAAATAGAGAGCCTTACGGGAACGTATTTATTCCAATCCGCGGTACTCCGGCCGGGTACGACTTACCACTACTAGGACCACCAAGCCAACCAAATTGTTGTTGTGCTCCGTTCGATCTTCTGCGGAAAGTTTCAAATGAAGCAAATCATTCGATATTCAATTCAATCGTTTGAACCGTTCGAAAGAAGAAAAGATTATTCCGGTCGACGGTTGAGTGATTTTATTCTTCACGTAAGAAGGTTAATTTTTTTGATTGAATTTTTATTTTTGCCTCCTTTACAGAGGGAAGGTAACAGCTTAGTTCGAAGAATGAACTTTTTGCTTCAAGTTTCCAGAGTAGATTAACATATTGCAATGGAACAAGTTTTTAAATAGGAATAAATATATGTTTTACTACTGATTAAGAGACTTGTAAATCCCAATGACTTAATGACCCCAGAATTCAGGATCTGAGAGACCTCCAAAAAACTTACATAACTAAGAACCCCTAACAATCCAAGAATTCAATAATCCAAGATTCTATAAATTCAATAAACCAAGAATTTGATAATTCAGTAGTTCAAGAACACCAATATCCATGAATTGAAGTGTCCCCACACTCTCAAGAAATCAAGAATTAGTCATCTCCCTCCAGAAACCAAGAATCAAAAATTAATAATCTGAAAATTTAACCCAGTCGTCGTAGGTTCGTATCTCGACTGGAGAATAAACGGGAAAATAAGACAGAAAAAGAAGAACCCAGCGAAAAAGGACAAACGAAAAAGGAAAAACGGGAAAGAAAAATACGAAAAACGAGATGTAAAAAGAGAAAACCGAAGAGGAAATGAAGCCAAAAAGCAAATTTGACGGAAAAACGAAGCATTAACAAGAAGAAAACCGAAGAAAAAAGAGTTGCAATAATACAAAACCTAACAAACAAAAAAATAGACAAGTGAAAAGACGGAAAACGAGGAAGAAGATACAAAACACGAGTGAAAAACATGAAAAAGCAGGACTGAAAATAATGACAAATGAGAAGAAAAATGGAGTAATGAAGCAAGAAATACGGGCAGAAAAAAAATAAAAAATGAGAGAAAAAAGAAATTGACCAAACTCGTGACTTTAGTCATGACCTTGAAATGCGGTCAAGCATATATTAATATTTTTTTGAAACGATGATTCTACAATTGATGAAGGGACGGTAAGGGAAAGTAATGAAGAAGGATTTTTCGGGAATGAATGGGAAGGGTGGAAAGGAAGGGGGGGGTAATAGGTAGCTATGCTTAACAAGTTGTCGTTGTGACTCCTATCTTTTGTCCAATGCTGGAAGGTGCATGGGTCGAATCAAGCTGTAATCAGAGATACGAAAGGAGTAAAATGAGACAACAAAAAGAGACATGTACCAGAAAAAGATGAAAGGAAAAACGAATTAAAAAAAAAGGTGAAACTGAAGAGAAAAACCGAAAAACAAGAGATAAAAAATCGGAAGGGAAAGGGAAAGGGAGCCAAACACAGAATAATTGTGACAGAAAGGACTGCAAAACGGAGTGTCAAAAAGAGTAAAATGGAGGAGATGAAAAGGGCTAGAAACATACGAAAACTAGAAACAAAACGGAACAATGATAGAAAAAGAAATAACTCAAGAGCAAAGAAGAAACGTGAAAGCGAAAACCATGAAAACAATATAGAAAAACGAAACATAAAATCAAAAGCCGGGACAGGAAAAGCGAAAAAATGGACGAAAAAAATGGAGTACAAACGCAGCAAAAGAAAGGGTACAAATGCGGGATCAGGAAAACGGAGAACAAAAAAAAAGAAAAAACCGGAAGAGGAAACAGAAAAAATGAAAAGAAAAGATGAAAACGGAAGATAAAAGGATAAAACGAAAAAAAAAGAAGAAACACAGGACATGAGAAAGAACGGAACAGACGGAAATAAAAAACGGGAATTAAATAGTGAAAAACAACGAGAACCTGAACAGAAAATGTGAAATGTGACGGGTAAAAACGGGCCTGAAAACGAAGAAAAAATGAAAAGCAGATCAACCCAGAGGGAAAGGATAAAAAACGACGGGAAAACAAAAGAAAATGAACTGAGAAAGCAGTTAGAACTAAGGAAAAACTAGGGAGAAAGCGCATTCGGAATGGAAAACAGGAGAGAATAAAATCGACAGAGGAAACGTGGAAAATGGTAAAAAAGGTCCAACGGGATAAAAAATGAGAAAGATGTAACAAAAAGCGAAAAAATTCAAATGAAGAAAAAAAAAACAGAGAAGATCAAAGAGAGGATCAGGAACGGAAGAGAAAATGACGAAAAAACGGGAGTTGATAAGGGAGATTAAAAGGAAAAAGCCAAAAACAGAATAAACGTGACGGAAAAGACTGAAAAACGGAGTATTATTAGGAAAATGGAGCATACGAAAACGAAAGACGAAAAAGAAAAGAATGCAGATAAAATGGGTTAGAAATACTGGAAACAAAATGAAGAGAAAAACAGAAGAGAAAAGTCGAAAATGGAATGGAAAGTAAGAAAAAACTAGTGAAAATGGGACAGGAAGCAAAGAAAAACAGAACAATAAAGACGAAAAAAAGGAAAACGATAGAAAAAGAGAAAAGATGCAATGTCAAAGAAGAAAAGAAGAAGCAAAAAAGAAAACGGTATAGAAACAACTAGCGAAAAAGTGGGACAGGAACAAAGAAAAAAACAGAACGGAAAAGTGTTTACTACGTGTGAGAAAATAAAACGAAAGATGTCAATTTTAATTTTAGGTAAAACTTCATGTTTAATTTCATGTTCATAACCGGTTTGAAGTAAAACTTTAAGTTCAAATTAGTCCTAAAATTAAAAAAGAAGAAAACTTATCCAATTTAATTCTACTATGTGTAATTTATTCACGACAGATACGTATTTCGCCTACGACTTGCAGGCTTCCTCAGTGTCAAATTAGTCCCAATTCAACTGCATGCCCGTTTTTAAGCCTAATTTCAAGTCCATTTTAATTCCAATCTTAGGTTTAATTTTAAGTCGAATTCAAATTCTGATTTCAAGGCCAATTGCAAGACCACTTTCTAATTCTGCTTTAATTTCGATTTAATGTCTAACTCCAAGTAACTTTTCCAGTCCAAATTACACTAACTTTAAGCCTTACTTTAAATCCAATTTCCAGTTCAATCAGAAGTAAACCTTGAAGTTCAAATTAGTACGAATTCAAGCCTTACTCAAGTCTCCGAAAACGTAATCTATATTTAAGTCTCCGACACCGATCGGCGAATAACGTAAATTATCTTTATGGAGTAAGAACAACAACTATTGTTTCCCGTCTATAAAGAGAGAGAGGACATCATGAGACTAACTTTTAGTAGTAACATGTTGCTCATTTTTATGCGCAGCATTTCAAACATAACCCCAACAAGGTACGCAATTCATCAGGCACTTCGGACACCATCGTTGGCGAGTTATTCATTAGATTGGGTGTGTCGTTAGATCTACTCCAGTAACCGTCATTTCAGTGGCGCTAAATTGTTACACCCGCTTCTGGCGGAAAAGATCCACCGACCGGATCGAAATCAAAATAAGGAAATCCGGAAACCGAGCGGATTGAGCAGGCCGACAGGCAGTTGTAATAAAAGTTACGATTGTACACTACGCACGCAGGCAGAAGAGTTGTAAAAATCGGGACTCAGATTCCGGATGGTTTGCCAGGAAGCCAGATCAGGTGCTGCAACAGTTGATAAACTTTTTTTCCTCTCCTCGTTGTGCCTCATCATGTAGTTGCAGAAGCATGTACCGGCTGCTCCCCAATGAATGGCAATTTGGGAAATATTTCGCTACCGCCACCGGGTGTGATGTGGTTTACGCTTTTTTTATCGGCCCACTTGTCTGGCTGAGTGGCGGATGAATAATGGAAAGCAGATCCGTTTTGGAATATGTTACATTTGCTGAAGCGTGACTTTGATTTTTATTCTATGGCAAAAGAAAACGGAGCGAAATATGAATTTGTTTCGAAAGTGTCTACACGAAATTGACTACACTGAAAAATTTAAGGTAAAACAAACATTTAAATACGATGCATTTATTATACTATAATTAAATAATTCGTTTAGATATTTCAAAATTCTAGAAGCAAATTACGATTGTTAAATTGCAATGAGTTCGAATTAAATTTCACTACAAATCGTTTCACAATACCAAATTCGTTCCAGACGAATGCCATCCAATTGAGCTGGGATGTCACTTTTGTGATCCATGGGGCGTCTCGTTGAAAAACATTATCGTTTCCCCCTAAGGATTCGAATGACAATTTCCATTTACATTTCCATTTCGTTCGTGCTTTAAAATTTTCACTCTGGCAAGGAAGATATATTGCTGCTAGTTTTTCCTATGCGTGGTTGGGACGTACGAAAATCGTTATGACGAAATTTTTCGACATAAAATTTTTCCTAGCAACTGGAATTGTAGATAAGTCATACGAATAAAATTGGAATGTCACTCTATTTGCTTGAGGTAGGTCAATTAAACAAAGATAATTAAAATTTTGCTTTGACAAACGTATGCATGATCTTCAGTTGTGTCTCATTGCATGAAAAATGAAATATTTTGATGATCATAAAATACACTTATATTATTCTGCTGCTCAATAGGCTTCCCACAAGTACTATACAAGATAAGGGTTATTTCCCAGACATCCCAAAACAATATTTTTTACGACTTTCATCATCTCGAGACGCAGTCAGGCAACATTCTTGCTTTTTTTATTGAATTTTTTTTGCACGACACAAATTCGCTTGTGCTGGCTGCCTGTCTGCTGCTGATGCTTAGACATTTATTGATGTAGAAGCAAAATTAGCAGAAAATAATAATGAAGCAAAAGCGCCGACAAGAACATTGTTCTATATAATATTAGACAACCGGAGAGACCGGATCGCGACTGTTGCTGTTGCGCTGTGCGCAACCCAAGGATCATATTTCAGACGGCCGCTACGGTCCGTCGAAACAGAGTGTCTTAAATTAAAGATTCCCAAACGTCAGAGCACCGGAAAAAAGGAAACCCACAACAAAGATACATATTTGCGCGGACAAGGATGGCACGGAATTGGTTTCCTATTTTTGCAACAGCTGGTGTTTGCTTTATGTCTGCCAGAGCCAAGCCTGGCCAGGCCTAATATTCAGCTTGGCCAGGTTTCACACCAAGCCGAATTACCCGTTGGATGGCGGATGACTAGGACCGGAAACCGACGAGTCGTACAGCCGGTTGCCGACTGCTGCTGGTGTGGGTTGATATTTATATACGACGTTAATGGAAAATATGACAGGTCGGATCGGAGCTTCCCGAAAGTTTGCTTTTATTTGGAGCTCGCTGAAAGGTGTTACCCTCAGCTTGTTTGTGCAGTACATACAGGTAGGTGAGAGCTTTTGGAAACAAGCAACCACTGATCGGGATCAAATTTCCAAGGCCCGAAACCCAGAGCAACAAAAGGTCTAGCCGAGTGAAAATTTCTAATCTGTACAATGGACTTTATTCTTATGTTTGTTTCAATTTGGAAATGTATTCTGGCCGGTGTCTAGACTGCAAGCAGAGCTGGCGTTTAGGCCGGCAAACCTGTGCGGACGCACGGAGCCTCGCGCTTGGTGATGACTAGAGAAAAATGTTAAAAATTCTAGTGTACAATGCCTGGATGTATACAACACAATTGGCTGTTCAGAATTATTTACATGATTTCCATTATTTCCTATTCTCTTTTATTTGAATGCAAAATGTAAAGTGTTAAGAAGTCAATTTTGATTCATTTGACAATACCGTCTCACCCGAGCCAAATATGATAAAGTTGTATATGCGACATTTGTAGAACTAGTTCTTATCTACAATTTTGCTGAACAAAGTTTTGCTGTATCTTTGGTAGTTACGGTGCTACAGTGCTAGTAACTCATCTGTGACTAAATGAACGTTCATTTAGTCACTAATAAGATACTAGCATTAGCACCGTAACTACAAAAGATGCAGCAAAACTTTATTCAGCAAAATTATAGACAATAACTTGCTCTACAAACGTCCCATATATAACTTTGTCATATTTGGATTTGCTGAGACGGTACTGTCAAATGAATCAAATTTGAGTCAATGTGATCGAACCATCCCTGTAGGGAAGTACGACAGCTTTCAGCTTCCAAACAGCAAACTCATGGCATTACAGCTGCTACGCTGTTTGGAATCACGGCTAAAAAATGGCCCTAATCTGGCAGCAGCAATGCGAGCGAAAATCAGAGAATATATAGAGAAAGAGAAGGACTACATACGTAGACTGTCAACAGAGGAGTTCTCGGAGAACCAAAGTCGAGTATGGTTCCTTCCTATCTTCCCCGTCTTTAATCCGAACAAACCGAGTAAGACCCGCATCGTTTGGGACGCGACAGCCAAAACAAACGGCGTATCACTGAACTCTATGTTGCTAATTGGACCGGATCAGTTAACGTCACTCATATCCATGATCACCCAAGTAACATTCGATAAACCCAAGAGTTTTATAGCATTTTAAAAAGGTTTTATGAATGCAATCCCAATTCAAAACAATTTTCGTTTTGCATTTAATATGGTCAAATGGTTTAATAGTTTCCATATCTTAAAAGCTACCTTAAGACTTCTTCGAATGAAAATAAAAGCTTTGCTTAACACCAATACTTGATACTCTTGAACAAATATACAACCAGAAGCACATTGATTATTGTACATCAATAATAAAGATTTCATAAATCCACAGTTTGGCCTGCAAATCAGTTGGATTAAATCTATCCATTCTGAAACAAACCTTTTCCAAATTCTTTATTTCTCCAATCATCATCAACTCCCTTTTTTGCCTTTCTACTATATAAATTTATAGTATAAAGGTATAGAAATCACTTGGAAAACCGGAAATGGAAAGAAGGTCCTGCGGGCCGAATGTTATATACCATTCGACTCAGTTTCGAAAACTGAGCATTTTCTGTGTGTGTGTATGTATGTGTGTGTGTGTGTGTGTGTGTGTGTGTGTGTGTGTGTGTGTGTGTGTGTGTGTGTGTGTGTGTGTGTGTGTGTGTGTGTGTGTGTGTGTGTGTGTATGTGTGTGTGTGTATGTGTGTGTGTGTATGTGACGCTTTTAATCTCACTCACTTTTCTCGGAGATGGCTGGACCGATTTTAATGTTCTTAGTGTCAAATGAAAGGTCTAGGTGTCCCATTGGTTGCTATTGAATTTCATACTGATCGGACTTTTAGTTCAAAAGTTATGTATAAAAATATGAAAAATATGGGACTTCATTATCTCATAGGTCTCTTAACCGATTTGAACAAAATTGATTGCATATGAAAGAGGAGCCTTGGAAACCCTTAACTTCCAAATTTCATGACGATTGGACTTGTAGTTTGAAAGTTACATAAAGAAATGTGAAAAAATAGTATTTAAAACATATTTATGTAACATATAAGCATTAATTTAATGAAAAACATCACATATTTTATGATTATTTAAAAATTACTGCTGAGATCTATCAAACGAAACCGAGTTATTTAAAATCGGACGCTTCATTCAAAAGTTATTCAAACTTTAACACTTAAGCACCGTATATTAAACCGTTAAAACGTGTGAAATCAATACATATCAATCAAATGTTGATTGTATTCAATGTATGAGATGTGTGTGATGTATGTGTGTATGTATGTGTGTATGTATGTATGTATGTATGTATGTATGTATGTATGTATGTATGTATGTATGTATGTATGTATGTATGTATGTATGTATGTATGTATGTATGTATGTATGTATGTGTGTATGTATGTATGTATGTGATGACAATTTGCAATTTTAAAATTTGCAATGAAATTCAAGAAAAGTGAGAAACATGTCAATTGTCTGAAGTTTTTGAAGCCTCTTAGTGGAATACGAACTCTGAAATTAAGGAAAGGAAAAAACTTTTACCGACTAAATTCCACTATTTAATATTTATTCGCGACAGATACGTATACGCTTTGAAATAAGACACTGATGAAGCCTGCACGTCGTAGGTGAACTACGTATCTGTTGCAAATAAATATTAAATAGTGGGATTCAATCGAAAAGTTTTTTCTTTTCTTTGATTTCAGATTTCAAGAAAAGCAAAAAGCGAAGAAAAGCAGTTTATTTAAGCATGTAGGTATAGTGGTGTATAGAATCAAAATTCCAAATAAATTTTCCAAATAAATTTGTACAAATTCCAAATAAATTCTGCGCATCAATAGATGCTCTTTTCAATCAATAGATACTAGAGCTTAGAAATGTTATATGAAAAATAGGAAGTAAACGTTGCACGGTAGTAACTTTGTAAGATTTGTTTTCGTTAGTGACATTTTAAAGGACAGATGTCTTATGTCATGTATCATGTTTTAATAAATAAATCAAAAAAAGACAAGCACTGGGAATCATATCGATCGTATTTCCCATTCTCAAGCATGTTTATGGCGCAGTTTTGGCACTATTTTTCGACCTCATCTTGTTTTCCTAACCCTCTAACATTGTAAAAACGATGCGATCAAGCTAATGACTATCTTTTCATGAAAGTACATTCAAAAGAAGCTTAAGTTTTGATTTTCATGTAAAAATAATTATCTGAAGGAGCGCTAGCTAAGAAATAGTTCCATTTCTCGTTTTCATATCTAATGCTCTATTCAGTAATTGTTTTCTAATTCAGATATATTGCAAAATTGAAGCCAAGCAAACCAATAGTAAAATGTTGAGATCAATCATTTTGTTGTAGATATCCTTTTCCTTCAAAAGCGAAATATAATAATAATTTTTCTGAACTCTTGTTTTTCAAAGATGCTAACTTTTGAATGCATGGTATTAATATCAAAATATCAAAAAATCTGCTATGAACAAATACTTCATATTGTCAATTCAAAACAAGTTTCGTATGAGGCTCTGAAGCCCGAAAGTTAAGGCCGTCTGTAGACCCGTTAGAGGGTTAATTTCTAATTTTCTATACATATTCATTCAAGTCTGTAAAAATTATCTTTTGTGTTTACATTATTTTTCTATAAATATTATAAAACTAAATAAGGTGTTCATCAAGTAATATAAATGACGCTTACATGTATTTACGCACCCAAGGAAAGAAAATATAATTATTCTACACAATACGTTGTGAATTTTACTGGCAAATAAGGATTTTGAGGAATACGGAACGGATATTTAAAAATATAGTCTAATATAACATCTAGGGGAGAAACGTCTACAGTGAGACACTTTTTTTCCAAAAATTTTAAAATTTTTTTGGTGATAGTTACCAACGAGGTCTTCAATCCATTTGAAAGGTATATCCTTCTAGTTGTCTAAAAAAAATGTTTCAGCCCGTTTGGTTAAAAGATAAAATAGTTACAAACGCAAATGTGAAGGTGTCTTTTTGGCTCACTGTTCCCCAGTAGGTGCGAAGAGTGAGATAACGAGTATTGAATACTGAGACACATATTAGAATTAAACTTAAACCATATTTTTTGGTAACAAAGAATAGTTTAGAAGTCGTACTGTTTATTTTGTGCATAAAGGATACATTATTGTTGTGCAGTATTGAAAATTCCGATTTTTCTCACATCTACATTTATATTCATATAAAGGTCAAATCCTGGTTATCTGACCTTCAACTTACACTTCAGAACTCATTTACAATCAATTTATATGGATTGGTTTACAATTCAACTCAAAATTTTTTTTTGGAGATTACCCACATCTGTTTGTCTCACTGTTCCCAATAGGAATGTTTTATAAGAAATAGTGAAATAGTGGTGTTAGCAAACAATTCGATGGTCTTATATTTTTTATTTTTATCTCTCATTCCTATGAGATGCCATATAGTAACTTTAATTTGGATTAGGCGATTTGCCGTTAAAAATCACCTGAAAATGTTCGCAATAAAATTTACTTTGACCCCCCCAAAAACGACTTTTGTTGAAAAATATACTTAAAAATTAATAAATTTTTTTCAAACTGTATTATGTGATATAGATTCACAAACTTTACTTTGTAGGAAAATATCATGGATCTTGTACGTTTTATGGCGAAACTATTCCCGATGTCTCACTATTCCTGTTGTCTCACTGTTGGCTACTCTCCCCTATACATCTACAATTAAGTTCCTGAGAAATTAAATAATGATTATTGTGGCAGTAGAAAGGCTAGGTCACGCCGCTAGGTGGATTAATTCGGGTTTTATAAAATCGTCATGTCAAAATGGCTCAAGTATCAAACTGGAAAAAAATTCAATCAAGAAGCGCATTTACTCGATGCATGTGATAGTTCGGACGACAATGAAATTAAAAATATACAGTTTTCAAAACATCTCCAGAAATAGTCAAATGGCTATAATATCAAACAAAATGCATTGAACGAATTAGTATCTATTTTATTTGAATACAAATAAAAGTTCGCTTTATTTTTGACCTGAATTTTTCAGATATAAAATTGATGCCGATGCGGAGCTTGATTCATACCTTCAGTTTGGCGGCAGTACGGCCTTGATTTTGTAGTACGGTCGATGTCCTCACGGTTATGTTCCTAATACTTGCGCATCGAGACAGCTTTCTTGATCAGGAAGTACAAATCTTCCGGGATGTCGGACATCGAGCTGACGGCTTTCATAATACGCAGAACCTTGTTACCATTGACGAACCGGACCTGGACAACACCATGCAAATTCCAATCTGCGACGTCACGTTGTAACGAAGATGCGGTTTGAGAAACGGTTCTCATATCGTCTATGTCCGTATCAGATTTATCCTCTTTAATTATAGCGGCGAAATTACAGCGACGATCTGCGCGGCGACAATATTTATTCAACCTTGCTATAATGACAACTAAAGCAAAGCCTCGAAAAAGAAAGAACCAAAAACAGTGCTGCCAAAGGAGCCTTTCTATTTGTTTCTACAACCGAATAGCCTGCAAAGAGCTGTGACTTTTGCAGTTATAAAGTTTACTGTAAGCCAAATAGGCGTAAAAAGGTATTTTAAAATGTGTGCTATCCTATCAAAGCAACATAATTACCTGAGAGTTTTATCGAAAAATCGTAATTAAATTCATGATAAAAATTTCCGTTATATATTATTATACAAAGCTGAAATATTATTTTCGTTCAATCGAATCTTATTCAGTAACGTAATTTTATTAGAAAAAATCGATTTTCTTTCTTCTGCTCCTCAGATGTGCTGGTGAAACAAAAATGATCGAAAATAATATTATTATGCACAGATTTATGTTCATGAAACCTATATGAAAATATTAATTACTGATTATTTTTGAAGCGCGTTACAATTTTTCGAAGTATTTACTATGATATTAACGAAAAATTCGAATGCGTTGCTAATTTCAACTACATGCCTCAGTGTTTTCAATTGAAAAATGCTATTAAAAAAATTATAATCGTCGTCGTTTAAATGATATTCATTTTATGTCGGTTTAAATTGCTTACTTCTTGTCGCAAGTATATTTCTAGAATAAATAGCAAGAAAAAATTGTTGCATATGACAAATTATATTTAAAAATAATTTGCGAAGACTTTCTATAGACTTTATAAGATTTATTTCTTTATATAATGGGTTTGAAATGTTTTTTCAAAGTAGCTGTCAAACTCATGTATACCACGTTAAGAGCAAAATAATATAACAATGTGATTTTATAGCAGTTATAAAAATCATTCCCAAATGCCTCCTGTAGAGTGGGCCCGATAAGTTGTATTGAAATTATAACATGGTTTTATACAAGCTGCTGTGCCTTCAAAGTTTTAAGTCGGGTTTTAAACAAATAGTTTTATAGGAGAAGTGTTTGCAATAATAGAATTAAAATTGTTACTTGGGCATTCAGTTCTAAGAGAACAAGGTGGCAATCTGTGGTGATCTGAGGGAGATGTTCCATCAGGTGTGGATGTCATTAGATGATCAAAACTGTCAGCGGTTACCCGCGGTTCGTGTGGTGGTAAAATACGACGGATGCAGAGCCTAGTACCTACGTTATGCAGGTTGGGGCATATTGTTCACCAAGCTGTGCCCAATACGTCAAAAATTTGAACACTGAGAAGCATGCTGGACAGTACCCGGAGGCAGCTAAAGCGATCGTTAAACACCATTACGTGGACGAAATGCTCACTAACACGCAGACGGAAGAAGAGGCAATACAGCTAGTTCAAGACGTTCGACACGTCCACGTTCAAGCCGGTTTTGAGATGCGTAATTGGCTGGACGAGAAAAGCCTTAATCTGGGATCTGAACTATCCACAGGAAGAGTTCTAGGAAGTCAGCATTCTCTTGAGTAATCCAAGTACATCCAAATCACTTCCTAACCAAAGCACAATGTTCCAAATGAATCCATTCTCGGACGAACAACAAATTATGCGAATGCAGAGAAGAATCAGCAGATGCGAGTATGCTACGATGGTCGCCCAGAACCCAATTATTCTTCCAGGGGACCATCATATTACGCAACTGTTTGTACAGGACTATCATGAGCGCTATCATAACCGCAATCACGAAACTGTGGTTAACTAAGGCAGATATTCAAAATACCGAAACTGAGCGTAGTGCTCCGAAATGTTAGGGCGAACTGTCAGTTGTGCAAGAACCAGAGGGTAATACCCCAGGCACCCCCTGTGGGCGATCTCCAAACAGCTATATTGGCGGTATTCACAAGACCATTTACTTTCGTGGGGGTGGACTACTTTGGTCCGCTTAAAGTGGCGATGGGGCGCCTTGTCTGATAACACGTAACTTGTCTGATGACACGGGCGTCTATATAGAGGTCGCGAATAAACCTAGCACAGATTCCTGTATTATGGCAATAAGAAACTTCATGGTGCGACGAGGAGTTCCGAATCAAATATTCAGCGACCGTGGCACAAATTTCGTGGCCGCAAGCAAGAAACTCAAGGCAGGTCTGGCAGAGTTGGATCAGGAAAAAATTGTCCGGAAGCTTGTCAGTCCCAACAGCGAATGGCGCTTTATTCCTCCTGCATCTCCAGACCAGACGCTCCAGACTTAACCAGACCGTTAAACGAAACCTCCAGCAGATTCAACCACAGAGTCTTCTTAGTGACGAAGTTCTCCGAAATCTCCTGTTCGAAATCGAAGGCACCGTCAATTTACTGCCACTAACGCACAGCGCGGCGATGTTAAAGCGTTTGTGGCGTACTTCACAAGTGGAGCCGAATATATTCTGGCGGCACTGGAATCATGATTACCTGCCGGACTTGACGAGACGGACGAAATAGTTCTGGGCCAAGAGGCGTTTGATCTCCGTAAACGAAGGCATGCATGGAAGGGTAAGATCTGCGGCAGTTCAAACTGCTTTTGGCAGTACTTGATGTTCAGCGCGATGGACAGGTAAGCCACGACAGGGGGAGTGCGACGATCCTTCGGTCGACGCCCCTTACAAGAGTTAACTCTGAGTTGTGCACAGAGACACAACCCGTCAAATGATATTGATCGGCACTCAGTCGCTTGCAGTTGTCATTATCAGATCTGCGTGGTCATCGTGGACAATAGATAAAAAGCAACAAATATCGTTGATAACGTGGTGTGACTATCGGAAATTTACAAAATCACTTAAAACTAGAATATTATACTAAATTCAATCGTTAATTAGCATCAAAGCTAGTGAATTAGGCCTGACCTGAAAACTACAGAGCTACGAATATTTGATCTTAGAGAAGTAATTACTTAATTGAGTTCTACTTGGATAAACGTACAATTGGATGGTGGTGCATATACATATTTGATGCATCCCTGTACACATAAGTGACGGTAAAAGCATTAGCAAACATAAATTATAATTTGTTGCCATATGTTAATAAGCTACAAAACCATTCACAGAATTATTTGGTTTACCAGAGCTATAAAGTGGAACAATAAAATAACAAATAATTTAAGATATTAAACGTAAGTGAATACTTGTAAAAAAGATAAGCATTTGATTGAAATCGTGCTGTTGCAGGAATTTTTTAATACATCTTCAAACCTATTTAAATTTCGGAAGTTTTCTAGGCCCTCAGTGACGTCTCATCACACTAAGATCTCATGAATTCGATAACCCAATGGCATAGAAATTGAAGAATCTAAATAGCCAAAAAGGCCCAATCCAAGAACCCATGAAATGAGTAAACGAAGTATCTTTGAAAAAAAACAAGATGTTAAAACCTAATAATTATAGAACTAAATAATTCAAGATACCACGGATTCTAATAAGCCAAAATTCTAATAAGGTCATTACAAATATTTTATAAAGTTTTATAAAAATCTAAGAGCCAAAACTCAAAAAGTTTGTTAGTCCAGAATCTGCTGGACTTATTAATCCATGAACCCAATGGTTAAAGTACTTAAGAATCAACAAACTTTGAAGAATTGTATAATCAAATACCAAAAGATCTGAAAACCTGACTTCCCAAGCATTCAAGAATCGATGGATGCAAGGACCCACGAGCCCGTGTAACACGAAAATACGAAAATTAATCCTCAAAATTCCAACAAGCAAAGACTCAATTTCAACAAGTATTCTGTAAGCGTGCTTCGCTTTTTTTTCACTCTTAATCAGCTATAAAATGCGTTAAGGAATTATATTTCTGTTACTCCAAATTCAATTTGCTACACCACATCTTTCGGCACTAACTTCAGGATTTAAACCCTCAACATTCCAATTTTACTCGTCAGCACTTTGAGCGACGGTGTATTTTCTCTCGCAGCAATTTCCTCACCTGTGTCAATCACGCAAAAGTCCTTTTGGTCTTGAAATTTTCGAACTAACTGTAGGTATGTCACGCTCCGCTCGACAGTTCCGACCGCCGACAGAATATCAAGTGCCAAAATGGCCAAGCACAGCAAAAACGCATGATACATCATATATGATGCCAACCTGTCAATTAACTCGTGTTGTTTGTCGAATGAAAATACTCCCGAACTGTGATTGCTAAGTAAGGGAAAAATTGAACGACCAGTTCTTCGTTTCCTTCGCAACAAATTTTTGTAGGATTCCGTTGTTAGTATTCTCTTGTGCTGGTGGTGCGATTGCTGTTATTGTTAATGAAGTAAACGAGTTGCTGGAGTCGCTTCTGATTTGCCCTTTTTCGCTTTATGGGCCACCTTTCCTCCGCATCCAACGTGCACGGAACACAAAACCAGTATCAAGACAAATCAAAACTTAGGACACCAAAGAAACTTTCCCGCCAGCCAGTGCAACGCAACGGCAAGCCAAAGAGCAGAGGAATAAAAATAACTATAAATCCTAATTTTCCTTCTGGCCGCTCGGCACACGAACCGGCATGCCGACGGCGACGGCTGGTAGAAGCTGTTTTGCAGAATAAAGCTACCGAAGGGGAGAATAAATTTTTCCGAATTGTTTTCAGCGCTTTGCCACTTTACCGCTTTTCTCGGTAAGAAGAAAAAACGCACGCCGTCCCTACTACGTGTAGAGCGCACCATATAGCAGCGCCATTTCGTGGACGGAAAAACTGGCATTCGGAGAATGGAAAACCAGCCGACTTGCAAGTGGGGTAGGACGGATCTTGAGATGGTGATGTTGGGGTGATAATGCAAACTGTTGCTGTCTGAACTGCGGCTCGCGGAAGGCGACGCGAGGGTTTGAGTTGAGAACCGACAGGAAAACCGAGAAGTGCTGCTGAACTAATGCGGAAGCGGAGTTTTTTTTCTTTGCTTCTGACGGTAACTGAAAAAGAAAAACGAAGCGGTAGGAATTTAATGGTACTGCTGCTCCGAGGGAAGCTGTTTCAGGTGTGTCCTCCAGCCAAGCTTTTGCGCGTGGTAGCAGGAGAGACCTGTTGTTTTGGTGAAACGACGGCTATGGTTGATAGCCGCAAGCGTTTTTCGCTACTCGGGGACGTTTGCCGAGAATAGTTTAACTTGATTTGAAAGATATTCGATCGGAAGATAATGATGCGAATAAAAGTGACTGTGCAGTGTGTGGCTGCATTGTGAAAATAATGTGAGCGAGTGAGTTCAACATACAGTTTTACACATTTACATCTGATTGAATATCTGTAGATCATAACTACCGCCGTGCCACAAAAACACGAAATAAAAAATAGTTTTGAAGAATATGCCCTATAGTTCAGCACTCGATAAAGATAGAAATTTTATTTCTTCAGCAAAATTGCTTGTTTTTACAATATTTACAACTTTGCCGAAGGAACTATGTCTATATTTCCTAACACAAAAAAGTCATTTTTTAATTTTCATCATAGTAAGCGATGACGAACTTTTGACAGTTTTAGATTAAGGGGGATATTAATACGAACAAAAGTGCTGTAGACCATAAATGATAAAATGAAAACAAGAGACAGAAGGAAAAAAGTTCCACTTTTCGTCTTTTTGGATTACTGTGCGGAGCACAGTGGGGAATCGCTGGCCAGCAGCCAAAAAATGAAAGTTAATTTCGACTCTCCGTTGTATTTTTCCTGTGATTCTATATTATTGAAGTGTTCAAATCCAAAATTTTAGATCAATATGACAAAATTTGAATTTTCTATGAATCTTAAAAGTATGCTATTTCAGCATGTTTTAGCGTTTTTTTGAAAAATAACCCAATATTTCAAAAAATGCTAGAGGTCTAATGGTAGCTCGGATTTCAACGGTGTCTAAGGAAAAGTTCTTCAAAAAATAGTGCTGAATAAAGCCCATTAATTGAGTATGCAGTAATTTTATCATAGTATGCCACAATTTTAATTTTCATTAAAAAAGTGCCATATTTTCGCGTAAAACACGCTTAAAAGTTTTGAAGCCAAGGTTCGCCACTATTGGCACTACCGGTAAAAGTTAGCGTAAAATATGAGCTTTCAAATGGATATAGTCTCATTTAGCGCAGAGTAGCGCAGAGCACAAATATTACGCTTGTAAGGCTACTATATCAGAATTGAACAATATAGACAAAATGCAAATACTCAAAGTAAACGTAGGATATCTTAATTATGGGATATCTCCTTTACATGGTTGGATAAGCTGCTTCGAATCTATGGTCCATATTGCATATTGAATAGATTTTAGAGGTTGGAGGAAATTTAGAGGAAACAGTGATAGTAATGACGGAAATACAGCTCGAAGATCTTATGCCAATTCTGGTATTAGTTCTGAAATCACGGGTATAGATATGAAATTAATTAAAATGTTGAGAAATTTTCTATACCAAGTTCTTGAACACATTATTTCAGAAAAATTCGAAACTTATTGTTTGTATACCAAAACCCTTTATGTCAGGGTGCTATGCAGTAGTCCTCATATAATACGTCCACTGCAATGCAAAGAATTTGAATTCGCGGTCATAAATGAATCTAGACAACTATATTGCTGATAGGACGAATGACAGAAGAAGCACAAAAATAAGTTTTTTTGTTTGATTATAGTCACTTTAACCACTCGGGTCATTCGTGACTTCTGCGGGGTTGGGAATTGAACCACGGTCCTCGGTGTGAGAGGCGGCGTGAATGCTAGCCACTACACCGGTATTGACCCTCACGAAAATAAGGTTATTGCCTTATGCTAAAAATAGTGATAAAAATATAAGACAATATTTTACATGCAAAAATGAGTGTGAAATTACAAATCGATATAGAATTATTCGTCTTTTTGTTTCTCCGGATAAAGCTTATAGCTTTTTCGAAACGGAAAAATGTAATTAGAAAAATCTTTCTGAGAACGCTATATTACTATTGAAGAAACGTGAAACGAGTGATTTTGCAGGAGGAGAAGAAGAAGAAGGAGAAGAAGAAGAAGAAGAAGAAGAAGAAGAAGAAGAAGAAGAAGAAGAAGAAGAAAAAAAAAGAAAAAGAAGATGGAGATAAAGAAGATTAAGAAAACTAATAAGGGGAAAAGTTTTGATTTTTGATTTGATTTTAATATTAACTTATATGGATTTCGTGTTGATTATTAAAGCTCATACTTGCTTTGTATTGTTTTATATAATGTTTTATCCTGTAAAAATCCATCTGCAATAGTTTTCCAAATGACCCTCATTTCTTATACGTCATTAAACTCAAAAAATACTTGAAAAATAGTTGAAAATTCTCCCTAACACAAAAAATATACGTTCTAATGCAAAATAAACCTGAAATTCGGGCTCAGCACCCCAAAATTACTTAAGAACCACATATTATCCTTGATTTGAAGAGATTTTTTTGCTTGGCCAGCATTTGTATGAAGTCGCCCCACTGTGCGGTGGTACCAAGACAGATATCGCTACACGGATCAGGAAGGCCAGTGGTGCCCTTGCAGGTCTGCGAAACACCTGGCGTTCAAACTAGATTACTCTATATAGAAACTCCGAATTTTCAATTCTAACGTTAAATCCATACTGCTGTATGCCTATAAAACTGGGAGCGGCTCAGCGTAGACAACGCAAAAACTACAGGTATTTATTAACCGGTGCCTGCG
This sequence comes from Sabethes cyaneus, assembly GCF_943734655.1. Classification (NCBI taxonomy): domain Eukaryota; kingdom Metazoa; phylum Arthropoda; class Insecta; order Diptera; family Culicidae; genus Sabethes; species Sabethes cyaneus. The sequence goes on from NC_071354.1 coordinate 227,741,175, forward strand.
ATATATCATTCGTGCCTGGTAGCCTGACAACTGGATAACCAATGAGCAATCCCATTCAACGACCGTCATCAACGGCCGAAAGCAACAGAAATTCGTGAGCGTAGGTGGAAGTGGATGGGACACACCTTGAGGCAAGGAGCGAACGAGTTCTGCAGAGAAGCACTCGATTGGAATCCTCAAGGACAGCGTAGAAGAGGCAGACCCAGAGGCTCATGGTGACGCAGCTTAGCCAGTGACATCCGGGCTATAGACGAGAACTTGTCCTGCCGATAGGTAAAAGCCGTAGCGGGTACCCGTCAGTAGCGGAGATCACTGATTTTATCCTTTTGTTCTGCCGGACCGGCGGACAGGGACACATAAATAAAACCAAAATAAAAATTGTTGAATGAAGTGTACCGTTCGGTACGATCATAGATTATTAACATGGTTCGGTACGACCATTCGTAAGTAAATTGATTCGATGCGATCATTTTTGAATGAAGTATATTGTTCGGTACGACTATATGGAGGAAATAAAATGAATTCAGCAAACTATTAACATAACACTAGATATAACATAAAACACGTGTGCTTAATTGCGTAAACTTTGTCAATTTGTCATTCCATCAATTTAATCAACTATGAAGAGTTCCAGATGAATTTTAGTGGAGCATTTATGGAAACATAAAATAAAACGTTCGAAGCACATAGCTAACTTGGGGAAGTGTGATCTGCATTCTTCCATTATGATTTCGCAAAATCGGCTTCCGCACTTAGAACAATTCAATCGCCTGTTTTGGGTGAACATTTTCACAAATGAAATAATGCGCTGCAATGCAGCCAGCGTCGTTTGCGTGCCAGTGCCATCCACTGGCCGGAATATTGACAAGATTGACGCAATCTTCCTGACCACCGAAATCATCCGGATTGTCCGAGCGCCAGTTTGTGTAGCGCAGCCGCTGTCCGCTGGCGTGCCAATAGAAGACACCCTCCTGGGCCAGATCGCTTGCCCCGATCCAAACCACGGTGCTCTCATTGTTGTACACTTCCGACTCGGATATAAATTTCACCATTTTCGTATGATCCTCTTCGGAATCGGCAATGGCAAGTTGCATGCCAAGTGAGAAGCAATATTCCGTTGCACGGTGCCAGTTGGCCTGTTGGATTGAAATTAACTAAAATTTAGAAGCCTTAACATTGTAGATTGAGAAACTTACCCTCAAATTTGGTATATGAAAACGATTCGATGACGTGCACTTAATCTGCTCAGCCAGCGCCAGCACAGCTAGTCCGGCCATCACAAGAAAGAATGTCCGACCCATCTGTTTGCGTCGAAAGATGGAACTCAAATAATCATCGAACCGAACGAACAACATATCTGGCTAATGAATTGAATCGTTTGAATCGCTTCTGCCTTTCTGTTGATTCATTCTCCGGCTGTTGCGAGTCGTCCGTTAAGATTTTTTTCCTTCGAGACTCAATACCGATAAAACGAAGCTTGCAATTCTGGCTTCTAGATATCATTATTTTGAATAAATCCGACGGAAAATTTTGTCCATCCATCTTCAAAGCGCAACAGGTTCGCGCTCGTAGCGGATGGAACGGGATTGTACTATTATTCTTCTCAGCTGCGCATCATGATAAAAAAAAACATATATTTATCTCATCGATCCTTTCCGGCTCGGATGTCGACTACGGAGCGAGCAAAGAAAAACGCCACACTGTGAACAAATCTTCTATACCTATAAAGAAGGATTTCTGTCTGTCTGTCTGTCTGTCTGTCTGTCTGTCTGTTTTGTGTTCCTTATAGAATCAAAAACTACTGAACCAATCGGCGTGAAAATTTGCATGTAGAGGTTTTTAGGGCCAGGAAAGGTTTTAGTGATGGTTAGAGACCCCTCCCCCCACTAAGAGGGGGGGCTCCCATACAAATGAAACACAAATTTCTGCATAATTCGAGAACTAATTAAGCAAATAGAACCAAATTTGGCATATGGGTGTTTTCGGTGACAAGAATTTATTCTAGGGTAATTTGAGACCCCTCCCCTCTTTATAAGGGGAATTATAACTCCTCTCTCCTTTAAGAGGGGGGGTTTCCATACCAATTTCCTCATAACTCGAGAACTAATCAAGCAAATGGAACCAAATTTGGCATGTGTGTGTTTTTGAAGACAAAATTTTTTTCTATGATGAATTGGGACCCCTCCCCACTTTAAGAGGGGGGGGGGGGGCTCCTATACAAACGAAATACAAATTTCCTTATAACTCGAGAGCTAATCCAGCAAATGGAACCAAATTTGGCATGTAGGTGTTTTTGGAGGCAAGAATGTTTTCTATGATGAATAAGAACCTCTCCCCACTTTAGGAGGGGGGGCTCCTATACAAATGAAATACAAATTTCCTCATAACTCGAGAACTAATCAAGCAAATAGAACCAAATTTGGCATGTGGGTGTTTTCGGTGACAAGAATTTATTCTATGGTAAATTGAGACCCCTCCCTCTTTACAAGAGGAATTGTAACTCCTCTCTCCTTTAAGAGGGGGGGCTGCCATATAAATTTCCTCATAACTCGAGAACTAATCAAGCAAATGGAACCAACTTTGGCATGTGAAGGTTTTCGAGGGCAAGAAAATTTTCTACGGTGAATTAGGACCCCTCCCCACTCTAAGAGGGGGGGCTCCTGTACAAATGAAATACAAATTTCCTCCTAACTCGAGAACTAATCAAGCAAATAGAACAACATTTGGCATGTGGGTGTTTTTTTTGGTGACAAGAATTTATTCTATGGTGAATTGAGACCCCTCCCCTCTTTATAAGAGGAATTATAACTCCTCTCCCCTTTAAGAGGGGGGACTTCCATACAAATTTCCTCATAACTCGAGAACTAATCAAGCAAATGCAACCAAATTTGGCATGTGAAGGTTTTCGAGAGCAAGAAAATTTTCTATGGTGAATTAGGACCCCTCCCCACTTTAAGAGGAGGGGCTCCTGTACAAATGAAATACCAATTTCCTCATAACTCGAGAACTAATCAAGCGAATTGAACCAAATTTGGCATGTGTGTGTTTTTGGAGACAATTTTTTTTCAATGATGAATTGGGACCCCTCCCCACTTTAGGAGGGGGGGTCCTGTACAAACGAGATACAAATTTCCTCATAACTCGAGAACTAATCCAGCAAATGGAACCAAATTTGGCATGTAGGTGTTTTTGGAGGCAAGAATTTTTTCTGTGATGAATTAGGACCTCTTCCCACATTAGGAGGGGGGGCTCCAATACAAATGAAATACAAATTTCCCCATAACTCGAGAACTAATCAAGCAAATGGAACCAACTTTGGCATGTGAAGGTTTTCGAGGGCAAGAAAATTTTCTACGGTGAATTAGGACCCCTCCCCACTCTAAGAGGGAGGGCTCCTGTACAAATGAAATACAAATTTCCTCCTAACTCGAGAACTAATCAAGCAAATAGAACAACATTTGGCATGTGGGTGTTTTTGGAGGCAACCATTTTTCCCATGATGAATTAGGACTTCTTACCTTTTTAGGAGGGGGGGGGGGCTCCCATTCAAACGAAATACAAATTTGCTCATAACTTTAGAACTAATCAAGTAAATGGAACCAAATTTGGCATGTGAGAGTTTTAAATGGCAGAATTTTTTTTCTGTGGTGTATTACGACCCCTTTCCCTTTTAAGAGGGTGGGCTTCCATACAAATGAAATACAAATTTCCTTATAATTTGAGTACTAATCAAGCAAATGGAACCAAATTTAGCATGTAGGAGATTTTTGAGTCTTGAATTTATTTTATGATAGTTAGAGACCTCTCACCCCTGTGGTAGGGGGATATGGACTCTCATACAAATAAAACAGAAATTTTGGCGAAACTCAAAAACTAATCCAACTCGAGAAATTCGAGACTCTTCCATAAAACATTAATCAATAACAAGACCACAAAAACTATCTATAGTAACACTAGATCATTCAGGACGAGCCGGTCGCGAGTGTTGCCGGTGACCCGCCGTCGGAAGCGCCGCCCACTGGGGGACTTGCAAAACTCGAGAAGTGATAAAGATCATCCGAGATTCATGATTTATGTACAACACAGGTTAATTTGTGGCAATACGAAGTTTGTCGGGTCAGCTAGTATATAATAAATTGTATCTAATCTTTCAAACAGCTCCAATCAGCATGCGTCCTCCTCCTCACTGTTGGGCGTTTTTCTCCGATGAAATGGATCTAGCTGTGTGTCGTAATTTGCCACGCTCCGAGATATCCTTAAATGGATGGTTCTCGTTAGTACTCATCCGAAAGTTCGATTTTGTTTTCCCGTGGGAAAATGCTCCGGGAAAAGTTGTGGCTCTTTTTATTTTATATTTTTTTTAAAAACAATTTTCTTTCAAGTCATTACTCATCAACTTGATTTGATTTCTCTGCATTTGATCTCTTAAAATTGTGAGCAAAAAACCAATCATTTCCAGTTCCACCGGTTGCACTCCCGGAAAAACAAACTTTTTCGGAGCATATTTCAAAGTACCACTTCCGAATCAGTTCATCTTCAACGACGCGTATCATTAGCTACTAAAAAAGGAAGAAATCGAGAGTTACAAACTGAACTGCCAGCCGCAGTGCAGTGAAGCGCAAGATGGATTCTATGAGTTTTTCCTTCCTTTTCTGGCTCGCTGCCTGGCGACTGAAACTTGGCGCACATTTTCCGATATACAGACTCCACTTCACTCCTCATCCTCCTCTTGACCGTCACATATATCACGTTCAGCTATTCGAGTGGTATTTACTTAGTTCCAGTTTTTTTTTCGCTTCCAGTTCTTTTCATCCACCACTGCTTCAAGTTGTGATAGCATACGGTAAAACTTTACGACTGGCATTATGACTCGGTTGATATCAGCAACAGGCTGCCGGAGCCGGTCGCTAGTACTTACTGACTGGGAAGCTTTCCCGCATGTGAAAACCTAACAACGCGGGTGGTCCCCGATTTGCTCAACTTAATCATATTTTTAAAGTTCCTCCGGAGCAACGAAACCCAGTTGCAGTATGGCATGTAATCACTAAGATCTTTTAACTTTGTTTTAGTCCGATGACATAGTCCGGCGTGTTTCTATTAACCTGTGTTTGCCATTACTCTTCCAGACTCCGTCTGGCATTCGACGATGGGGGTGGGTTGAGCTATCACATACTTTTGGCTTTTTAGAACAAAACTCGTTATCTTTCGTTTCTGCTCGGAGCAGGAGCACACGCAGTCAGGCTCCGGCCGGGTAATGGGTTTTACTTGGTCTTGGACCCAACTCTATAGGTAGACGCAAAACAGCAGGGTTAATAATGTCATTCATATTACGATCCTGGCGGGCGAGACCCGATTGTTGCCCAGTGCTTGTTGACTCGGTACAAACTCATAAGTTGACCGACCCGATGTCGGTTCACCGGCTCGAACGAACCGAAAGTGCTGAATAAAATTGAAACATGCACGAAGTTAAGATGTTTCTTGAAAGAGTTTAGGGTTCTGGGGGAATGTCTACATTTTCTTCTGCGTGAGTTGGCTACCGTCGAGACGAATTATTTTCAAAAATATTGCTCCCTGAGTAACTTTTATTGGTTAGTAGAAGTTTTGCACGTCGTACACAGACCTTTACACCATGACATCAGTCTTACTTAGACAGAAAATTTAGGTGACAGTGTTGGTAGACAATTTTTTTCAACTGCAGTCTATTAACGTTGAAGAGAATAATACTTTTCAAGCCCTTAAAAGTTTCTTCTATGAAGGATGTCTCGGTAAAATTGTCAATAGAACACTTTTAGAATATTTTGGAAAGTGGGAAAGTGTTTAATGCGAAGAATGATCAATTGGATGAACACCAATTATACATATATTAGGGCGATGGCAGAGGGGTTCGCTCCCACACTTTTTCGGTCGGTATCCGATTGTTTTACTAACTAAACTACTGCTGCCCGTCATATATTAGGCAGTCTAATACCTAGTTTTGTTCTATTCTCCCAATTTTATCACACTCACCCCCGTGTACGCACCACACACTTCTATGCGACGATATTATTTCTGTATGACTGATCTTTAATTTTACCGCTGAGAAGATGGAGTGCTATCTACTCGGTCAGTGCGATAGAAACAAGCAGTGCGTTGCCGACAGTCGCTCCGGCAAGTCTTGTGATTAAGCCAGCACCGGGTGTGTTTTTTCTTTTTATTTACTCGTATATGACTTTATACGCAGTAATGACGTAAACTATTTTGGAAAACTTTCGGATTTTTCGTCTCAGGAACTTGAAATCCTTTGGGCACTTGGATTTACTTTTTAAGAAGATTTGTTATTTTGACTGTTCAGTTTTTCGGGTTTTTCCTTATCGATTTTTCAGCAACTAGGGTAACGGAACCAGTTTTCGCCACCCTAGAGGATTGCAGGTGTTTTATTGCTCGTTGGCCTACGACAATTGGCATAACATATTCATTGATTTAAACAAAATTATATACTTAACCAATAAAACACGATTCCAAAACCTTGAACTTAAGTTGTCATTATTTTCAGTTTGTGTTTTCAGATTGGGATGATTTTTCTCTGCTGTACAGCTATGGATGAAAAAAATTTGTTGGAAAAACAATATATTTTATGGTTACAGTAGAAAACTTAAAGATTTTTCCAATCGTTTATTTATTAATTTCGGCGATTGTGTGTAAATAATACTTAAATTATTGCTTATTTACTGGATTTTTAGAAAAATCCTAGCTGGCGAAAACTGGTTCCCATTTTATTCAAGTGATCCAGTTTTCGCCATTGGCGAATTTCAATAGAGCGTTCTGAGCGCTGCACAGGCACCAGTTTTCGCCATGTTTATTTGATTAGGAAAACTCCATCCTAACGACGCTGATTTAGTTCGTAGAGGTTATTTTCCAAATTTAACATCCCAGATAGCCAGTTTCAGAAAACCGAATTGTGTTTAACAGATTATCTGGACTATCTGGACGATAAGAAAAAGTATTTTAATATGAATAATAAAAAATAAAAAATAATAATTTAAGCATTCATTTGAAAGTTCTTCCAGTAGACCTGGAGGTACCACAATAATCTAATAAGCCAGTCGTTACTTGTTTGAATCTCGAATAGGCGAGACTGTAAGGGACAATATCATAACAGTAACACCGAAATTGTCCGGCACTCTAACAATTTGCTTTGCTTAATTTATTTGAATAAATTGTGTCAAGTTTTCTCTTTATTATTGATATGACAACTCTGATTTTACGAGCACATGTAAGATAACTAGAATTAAATGGATCAGAAAACATTTTTCATTTACGTTTGTAAAAGCAGCGCGAGATTTCATCAGTAGAATCTGTTCTATACTGCCCATGGATGCATAATTAACCTTCTGTCTGTACAAAAAAATACTTACGTTGTCTGTACATTGGGGTCAATTTGACCCCAAAATTCAAACTGCTATATCTCAGCGAAAAATAGACGAATTTCCGAATTTTCAAATGTTTTAGAAAGGTAATTTAATGTACTAAATGATAAAATTATGAATGGCGACTTGGCGTGGGGACGTTTTACAAGGAGGGGTTTTAGCGAAAACAAATCGAAAAAATCGGATTTTTCCAGATTTGTGACGTTTATATCTTGAAATCCTTACCAGCTAGAACGATGCTTTCTTCTACAAAAATATACGCGAACACGAGATCTTCAAAGTCATGTCTAGCATTTTACGGGATTTGCTCGCTAGGTGGCGTTTATCCGAAAAAAACGATCATTTCTGGACTCAAATTTTTCTTGTTCTCGCTAAAGTTGATTATATAGACAAGATTCGAAGTAAACATAGTCCAGTGGTCGATAAGACCTTGATGAACGGTTCATAATTCATCCACCAGGTGGTGTACGTGTACCATTTTATAAATATTGGTCGCAGTCAAACAAGTAGATGACTTGCAAGTTCCCTGTCTACGGCATGTCTACGAATTGGTCAGGTCATTCTATGATAGACAGTTTAGCACAGCATTTAACCACCAAGTGGCGCTAGTATGCCTTTTGTTTTAATTTTTTTATTGTGTATGAACATATTGTTTCGATAAGAGATCGTCGTCTTCGACATTAATTAGCAAAAATAAACTAGTAACAATTATTCGCAATACTATATAGCCAATACATTACCGATTCAGCCAGGATGTATGTTAAAACGATCGGCAAAAATTGAACATACTACCGGAAGAAAATGAATACATCGTCAGCGTCACCTGGCGACCGAATTTCGTACCAAAATTTCCGGAATAGAGTGGTCTCGACTATTTGAACAATTATACCGTAGACAAAAAATCTTCTATCTGGTCAGTATTCTAAGCTGCGATAAAAACATAAAAACAAATTGAGCACCAATGCCACCTAGCGATCAAATTCTGAATCACACTATTAGCCATAGATTTTATCTGTCACAAGACCATATTGACTGCAAATCTTGTCTATCTGTCCAATTTTTCCGCGAGCAAGAACGATTTACACGAGTAGCATTCATAAATTTAAGACAAAAAAAGTTTATTATTCTCGCCTTACCGCCACCTAGCAAGCAAATCCTGTAAAATGCCACACGTAGCTTTGAAGATCCCATGTACGCGTATATTTTTGTAGAAGGAACCATCGCTCTAGGTGGTAAGGATTTCGTGATGTAAATGTAAATCTGAAAAAATTCGATTTTTCCTACTTTTTTTTACTAAAACCCCTCCTTGTAAAAGGTCCCCCTCGCCAAGTCACCATTCATAATTTTACTATTTAGTCCATTAAATTGCCTTTCTAAAACATCTGAAAATTCGGAAATCCGTCAATTTTTCGCTGAGATATACCAATTTGAATTTTGGGGTCAAATTGACCCCAATGTACAGACAACGTAAGTTTTTCAATAAAATTGTCGCAAAACGTAAGTTTTCGAAATTTCTTGATCAAAAAAATTCTATTTAAAGAATCTCCGGTAGACACACCTAGTCGCGAAAAAAGTAGATTAATTCATTGAAAAATAAAAAAGTTATAGATTCTCAGTTATAGCTTTATGCTTCTAAACTGCAGCGTTTTTGCGAAGGGCAAAGTAGGCGCGATATACTGCTTGAATACGCCGCTGGACCTAAAAATAGAGATACATTCTTATGTAAAACAACTCATTTATGCTATTTTTGTCGAGTTATGTATAAATTGAGCAAGCAAGTTCATAAATTAGATAAAATTAGATAAAAATTTAATTGCCCAGCCGGTTGCATTCGTCGAGGTATATTTTCTGGTTCTTCCTGAATATTTAAAGGATATCGGAAATTATTAAAAAAAAAACAGATTCCTTCGGTTTCTGCACGTTTATATTTCTTGAACTGGAATTCGACTGATGAAAAGTAGCCATTTCCGTGAATTAGTTCCTAAAACATTACCAATACTGTTAATGGCCATTCTGGAATGACTAAAACTATAGCTTCATGGATGTGGATCTTTAAGGTTTTACGAGACATCAAAATCATAGAATTTGACACACATATTGATATGGTTTCGAATATATCTTAAAATAAGCACTTCTGCCGGGGTACTCCGAATATGCGACAAGGTTGCCATAGAAACCTGGAACCGTGAACCTGGAAAAGCTTTCAGTGTCAGTAAATTATAAAATCTTGAAGTTTGACACCCATGCTGATACGATTTCGGTCATGTGCCAAATTAGAGACAGACGCTACTGATACTGATTTCAAGTAAAATGCCATATCTCGGTTATTTCTCAACGGATTTCCATTTTCTTTTCTTCATTGAACTGAAAACTGATTCTCGATGATAGTTTTTGAAAAATACATAAATATATACGAATTTCCAGACTAGAACATGCCGCAAACGATGCTTCTAGGGGTGGCGAAAACTGGAGCCCGGGGGTGGCGAAAACTGGATCTTAGGGGGTCGAAAACTGGTGCTTGAACATGCATCACAAATTTTACATTTACATTTATATTTTCAAACATTTAGTATTAAATTTTTTCCTGAAAACATAGGAAAAATGTTTCTGCTTATTGTGCGCTTCAAACTGCTCATCGATATGCAACTATATGGCAGTAAATCTGGGTTTTCCAATTTTATGCCGATAAAAGTGGCGAAAACTGGTGTCGTTACCCTATACTTTCTAATGTTCGATTTTTCGGCTTTCCTACTTTTGGAGTTTTGATAGTCGAATTAATCTTAATTGTTTTTAAATTTCTACGGTTTTACGACTTTTCGGCCACTTTTTTCGGTTTCCAACTTTTTCCGGTTGAAATAAATTTAGAACGCAACACTTGCTGAGACAGATGAAAGTCGAACACTGACGAAACGCGGTTGAATGCACGTTGCAGACCAGTGATGGCGCTGTTTGCACTACAGTTGGTGCGACGAAAAAGCAGGTTATGTAAAGGAATCCTCAGCAACCTTCTTAAGGGTGCGTTAAGGTTGATCAGTTGAAGAATATCACAAGCGATGTTGGAACTCTGGATAAACGAACTAATCGTAAACGAAACTTGGACATGCCTTACTGTAAAACAAACAGAAATTTTATTTCAAATTGAACTTCAAATAAGTCTTAAAACTGGGCTTAAATTTGAAGTTGAAACAGGACATGAAATAAGATATAAAATGGGACTTGAAATGGGACATAAAATTGGATTCGCAATTAAACTTGGTATTAGATGTGAAATCATATTTGGAATCGAAGACGAGAATGTACTTGGATTTGAAAACTTGGGATTAAAATTTGACTTGACAACCACCATAAGATTGAACCCTGAAAATTAAAAATGAAATAGAACTTAAAATGGGACATGGAGTGAGACATTAAATCATTATGGGTCGCATTTGAATATTTTTTGTCAGATGTGTACAAAGCCTAAATTACTGCCACAAATAATCGCTCAGTCTTGGTTGTTAACCAACTGCAGACGGTCGACTGTGCTCAGAAGCCAGGTCGTAGAACGCAGTCGGAATCTACACGATACCGATGATTGCCGACACGATGACGTACCGAATTGTTTATACCGTCTGTCGCGACGGTAGCACAACGTAACTCTGCCGAGATTACCATCTCGACGCGACGCGCGAGACATATTTTGATGCTGGGATAAGCGATTTTCTGCATCTCTTCTCTTATCTATCTATACCTATAAAAAAGGATTTCTGTCTGTCTGTCTGTCTGTCCGTATGTCGAAAACTACTGAACCAATCGGCATGAAAATATGCATGTAGAGGTTTTTTGGGGCCAGGAAAGGTTTTAGTGATGGTTAGAAACCCTTCCCCCCACTAAGAGGGGGGGCTCCCATACAAATGAAACACAAATTTCTGCATAACTCGACAACTAATCAAGCAAATAGAACAAAATTTGGCATGTGGGTGTTTTCGGTGACAAGAATTTATTCTATGGTAAATTGAGACCCCTACCCTCTTTATAAGGGGAATTATAACTCCTCTCCTCTTTAAAAGGGGGGGCTTCCATAGAAATTTCCTCATAACTCGAGAACTAATCACGCAAATGGAACCAAACTTGGCATGTGAAAGTTTTCGAGGGCAAGAATATTTTCTATAGTAAATAAGGACCCCTCCCCACTTTAAGAAGGGGGGTTCCTGTACCAAAGAAACACAATTTTCCTCATAACTCGAAAAGTAATTAAGCAAATGGAACCAAATTTGGCATGTGGGTGTTTTTGGAGACAAAATTTTTTTCTATGATGAATTGGGACCCCTCCCCGTTTTAGGAGGGGGGATCCTATACACATGAAATACAAATTTCCTCATAACTGAAGAACTAATCAAGCAAATGGAACAAAATTTGGCATGTGAAAGTTTTCGAGGACAAGAATATTTTCTATGGTAAATAAGGACCCCTCCCCATTTTAAGAGGGGGGGCTCCTATACAAACGAAATAAAAATTTCCTCATAACTCGAGAACTAATCAAGCAAATGGAACAAAATTTGGCACGTGGGTGTTTTTGGAGACAAAATTTTTTTCTATGATGAATTGGGACCCCTCCCCACTTTAGAAAGGGGGGCTCCTATACAAATGAAATACAAATTTCCTCATAACTCGAGAATTAATCAAGCAAATGGAACCAAATTTGGCATGTGAAAGTTTTCGAGGACAATAATATTTTCTATGGTGAATAAGGACCCCTCCCCATTTTAAGAGGGGGGGCTCCTATACAAACGAAATACAAATTTCCTCATAACTCGAGAACTAATCAAGCAAATGGAACAAAATTTGGCATGTGGGTGTTTTTGGAGACAAAATTTTTTTCTATGATGAATTGGGACCCCTCCCCACTTTAGGAAGGGGGGCTCCTATACAAATGAAATGCAAATTTCCTCATAACTCGAGAATTAATCAAGCAAATGGAACCAAACTTGGCATGTGAAAGTTTTCGAGGGCAAGAATATTTTCTATAGTAAATAAGGACCCCTCCCCACTTTAAGAAGGGGGGTTCCTGTACCAAAGAAACACAATTTTCCTCATAACTCGAAAAGTAATTAAGCAAATGGAACCAAATTTGGCATGTGGGTGTTTTTGGAGACAAAATTTTTTTCTATGATGAATTGGGACCCCTCCCCGTTTTAGGAGGGGGGATCCTATACACATGAAATACAAATTTCCTCATAACTGAAGAACTAATCAAGCAAATGGAACAAAATTTGGCATGTGAAAGTTTTCGAGGACAAGAATATTTTCTATGGTAAATAAGGACCCCTCCCCATTTTAAGAGGGGGGGCTCCTATACAAACGAAATACAAATTTCCTCATAACTCGAGAACTAATCAAGCAAATGGAGCCAAATTTGGCACGTGGGTGTTTTTGGAGACAAAAATTTTTTCTATGATGAATTGGGACCCCTACACGATATGTCCGAAGGTACTTATTAGTTAACTTACATGCACCTCAGATTTTTCTTCACAGGATGTTAGTATTAATCAAAACAATTAATTTAGAGAAGGTCTTAAAATATTCTATCTTGGGTTTTTTGAAAAATTCAATTTTCAAGGTTATTTAGGGGTCATCCCCTCTCAAGAGATCATATTCGTTGTAATCGACCACCTCCGATTTCAACCAAATTCGGTATAATTGCCTATTCCGACCCCACATTTAATTTCTCTAAGTTTTGTATGGATTGAACAATCCCCCTTGCAGTGACATGCAGTGAAAAATGAGTATTTTCGAAAATCTGGGAAAAATGGAGAAGCGTCATTTATTTATCGTTATTTATTTGGGGATAAAAACCGACCTTGTTATGCATTCAACTGATATATCTTAAGCGAACGAAATCCTGAAGGTGGTCTTCCGGGCGAAACTGAGTCAGGGTTTGCGTGGAGGTTAATCCCTGTTGGTCCAAATTCTTAGCAATTTTGAAATTCGTTTTTATTCGATACCCTTAAGAACACAATTTATTTATACATGTTTAGGTATACCTGGCCAAAACGGATTGATGTCCTAGCGCATGGGGGACTGACTGACTTTTTTTTAATAGGAAACTCAAGTTTCCGGATCATTCGACATTGAGGATGATTTGACTTGCATGGTAAGCCTAAAAGGAACTTTGACATCATGTAACTGCTGTTATTGTCTTTCCAATAATAGCATAAAAACAAAAAGAGTTGGTATTCGCTATAAATGGCACTTAAAGACATTGTAGGTTTAAACATCTGTTTAAATTGATTCATTTTATGTGACAAAAGTTCAAAAAAATAATCGTTTAAGCCTGTACAATTGCTTATGTACATAATCTGGTAGACCCCTTAGTTGGTTTCGAGGTACGATGCTGTTCTAACAAGTCAATCGTCGTATGGTCGAAACTCGGCTAGACGGTGTTGCTAGATAGAGTCAGTAGGATTGTTGCACTAGCCCCGTAACTGTCCTGTACTTTAATAGCCTGCTGTGAAGTCTGTCGATAAGGAAGGGTCAAGTCTTAGAAAGACGTTTAAGCACAAGGTTTTGCTTTGCTTTTTACATAATCTTGATGGTGCTTGATTCACACTGTATAAAGTCATCTTTTCGACGATGATCGTACAAAACCATTTTACATATCAATGGCCGAATCAAGTTATTTCATTCGTTTATGGTCTTACGGATCCATATCTTTTCATTTAACTATTGTCGTTTAACAGTACACTTCATTCAATATTAATCGCACCGAATAAATTATGCTTATAAATGATCGTACCGAATCATTTAAATCATCTATGGTCGTGCCGAACCACATACTTAATTCAACAATGATCGTACCACATATCGTATCACGTATCACACGACCATCTCAACATATGGATATTTGGATAAAATATTTCAAATTCACCTATTCAAGTTCTAGTTCTTATCTTTTCTGGCATAATAAATCATAGGACAACAAGAAAAAGGAAAAGAAAATGCACTGAAAATTCAAAAAAATTAAGAAAAAAAAGAAGCACCCAAACAACACTTTTTCACTCAAGTGGATGCAGAATTTCTTGAGCGATTCTAATTCCAATGCAGCAATAAAACACTTGAGAAAAAAATCCTGCCTTACTGTCCTCAGAAGTCAGATCGTTAAGCGCAGTCGAGATCTAGACGATATCGATATGATTGCTGATATGATGCATTGAACTGTTCATACCGGTTGTCGCGACTGTAGCACAACGTAACTCTGCCGAGATGGTGTATTGCGCGAGACAGGTTTTGATACTGGAATAAGCGATATTCTGTGTCAGGGGCGTTTAACTTCCACAAAATGGGCATCAGAATGCTGCCTATCATGTTCATATTTATTGTGAACGGTATAACTTCTTCCGATTCCTCACAGTTGGTATTGGTATAGCAGATAGTAAACGTATGAAGTTGGACTTCGAATGGAATGTATATTGGACTTGAAATTAGATTTGAAATTGGACTTGGCATTAGACTTAACTTGAATTTGAAAAAGGACTTTAAATTAGATGGGTCACGAAATGGTATAAAAAGGAGACATGAAAATGGAGCTTAAATAAAATTTAAAATTTTACTTAAAATTGGACTCTCAGCCCCAGGACACCACAAGGAAGTATACTGTTTTACACTGAATGTAAAAGAAAAGGTGGGGCACGTGCCATAGTATGCCGCAGCTTGGGAACATCAATGATTCTTGGGTTATTCAATTTTTCGATTTTTGAAGTCTTATGCATTCTATCATTTTTGACTTGGATCTGAGCTTTGAGTTCTTTGTCGCCTGCATACCGGGTTTCTTAGAGTTTTGTGGATTATTCGATTCGTGAATTTTTCGTTAATCAATTATTCGATTGCTGAAGGATCATGAATGCTAGGATTTCTGGAATTTTGAATTGCTGGATTTGTGGATTCCTAAATTCTCGAATTTTTAGCTTCTTCGATTTTTGAGTTTCACGAGCCCTTCTTATTAGATTCTTGGATTCTATGGACTATGAACTAAACTATAGAAGGCTGACATGGTATGGGTAGAGAAGGAATCACTGCAATGGGGATGAGGGTGAGCGGTTACACTCAGATCGGTTCAAACGGTTGAAAAGCTGCTATTACCGTAACAATTGTTGGATGCAATGAATATTAGCTAATGAATGAAGAATCTCTATGGGCTACTGATTGCCGCGTACAAAAATCAATAGCAAATATCAAATTAATGCGGTGTATTATTTGGAACACCACTGTAAAGTGAACAATAATTGAACTGTAAAGTGAACAATAATTGAACTGTAAAGTGAACAACAAAGATTTCTACGAATTGCTAAAAAGGCAGTACGCTACGGAAATGAAACTATTTACTACGAAAGGAAGAAATATGCAAACTCGCAATTACTAATGTTGGGAGGATGGAGTGTTTAGGATACAACGATCGCTAACGGAATCATCTCTGTTGAAGAAAGTTTGTTTCATTTCGGAGGCGTGTGGGAGAGGATGGTTCGATCTGTGAAGGCAGCGACGATACTATTTACAGGGTTGATCAGTGCCTGTTTTCTGTAGCAGGAGAAATGCACTATATGTCAGAATAAAATTATTAGAAGCGTGAAAAAAGTTTTGACTTTTCTATTCTATTTTCGTATTCCTCTAAGGCGCCGAAAATTAATCTTTAGGTATAGCTAAAAATTAAAAGCATACCAAAATGCGTTCAGATAATTAATAAACTTTTGCAAATAAATTGATACGGAAAACTGGTGTTAAAGTTTCATCATAAGCTGCCGCTAAATCTGCCATCAATAGCTCTTCTGTCCTATCTCCAATATCCTAAACTATAATTATAACAAATTCTGGTAATTTATATCAGATTGGTGAGTAAGTAAAGATGTTATGAATATTTAAACATAATCTCGGCATCAGACGCAGACAAATTAATTGATCACGTTACTGCCGTAATCCAGCAAAAATAAAACACGTTCCACGTGTCATTCCGTTTCAGTTTTCGAACACCCAAGAGACGTACGATAAACCGTAGCTCAGCTGTCTTTTAATAGCTGCGGATTATGACAGTAAAATATTATCCAAAATTGTCAAGCGTAAATTAATTTCCACCATGGTTGATGGCACAGGAGCCAAACGCTTACCTCTTGTCAATCGCCGTAATCCATTCCATAGCCATCTTTGCCGCCATTGTGAATAAGCTCCCTTGAACCAAGCAGCAGGTGTTTTCCGTTCAATTCACTCAGCAGCACTTGATTACGTATACACACATACACACGCGCGTACACTACCAAAACACCATTAATATGCTAATATAATATTATTATTACTCTTGCACAATTATTATCATTTTATTAGGTACTTTGATTCCGAGCAAACAAACACCTTCGCCCACCCTCGCTTCGGGGCGTGTACCTACGATTCGATTGCTGTACAGTGAGCTTGGCTTTTTGTGGTTTTATTTGCTTTTCACCTTTAAAGACGCGCTTTGATCTTGTTTTGCTCAGTTTTAATTAAACATTTCACCTTGCTCTACACTCCACACTAGGGGAAATCTAATCAATAGCTGTGCACACGCGTTAGATTTTCATTAATCCGTTGGTTTTTCTTCATACACTTATTTCCTATCGAATGATACCACTAGTACAGATAGGTTTTGATTGGTCCACACCGAAGGTTGATTTTCATCCCGTGCCATGGTCCTACGGAATTGTTTGCGAAAAATAGAACCAACCACTTTTTAACATTTATGAGCTCGGAAGATTTTCAACAACTTTTTGTTTTGTGATTCAATAGGAGACTTTTACTGTTGCTGAGCAGCATTACTTCTGAGTTTGACACTAATGAGTTCTTTGTTGCAGAAAATTTCCACTCGCTAGCAACAGAGTTGGAAGTTGGAGTTTTCCTATTTAGTCACAGCGCAACGGCGGTATCAAAGGGAAAAACTTTCTCCTTCCGTGGGCCATCCGAGGAAATGCGACATTCGGTCTAGTGAATTTTCTGTGCAGAGGATTAAAACTGTACGTAAGTCCTGGTGCTGCTGCTGTTATGTCGCCGCCAGGCGATACGTGTTTACTTCCCAGCGGATGATACCTAATACCGGTTTAATCTCTGAACCGAACCACCAACAGGTGTCGTCGTCCTGCTTGCTATCTCTTCTGGTTCCGTGCGTATACGTTCAACCAGGGCCAGAGCGATGCTGTCCAGATAAGAAGCCCGGATGAAGTTCAAAAGTATCGGTTTTTGTGCTACACGTACCGAAGAGAGGTAATCAAAGTTGATGATTTCTCGACATTTTCGATGGAACGATGGAGCAGCGTTGGATGTCTTTATACCATCTAGTAGAAGCGTTAGTTCGAGTATCTAAGAAATGAGAGAAAAAGTTTAAATTAGTTTTTTTAGTTTAATACTTTTTACGAAAATTTACGACGGAATTTAAGAAATTGTTATAGATCGAAATTCAATTCAGAGTTGGAAGTCTCCGTTTCATTCCTTATCATTTTACATTTAATGCAGAACCTAGGATGCAGTAGCAATATGACAAATCCACAGATGTGCCTAGACTAGAACACACTGGGACACGTATCTCATCTTTTATTCAAAGCTTGATGCCGCACAAAATAATTTGAGTATGTTGCCCTATGTTTCATTTAATCTTAGTTCATATGTTAAGTTGTGCCTGGAGACTCGTTTTTTCGAAAGCCTTTTAACTGTACATTACATCAATTGGCGACGGACATAGTTTATGGTTATTGACTTATAAAAGAGAACAATATTTAAAAAAAACCAATACCATCAATTTTTCCAGAAAACTGCAATGGTAACTTTCCACTATTTGATTTGGACTATTGGATTAGACTTGGATATTGCCTGTTTCAATGATTTGTAGCTCTTAAACGCATCGTTGTAGATCATTTAATAAAAATGCAAACAGGACTTCTCAAAGGAATAAGAAAAACAAAAAAGACCTCAAAGCAAAGGGGCATTTCCCAAGCAAAAATGGGAGTTTTATTGTACTCTTATGGTGGCTTTCATCACCAATTTTGGTCGTAAATGCTAACATAAAAGTGTAATAAAACCTAAATTGTTGCTTGGGATTTTATTAGCATTGTAACATATTTGAAAAGGTGATTAGAAATTGATTTAACAATGTAACATTCAATTCATTTTGTGGAATAATGAAGTTTTCTGGATCAGGAAATAAATAGGGCAGAAGCACCGGTTTTAGCCATAGCACCTGTTTTGGCCATACTTGTATTTACGTGTTAATTGATGAAATATATGGCTAATAATGCAACTTTAGATGAAACTAAATCAAATTTTTGATATTTTTCCATATAACGTATATGAAAACTAATACTAGAAAATTATTATTCTAGGAATATTGCAAAAATAAAAAAGGCCTCCCTTAATTTCCCACATAACCTATTGCCAGCATAGTACGAGAGGAACTTTCAGTACATAACATTTATTATCTAAAATTATTTATTTTTTGTTGGGTTTTTCCATATGGTGTGATGGATTATTTCTCAAACCATATCGATCATATGATAAACGTAAAGAAGTATATTTTATATAAAAAAGGATGTTTAGCCATAGGAGATCAAAAACTTTCGCTGTGCCGCTTTTGGCCATACGTCAAAGCAATTTCATATTTCATATGCCCGTTTTCGCCATATGTAAAATCTATTGATATTTAGTTCTGAAATGGTGATCGTGGAATTCCAAAATTTGTTCTTTTTTTACCGCTGGAAGACAGTGAGTTACTTAATTGATTAATTTATCAATAAATTTATTGACTATTTGATATACTTTGTTGAAGATTGTACACAAAATGATGGCTTCATCGAAAAACATTGCCTGTCCAATCAAAGGTGTACATTGAGGTGTACAATCAAAGTATCTTCAGAATACGCGACCCGTAAAAATACGGTATCTAAGGTCTACAATTTGATACCGTACGTGTGGCAAGAGGCAGAAAACCACAACACAGAGTACTGGAACGATACTATCCAAGGAGGAGAAAAAAATTGTTTCCTGGCTTATCGAAATACTACGTAGCGATTTTATAATGCAGCATCATACGTAGTTATTCAATGTGAAAGATTTTCTTACCAAAAACAATCGTGATACTCCATAAAATATGATTTTTCATGTAATTTACATATTGTTCAAAATATTCACAACTTTTTTGATAACTTTTATTTACGTTGGACAGGAAATGGTTCTCGTCTTTCATGGTCCGTCATCAACAACTATCAATTTGGACTCCCGAAACTGTAACTTCAGCCAGCGCCCGAGTTAGCGAAGCTATCATGGAAGCTTCCACGTGGATAAACTACGAAGGAATCATAATTAATTTGATAATTGTTTTGATTATACTCCTAGGATAGCGTTTCAGAAAAGAAATCGCTCAAGGTTTTCTCTCTACACTCTACATGGGGACTTGGTCAAAGATAACGGGGTTGGATGACCACTTATAATTTGAAAAGCCATGTAAATACTGGAATAAATTAAATAATATATATGGTTTTCTCAAAGGGAAGTTCAAGTTTTGCTTTCATATCTCGATAGGTTCTAATGTTCCTCGATTACATAAGAAAGTACTGTATCAGACTTAAAATAATGTTGAAATATAATCTATTTCTAGAACAGCATAATTTTTTTTGCTTAGTTTCGCTATAAGCGACGATTTCTGTAATTGAGATTAAGTAGCTCGAACAACAGTATGTTTAGAAAGGCTAATTATTTTTTTCCTTACGATACCTAGTGATTATTAATCTTCACGATCACAATATTTAAAGAAAACTATGTTTGAAATTCAGATATCAAAAGGCTGTTACACACTTTTCAAACGTTTGAAGGTAATGCATCAGTATATTACGATATCTCACCAATCTGTCCTATGTAAAGCTGAAAGTTGAATGTCAATTTTTGCAGTTGTGGTTTATGAAAAACGCTTTTGTTTAACATAACTCCGTCATGCCTCCCAGTTTGCCTCGAGGTATGATGTTGGGAGAGGCTGTTAGAGTTAGGAGGATCGCAGCAACTGGTCCTGCAATTGTCCTGCACTTTAACAGCTGGCTGCGAAGTCTGTCGTATAAAAACAGAAGGTCAAGTTTCGGTAGCGGAATGTAGCACCTGGGCTTTGCTTTTTAAATCGGATAAATTTGTTACACTGATTGCACCCGTACCATAAAAAAATAAAGCAGAAGTTATTGAATCATCGGCTATGAAAATTATCCAAAAGATTTCCCATACTTGATTATATTGCTGCAAAAATGGATTTATAACTGAAAACTGCTTAAAGGATTAGAAATAATCTCAAATAAACTTAAGGATAAGGAAAACATGATTTTTATTATAACTTTTTTTTTCTCGAACAGCAATTTTTGCACTCTTGCACAAGAAAAGGTGCGACGAGAAAAGGTTAAAATTCCGGAAGCAATGCCAATCCGTTGCAATTTCATATTAAAAAAATAACTAATTCAGAAAAATTAGTTTGCGTGGTAGTTTAACTTGTGTTGCGATACTTTTTCAGCAGGGTGGCCAAAATAGGAACACAGAGTGGCGAATAGAAGAACATTATGGCCAAAATAGGAACCCAGCAGACGTTTTTCAATCGACAATAATTAAAACAAAAAAGCATATTTTAATCAAATAAACTTATACATTATGAAGATTAAGACTGAAATTACCTGTTGAAGAGGTTAAAAATATTTAGTTTATTCGTTTTTTATAAAACGTGATCGATATCCTTAAAAGTTTGACAAACTATGGCCAAAACTGGTGCTTTTACCCTACTTAAATACATCTGTGGTTCAGCAGCTTTCATAATATTGAGTATGGTGCAATAATTTTGTCCTCAGAAAGTTTTTATCGTGCATATATTAAATATCATTAGACGAAATTAGGCGCTATTAAGCCTTAGAATTTACTGTTACAAAAAAAATAAGTTAACATCCAGGATAATTGTTTTTAATAAGCGGAGTTTATAAGACAAAGATCGATGCAACTTCCACCAACACAATTTTTGCATATTGGGAATTGACAAACTTAATTTTTTAGATATAAGCGCTCTCTGAAATTGCGGCATTTAATCGACTACACCAAACGCTAAACTTCTTAAACTACAAAGCAGTAGTTCTCTCAATTCAACTGAAATTTACAATTCGTTATATTGGATTCAATCTATAGCAATGAGATGTCATTTTATGAAAATGCGAACAAGATTTCTCAGAAATCTAATAAAAATAATACAAAAACAACGAGACAATAAAACAAAAAATAATGCAAAAAAAAATCGAAAGGCACAAAAATTACAACAAGACCGATACAGTAAAAAAAGAAACAGAAAAGGCAAACAAAAATCACCACAAGAATATAAAAGTTACAGAAAATTGAATTAAAAATGATAAAGAAATATTCAAAAAAAAAACACACAAAACAATTGAAGACAAAATTTAAAACAAAAATTCACGGAGCAGGAAAACTCCAAAAAACCCTAAAGCAACAAAAAAATAACACAGATAGGAAGATTGAGACAAACATAGCACAAAACTGATACAATGAAAACATAACATTAATTTAAAAAATGTACTAAAATGATACGAAATAATACAAGAAGTAATACAAAACTAACATATAAAAATTGCATGAAAAGAATCCCTAAAAAGGCGCAAAAAAACGAAAAAATGGCAATCAAATAAAAAAGAACAGAAAAGGCATAGCAATGGCACCACAATAATACAAAATTACCAAAAAATTGTTTTTGAAATCATGTAAAAATATATCAAATTGACACAACAAATAATACAAAAACAACGCAATAATGAAGCAAAAAATAGAAAAGGAAAAGAACTCAAAAAGGCACATTAAAAACTGACACAGAAATGTATGAATACAGAAAATATAGAAAAAGAAAATGTACCAAAATATCATAAAATGATTCTAAAATTATTCAAAAAATAGCTGAAAATGACATAAAATGATCTAAAGAGAAAGATAAAAAAATAAACTGACACAAATCTGAAAAATGGCCCCAAAATAATGCAATGATAGCAGGAAAAAGAATCAAAAGCGATACAAGAAATATTCAAAAATGATACAAAATGATAGAAGAAAAATAAAATTCATAGAATAGTGAACCAAAAAAAAAAAGACACAAAATGGTGCCAGAAAAGCACCAAAGTAATCCAAAACTGACACAGAAAGTAAAAATGATGCAGAAATGATACAAAAATACACCAAAATTATTCAAAAACTACAGACAAATGATTTAGGGACGCAAGAAGTACTATAAAGTTACACGGAAAGAACCTCAAAAAATGCACAGAATAACAGAAAAATGTGACTAAAATCTAACCTAATTATGGAAATTTAGTTGGAAATCATCAAAATACCACTGAAATAATACCAATACCAATAGAAATAATAATAAATGACAAACTAACATAATTAAAAAACGACATGAAAATACATAAAAATAACATAAAACAATAATTCAAGAAACTATCGTCTATTTTCTCGGTGGTAGAAGCAAAAGAAGGGCAATCATAGGACAAACTAATTACCGTCGGCGGGAGGAGCGTATGTGTGCGTAAGGAATGGTTAGACTGGAGGGACAAAATTAGATATATGAAATTATCTAATATAGGATTGTGTGCTAATAGTTTAAATTCCAAAACACTCGGGCACCAACCAAGAAAGTGTGGGTTGGACCAATTGAACTAACCAATATTTTTTTGACCTCATAACAAAATTTCTCAGTTTCAACCAATCTACCATTCTTCTCACCAAACGATCCACCACTTTAATAAAACACATATAATTAGGCCAATGCAACTTTTCAAAGTTTTTGTGTACCTTCCCGCACCCCTTCAAAATTTATATTAAGAATCAGCCGGCTAAAAAAAAATTTGGTAGATTTGAGTAAAAATATTTTCCTGTATGAAGAAATCTTTTTCACTGTACTCGGTTCTGAGCTAACCGTCGCCAATTCATTGTGCGTCTCGACCAGGGCTTCGACCGATCCTTTTTTGACGTAGGACTACGTCTTACGGCAAGTTTTGAGATAGGGTGTCATTCCAAAAAATCGAAAAATGCGGGCGTCACGAAAAATGAAAGGTTTTGAGCGCTAATAGCTCAGCGGTTTTCCGATCGATTTTCAATATTCTTACACCAATTGATCGGAAAATCTTCTAAGAATTGACCCAAATGAAGAAAAATATGGATTCTTGATGTTGAACTATTGAAAAATTGAAAATAATGAACCTATGTTTTACAGGAATTCTCGCTTCGTGATTGGTTGGAAGATTCTTTGCTATGATCTAAACTTATACCAATTTGATATTTGTGCTTGGGAAGTAAGCCAAAACAAGTGACAAAGTTTCTTCATTTCAACAAGATTTCTTATCACCACGGTCAAACCTAGACCATTTTGATGTCCTTGCTTGGGAAGTACGCCAGAGAGAGTGACAAAGCTCCCTCGTGCCAACAAATTTCTTACGAACGCGATTAAACCTAGTCCAATTTGATGTCTGTGTTAGGGAAGTGTAAAAGTGATAAAAAAGGATTGAATTGGTAAAATCCCTTCAACGTGGGAAATATGGATAATAAAAACAATCTTTAATTTCAGTAAGGTAGCAGGAAAGCAATAGTTTGTGTTCTTGATTTTGTTAAATTGTTTTCAAATGCACAATCTTTTGAGAATTGAACGTATGCAATGTTACTGCTTTGATAAATGTTACATACAACGCATGTAACATGTATATATGTTGCATATAGCATGTATACATGAAGAATCGAATGATTACAAGCATGAATACATGCTACTATCACTACAAAGAGACTAAGGCGTGGTACACAAATTACGTAACGCAAAAATTATAGTTTTTTGACCCCCTCCCTCCCCTATGTAACAAAAAGTAACGCTTGGCATAGCCTCCCCTTTAAATTACGTAACGTTAACTGAACCTCCCCTCCCTCTGTTATTGAATAAGAATCGCACAATCCGTTTAAATTTTTTATTCTTACAAACTCAAGAAACGAACCGTCCTATCAAAACCACTCTGATCAGAAGTCAATTCTGAATTCTGATCAAACTGCATGATTTAACACAACCAGGTCTGAGTTCAGAACAAACGTTTTGATCAGAATGGGTTTGATCAAGTAGAATCGCGGAGAATTTCACAGTTGAAACAGCAAGGCATCAGCATGTTGGGCTCAGCTGCGCAGATTTATTTAGCAAAAAATAATTCCGTAGTTTTTTTTTAATTTGATAAATTTGTTACGTAACTCTTCTCATGACTCCCCCTCCTCCCTACGTAACAAAAAGTAACGCAAGCTCGACCTCCCCCCCCCCCCCTCTGACCGTTACGTAATTTGTGCATGAAGCCTTACGTAGTCCTGCGTCACCTATATATGCGGTCGTGTCTTGTACACAACCCCTATGATTTTTTCTACCGCAGTCACACCAACGCGCATTCAAGTTCACACCGTCCGTTTAGAGGTGGAATACGAATGCTATGCATAACACAACTGGCATTTTGCTCAGTCAAACGCCGACTGCACGCTGCAGAACGAACGGCTTCTAAAACTTTTTGACATTTTCGTTTCGATCAAGTTGCCTTTACCGTTTGGAGCAGCGAATGACTGCAAAACAGTCAAATGACTGGCAATCACCACGCTACGAAAAACAACCGCACAATCGTATAATTCAATACTACAAAAAAACAACCACTACATGTGCATGGAAGAAGTCGGTCGGACTCCGTCCAATACAAACGAATATTTTGCTTGCGTCGGACCGACGTCTGGGTGACAAACTTTTACGGTGAGCAGCCGATTTGGAGACAAAAAGAGAAACGAAAAAATACGTCACCGTATGCTTCCAGTCAGTTTGCAGTTTATATTCTCAAACCGCAAAGCAAAACGGGAGATCGACTGTTTGCTTTTGCTGAGATGCCGCATGAATTGTACGGCGGCAGCAGCGCAAGCGGCAGATTGACTGGATTAAAAAAACGGTCAAATGATCGTTCAAAAATCGGAGTTTGAATGCGGAAAGTTCGCATTCACGGCAGTCACATTCAACTTGCGATCCCTTTTTAAGCCCTGGTCTCGACACACGCAAGTCAGCTTCAACTTGGTCCAGCCATATGCTAGATGGCTCCAAGTAGGTCTAGGTCACTCTCCGCTATCCGGTTGTACTCCGCCACGACACGTCCGCAACACTTTTCGTTCAAATACGGCAAGTGCACGTATGTCTTCCGTAAGCAAAGTTACTGTCTCAAGTGTTTTGTTCATCATCTGCTTTGTACAGCGGCGTACACTCCTTGATCGGAGCGTCTTGCCGAGTCGAAAAATAGGCTCGACTTCTAGCTTGAATGCGTCGTCAAATCTCTATACTCGTATTGTTGCCGGCGGTGACCACAGATCCCAAATATACGAACTCATCAACCACTTCCTATTCATCGCCGTCCATAGTCACGGTCCGTGGGAGGCATATGTTGCTTTCTCTGGAGCCTCTTCCTACCATATATTTGGTTTTCGACGCATCGACTTGTAACCAAATCCTCCCAGTCTCCGTTTGTAGTCTTGTGTATATTGCCTCCACCGTCTCAAGATTTCTGGTAATGATGTCGAGGTCGTCTGCGAACATTAGGAATTGGCTCTAACTGAAGATCGTTGGTTTCGTTTCGATGCCCGCTTGCCGAATCACACCTTCAATAGCGATATTAAATAACATACAGGATAGTCCATCCCCTTGCCGCAACCCTCTGCACGATTCGAAAGGACTTGAGAGTGTCCACGAACCGCGCACGTAGCACATCACTCGCTCTAGAGTAACTTTGATCAGCCGCATCAGTTTGTCCGGAAAACCGTTCTAGTGCATTATTTACCAGCAATAGTTGTTCGCACTCGACTGTATCGAATGCTGCCTTGAAATCCACGAAAATATGGTGCTTGGGCACGTTATACTCCCAACATTTCTAAAGAATTTGTCGGAGAGTAAAAATTTGATCGAGTAACACGAGCGGCCATAAAGCCCGCCTGATAGTATCCTACGAATTCTCTTGCTTGGATAGACAACCTAACAAAATCTGGGATAGCACCTTGCAGGTGGTGTGGACCATCGTAATGCTGCGGTAATTACAGAAATTGAGCCAATCGCTCATTTTGTAGATGGGACAGGTCACACCTTCCATCTACTCCTCCGGGCTTTACAGCCTAAAGAACTAGACAAATGAGTGTACGGAGTGTTAACGCCTCTGGAACGAAACAGAACTGGAGATTCAAACAATATAGTTTCCAAATCCGTAAAAAAATTCCCACATTTGGAAGGTTTTTACTTTGCAAAAGTAAGAATACCCAAGTAATGTAGGTTTTATAGTACTCTAATAATGGCTTTTATTTGGGGCGAACCAACCACCGGTTGAAAGCCCCATCAAATAGTGAATAAATAAATGAAATGGCTTTTATGACTAAAATTGTCTATAAAAACCGGAATAAGAGTGCAATAAAACTCATATTGTAGCTTGAGAGATCTCATTTTCACAATTAACCATTAAGTAAAAAATGATAAAACTCTTAATTTTTTAGCTTAGCTTAGCTTAAGTAGACTGCCTGTAGTGGCACTCCGTGATTGGCCGAACCAGTAAGATGGCACAAAGAACCAATTGAATGAGGCTTGGGAGTAGTTCAATACTTGAATAAAAATTGACAATAACGACGCCGGGCACTGAGCTACATGGGAAAAAGAAGGAATATTAGTCCGATACTTGTTGTTGCTAGAGACCAAGATAGGATTTGTGTTAGTAGGGGAAGGTACAGACCAGGGTTCATCTTGGTAGATGATATGATTCAATGAAACAACGCGCGCGTCAGCGATTACATTTCATCCATTACAAAAACTTTCCGCGATCATCATTATAGATTGTCATTTAGGTATAAAGCGCATGCGATTTATTTCGGCATGAATTCAATTCAATGACGTGAATATTTATTGGACATTTATTTCTGCAAGTAAAACATAGACTAGTCCCGCGCGAATCCAACGCACAGTGCGAAAAATCAACCGAAAAAACGGAACTTCCCGCTACCGTTGTTTCAAGGGGTAAAAGCGACCCCTCCTATGCAAAGAATCACGATCATTCGATTGGTGATGGTCACAACGCGCGGAAATGACGGGAAATAGCCCACCTTGCCCCATTCACCCCTATTTTCCTACAGTTCCGAAAGAATCATACACAAACCTTCTCTAATTCGAGATTCTATCGCTAGAAAAGAAGAAAAATGGTAGGGAAAAGGCATATGAACAATTCAATTTTAATGCAAGACAATCTAGTACTCTGTTTTGCCCCACTTTACTCAACGTCCCTGTACCACAGGCAAAACGCCAATTCGACACTTCTACCAGAGATCTCCAAGAAGGCATGCCTGCTGGGAAGGTTGAAAAAGTCAGAAGATAGCACGACGATCAAACTTATCACAAAAATGATAAAACTCTTAATTTTTCATCGTGAATACAAAACCCTCATCCCCACCCCCTTTCAGTTGGCAAAACTTCGGAAGGACAAATACTTCATAAAATATTTGTAATGGCATAATAGACTCAGGTAAACATACAAGAGGATAGAAAATTACATAACAATAGTACAAATCATCATCATAAATATAAGAGGCTTATGTCTGTCGCCAAAACGAGGGGCGCGATATGTATTTTCGTGGTAATAATCGCCCACATTAAGCAAAGACTGAAACCAATCATACCAGATTACATTCAAGACGAGCAAAAGTAACGTAGTTGCACTTCATAGAGTTACATAACGTTAGCGTTACATAGCGCACCGCCAATTTTCTCTCAATTAGACGCGCGGGGGTTACAGCAGGTAATAATATAAAACGATAAATAATGACAAAAAAAGCGACATAAACGACATGAAGACAACAAAAATTTATTAAAAACTGATTGAATTTGAAAATATGGCAAAAATATGGAAAAAGAGAAACAACAGCAATGACACTGATGACTAATAGACATAAAAGGACTACAAAAATTATTCACCTCTGGTACTTCAAAATGGTGAATAAATAATGTGAAAATGACGCAAAAACTTAAATTAAAAATAATCAAACATCACAAAAGTGCCATAAGTGACAAAAAGATATCAAAATAATACCGAAAGGATACCAAAATGGCACAAAAATTATGCTGAATTGCTACAAAAATGACAAACATAGTCTAAAAACAATTCGAAACCGAAGAAAAAGAAACATAGTACTTGTGGGGAGTTTTTTCGACTGTAGTTATTATTGATAATAACTTAGGGGGTTGGTTGTTCAGTCTTTGGATGAAGTAGACGATTTGTTGTCTTTGACGCCAACGTTTCGATCTTTGGTTTAGATCTTCTTCAGGGCTTCTATAATATCTCACTACCAACCGACTAAAAACGAGACTATCTGGAAACAAATCGGATACAAACAAATTAGACAAAATAACACAGATCCAGGACTAAACCACAAGAGAACTACAACTAGCACAAGTAAAGGAAAAAACAGCGATGATCACACACTGCGTAAATACCAACTACCGATTCAACCTGAAACAAGCATCAATATTAGACCGAAGTAATAAACCAAATACAAATTATAGTACTTACAGAAAATATTTACACTACACACAAATAGAACATGAAGAATTAACAAGAAATACTACAACAAGCCAACATTTAAAAATATCGTGCCCAGTAACAGCGCGTACAAATGAGTGAAATTGCGACACAATCAACAGATTTTAAAGCTCATAGGCAAACGAGTGAGTTTAAATATTATAAATTACATCCAGATTAATGATTATACAGCATTTACCAGACCATTATGCATCAAAACCCAAAGACAGACAACACTATAGACTAAAAGTTACTAGACAAAGACGATAAAAACTTTGTAAGTCACACATTAAGTACAAGATAGGTCACAATTAACTAATAAAACGTATATTATAGAAGCCCTGAAGAAGATCTAAAGCGAAGATCGAAACGTTGGCGTAAAAGATAACAAATCATCTACTTCATCCAAAGACTGAACAGTCAACTCCCTAATTTATAATCACAGTACTTGTGTTTTAACCTTTATTGCTCTTATTTAGTATTGACTTTGGTTTTTTTTACTTACTTAATCTGCTAATGTTGATTTCTTTTGTGGGCAATTTTAAATTGTACTTGATTTAATTTTGTTTAGTTTTAGCTTGAGATTAAAGTTTTTTTCAGCAGCATCTCAATTTCGGTTTCAATCGCATTTAATTTCATTTCGTTTTCCTAAAATTAGATTCACGGTAATGTTTGAATGCTATTACAGTGAAGTTTTCTACAGCTGGTTGTGAAGTTTCATTGTTAACCTCATCATAAATTGATTTTGCCTTGAAATAGTAAAACTAAGTAGACAAAAAAATTATAGTAGAACTAAAACTAAGTAGACAAAAAAATTATAGGAACATAAATTCGGATTCTAAAGAAATTGAAGAATATTGAACATCGTTGTAGAAATTCATTAATCAGAACTGGAATAGTATTGAGTAAAACTCAACCTAAGTTAAGATAAAATTTAATTAGTATACTAAACAAATGTAACTTACGCGAAATTCTTCTATCGCAGCTAATAAAACTATTGAATAAAAAGTGTCAAGGAAAATTGAGAGAGACTTTCAACATAATAATAATCTCATACTAAATAAAATTAAATTTAAAACTGCAATTAAAATTAATTATTCAATTGAAGTAACTCACACAAAATCAGAAAAATATTAGTTTTGGGTACAAATAAAATTGGTATAAATAGTTTAGAAAAACCACAAAAATGAAGCTATACTGTATCAATGTAAAACGGATCTTCAGCATCTATGTATTGCAAAGTTTGGTGCCTGACGTCCTACAAGTCCGGTACGTTAGTGGATAACTCCCTAGGCATATGAACGTAAAGTACATTTTCAAGGCAAAAAAATATCGAAAACCATTCGGCATTATATTAGGTTACAAATTGACAGCTTCACCGGCAGACGATTCACTTATCCGGCGATTCCCCTGGCTGCCAGAGGGCTCATGATGGTGCCATCGCCGCCGCCTACGTTGCCGTCGTCACCACCGCAGAAGTGCCGGTATGTGTTCAGGGGCCAAAAATAGTAGCCGCCATGAGATGGCAACGGCGGCAATAAACTTGAGCCGAGCAAAGCTCTCGGGACGCCACTCTGGAAGGAACTGTACTTGCCATGTAATTGAAGCATTTTGAAATACTATCCTTCGGAGTGAGTGACTGAAATCAAATTGAATTATGTGAAACGTCTCCGGCATTAGTATTCGCTCAGGGTAGAAATGTTTATTGGAGTTTGCCAGAGGATTTTAACATGAAAACGCATCTATAGACTCAAACAACGTCGGCTTACCATCTTTTCCATTACGGCTGTATACAAATCCTATCCTGAATCCGCGTTTCGCATAAAATACTATTCTAACTGTTACGAAACCTATTCGAAGCTTTCCGATCGCCACAAAGAGAACAAAAAAGTCCTTCGCCCCACCGGGGGCCCTCCCCCATCCAGTATGCGGCTCGCCGCATCCATCACAAACCGGTTCTTAGTCTGTGTACTCCCTCCTGGAAAAGGCTATTTACATTGGTAAATTTTCCATTTAGATGTAAAGTCCTGAATAAATTTTCCGCCACAGACCGGAAAGTTTGCGTTCTGCGTGCATCTTCCCCCACGCCCACCACCACCGCCGCTCCAGACTCTAACGATTCATTCGTTTCTGTTTCCTATTTTGGTACTCCGACATCCTATCTTTCGCTGATGATTTTCTATTTTTTATTTCGTTTCTGTGACAGTTACATCTCACTCTGCTCGCCTCTGCTGACCTGGAGCTAAAGCTAAACTAAATGAACGTAGGATACGAGCTTGCTGGCAAAGAATTCTTGATTTACGGACCCCTCGAACCCAGCCTCGGACAGATCGCTAACCTATCTAACACCACATGAAAGCGAATAATTTTGGTGCTGTCCGATGAAGCCGGCTGCTCTGCCGCATATACATAGTTGGTTGTTGGTTGGTAGATCAAAGCTTCAGAAATACATCGAAACATGAGGTCAATCTAGACGGGCGGCACACAACGATGGGATCGGGGTTTGGGATTATATTTTTATATTTGCTACATAGTATAAATAATTCATGAATTCCGGTCGCAGTCTGTGGTAGGAAGGCAATTTTTTACATGCCCTAACGATCAGAATGGGACCCGATTTTTCCCGAACACACTTTAATTAGTAGAATTCCTTCGAATTCACCAGTTTTATCCCGTACATAAGTAATGCAATTTCAGAAAACCAGAAAAGCTCTCTCAAGCTCAAGGATAACGAAATGGCAAAGTGCCAGGATTATTTTGATGCATCAAATTAGAGAGTGACAAAGTTCGTCCTGGCTGGAAATCACTTCTTCGACCGAAAGGTCAACCTTAATGGAGAACTAAACCGATGACGACGATGATGGTCAAAGGGATAACTCATCGCTCAATGAATGGGCACGAACGAATGTGAATGAATGTGAAGCATCCCAATCTGCTTCTCTGTTAGTGCTTGTACTAAACGAGCTATATGCTATGGTGGTGATAGAAAAGGGTTTGAAACTATGCAAGAGCGGAAATCTAATTTTTACTTGGAAAGTCCTTTCCTAGTTTGGCATTGAACTTTCGCAATGCGAGACTAGGTTGGGTAAAAGTACAATCGTTCTGTTTTTCTCCTCGGGGGATGAGGAATATATTTGTTTGTTTACTTATAAGATTACGTTACTTCCATCCATTTGCAACAAATGATGTATTTATGGCTGAGGATAATGCAGAAAATAACGATTTTAGTCCTCTGAGAGAGACCGAACATCCACAATATAAATCGTATCCGTTTATAAACGGACCCGGACGATAAAAGGGTCGGCGTTTTTGAAGAATTGATTACTGGTCCAAGCCCAAAATCTAGATTACACACACAGATATGGATTGTTTCCCATTTCAACAAGTTATGAAAACTACCAGCAATGCCAATGTTACCATTATTATTGAACCATCAATCACCACGACCCGGTGAGCAAGGCATCGATACATATGGCGGCTGGCAAACAACCATCCGCGAATGGCATTTATCATAAGCAGCAATCGCAAAATCCACAACCATTATTCAAATTGAAAATGTAGCTACGATTATTGTGCCAAGCAGCAGTATGTTTACCCAAGCGAGACTAATTGTTGCAATATTTATCCCCCTTCCGTTTGCTGCTAATCATCGTATTGTTTGATTTGACCGCAAAAATTTGCATTTATATCATGCATTATCTAGCAAGATAGCATGCAGTGACCTCCTACAATCAATGGTATTGGATTTTAGGCCAATTTGACAAAGCTCAAACATTTATCATATTATTATTTATTTGGGCATTTTAATTGAAATTGAGTGACTATTCTCAAATGCTGTAGTTCCTAATTCATGTTTGATATTAGATTCAATCTTTTGAGTATTTCCAGCACTTTAACGATCACTTAGTCTTCCAGCACGTTCGATGGCCTGGAAAATTCTGTTGGGCATGAACATGAAAATGGACCTGAAAATGAACCTGAGAATGTACTAAAAAGTAGACCAAAACTAGACCTAAATAAGCACCAACATGTGGACCAAAAACTAGATCAGAATATGAATCTAAAAATGAATCTGAAAATGCAACAGACGTAAAATTGGGCCCATAATATGGAGTTTTAGATGTACCAAACAATGTACCAAAGAATGGATCAAAAAATGGACCAAAAATGACCTAAAAGTAGACTCAAAAATGGACCAAAAATGGGACTGAAAGTGGACTTGAAAATAAACCTAAAATGGACCTAAAAACGACCAAAAATTTTTTAACGAAAGGATCAAGAAATAGACCCGACAATTGATCTAAAAATATCCATGGTACATGGTAAACGTACATGAACCAAAGAGTGAACCAAAAAGTGGGCTGGCAAATGAGTGAACATGGGCAAATATACAACCTCTGTTTACTAACTCCTATCTCTACCTCCACGTGGTGCCGGCTGGGGTATGGCAGCCAAAGTTGCGCCGTGTGGTTTCCGGCTACCTAAACATACAGTTCGGAGCTGGTTTTTCGGAGGACGTGGCTGCGGGGTGTGGGCACACCGAGGGAGAGTTATTTTGTCTGTTGGATTAGCACAGAGAAAGAGACTCTCAATCGGTCTGTTTACACATTCTGCAGTTTTGTGCCCTTTGGCGGTTAGTGCCGAATTGTACATTTTGGCAAAAATTGAGCCACGGGACCTGACCCTGACGTGAGAGTCGGTAAACCAGGAGCCCCTAAGTCAAGGTGTAACTCCGTACCGATGACTGGATGGCTGGAAGGGTGAAAACATGCCAGTCGCGAACGGAGTGCTTTGGGCATTTTGCTCCTACTGTACCATGCGGGGCTCTGGTCGATATTTGTTGTCCCTTGCGTCTCGTGAGAACAACATGTGAGTCCTATCCCATTTCCCTTACCACATGACGAACCGTCTCCCAGCGTCGATTTTAGAAATGTGATGAGATACTGCCAATCTAATGGGCTTCCGCTCATTGTAGGCAGTAATGCCAATGCCCATCACATCATTTGGGGCAGCTCGGATATCAAGCTAAGAGGCTCTGATTTGATGGAATATTTGAGTAGTACCAACCTTGGAATACTCAACATTGGCAATTGTTCAACTTTCATACGAGCTGGTAGAGAGGAAGTGTTAGATATGACGCTCTGCTCTAACAGGATCAGTCATGCGTTGGCACAATGGCATGTTTCAAATGAGACACCAATATCTGATCACTCCTTTATATATTTTGATCATTTGAGTGTCTCCTCTCGCAATCCGAGATTGTCCGACTGGGAACTCTTTGAGGAGGAACTGGCGACGAAATTTCAAGGATTGAGTCATCGATCGTCTTGGATGTGGCTGGAGATGTCACAACATCTTTTATTGCGGAAGCTTTTGAAGTAGCCTGCCCGCTAAAAACTATTAAAACGACAATCCGGCAATTACAACTTTTTTTCCCTTCTGTAGAAAGGCGGAAGCGTTGAATGGAGCTCTGGTCCTGATCACACGACGGTGCTGCGCAACCCCAAAGTGCAGCGTTGAAGAAGTACTAAGCTGAAATAGACATTTTAATGCGGAAGCGTCAGCTGATGACGGTCGTGTTAACGCAGCAGGCAATCATCCAAAAAGCGGCTGAAGGTGCTGGTGAAAAAAAAAAGCTTAACGTCCTCTACGAAGCAGGTAAGCGACGACCACAAAAATATATTTTCAACATCATGTTCGCGAAGTCACTACCGATCAGCGAGGAGCGAATATCCAAGCCGCTATTCTTTCCTTCGGGTCTTGCGATGAACGGGGAGATCTACAATTCAAAGTGCCTGCCGAAAGTTGCTGCCATTATTAAGAAGTATCACACGATGAAGGATGTGTTGTTTTGGCTAGACCAAGTCTCGGCCCGTTATGCCAAGAGATATGCAGCGACTGAAGATAAACGTTGTATCGTTGTGAAAGAAAAAAGCGACCAGTATACAAAATAAGGCAACACGAAGTGATTTGATTGCATGCCAATGCTCCGTCACACACTGCAAAACCGCTCAAGGAAAATATTAAGTCATTTGTTTGGGAAGTTCTTTTACGTGCGACTCACTAACTCACCAGATCAGGCTCCTTCCGACTTTCACCTATTTGCATCGTTTTTGATTTTAATACAATAAACCTATGTTTTCATCAAAACTGTACTGTACATATAGTACTTATACACCTTGTAAAGTGTATTATATACACCAGTGGCGTACGTCACTGGGACTAACTGGGACGACTGTCGCTTTTGATCATTTTTGCAGCCTCTAGTCCCTCTGACAGTACATTTCGGAATACCGAACAATGTTTAACAATGTTTGGTAGGCCGGCTGCTGAAGTTTGACGCAACAGAACCAGCTAGTGTCGTCGTAACAAATCATTTCTTCTTTATGTCAGCACAATGCCGAATGCCGAATGCAATCTCCGCTTCCGTATCTGCTTCGAACAGTAATGAATGAGAGCTACTTGCAAAGCCAGTCACCAGGTGTAAACCGAATATAAATAATTGGACGTTAAGAAAGGATAACTTACAAGTATATTTGTCGTCAGTGAACGAACCTGACATATTCGAATCAAACAATTCCATGCATTTGCGATAGAGCTTGAGTTGTTTGAAACATGAAATTGTGACCAGATTTTTTAGGTCAATTTCAAATTGCAGTGAAAGATTTGTCGAGGAAGTTGGAATTCCATTCGTTATTTAATAAATTGCGCTAAAAATTACTCTATAAGCTTTAGAGAAATATTTCTACTGTTTGCCAATAAACAGTTCGTCTAAATGATATAGTGCAGTTTAATTTGGAAGAAAAAGCATGCAAATAACACTACATTTAAACCACACACCATGCATTTTTTTTATCATCGAATCACTGTCCAACGAACCAAAAGCATACGGAGGCAGCAGAACGGAAAAGCTGGAACATTCTGGAGTTATAGTCATGCAGTCATTTCCAGATATCCATAGGGTGTGGGCGGCCAAGCAGACAACAACGAAGGGAGTAAACGGAAAAGTAAAAATGAACAGCGGAACAATAACCGATCTGCCGGAAATGGTTTACTCGTCCGCTCTGCTGCGGGCCGGAGGTGTCTCAGCGACAAGGATTTATGTTCAGTATAGCAGCACCACCGCAGTAAGGTTGCTATTTTCAGCAGTTAGGTAGTACATTGTTTCCCATTTCGAGAGCCGAAACATAAATGGCGAAGGGAAGTGCTATTTTTGTTACCATGTTATGGCGAAAATAACTCAATTTTGGTTCGCTAGTTCAGTTATTCGACCCGTTCGTTCGTGTTGCACGCCTGACGATGTATTGTTGTTAGACCATGTGGAAAATGGAGCATTTATTGTTTAGTGAATGTCAAGGATCAACGAGGACCTGGGAAAGGATGTGTCATCATAATAAGTAACATCATAAAAAATTCTCCTCTTTTTTCTGGATAGTAAATTTCTACGTTCCGAAAGAATTAGTGGTTCCATTCTTCAATACGAATCGGTTTCCTAATCTAGGAAATTACACTGTGTCACGCGTTAGCTTACCCTTCGCTAACCACCTCCGCGGTGCTTCTCCGCTGTGGATGTAGGTATAATCTTCTGTGAAGAGCATCAACGCCGAACCCATCAAGCGACGCGTTGCCGGGAATGCTTCGAATGGCTACTTTCATCAGTAACCGGCAGCCGTCAGATGGTGTCGTCGTCGTCATCGAGAAAAGCACAAACTCATTTGGTCTCAAATCACGTCCGAATGTTGCTTCTTCACTGCCGTTCGACTGAGCTGTCAACCAGCTGAGAGTATAGTAGACAGTAGATAGATATTAGTAGACGGTGGATGGGGGGGTGTTAGCGACAGTGCAACAGTATCACGCCATTCAACTTTCGAAGAACGACTGCGGATTTGTTTGCCTATTCGTTCCGTTATTTGGATTGTCATTCTAAGTTCGTCCTGCAGGACTGGCAAACCGAGCTCACAGCTCAATGAGTGCAGGATAGTGTGCGGAAATTGGAAATCGTCGTTCGTAACGATGACTATTGCCGTGGTCGTCCTCTTGAGCTAGGTTTCAAATCGACTCCATTATTGTGCCAAACGAGGATGTCTTGATAAACCTGTAGAATTTAATGTTTCGAAGTCAAACCGATTTCGGGCTATCGGGAAATAATGCTTAACGATCAGAATGATTTTATGTTATTACTTTGATGAGGTTTATTGTGTTTGAATCTGTTTCTTCCTACGTTTTTTGTGATCAGAAAAAAGATTGTTTGTTTATAATACAGGTTGTATCCTGTGCGCATTTCGAGAGAATATGAGTGAGTGAATTTATTTCGATTATATAAAACATATTCCCCGCATTCATAGTAAATACATTTATTAAAAAAAATTAGTATAGCACCCCCCTCCCCCCATAGAAACCACATCTGTCTAAGTCTTCGTTTTCCTAGGTCTACTGACCTCTAGTTAGTCCTAGTTAGTTAGTTAGTCCTAGTTAGACCTAGTCCTCGCATAGATTTGATTTTTGTTGAATTTAAAACGGCAAAGCATTTTAAAAAATGCAGTTGAATATTTGATCAACAGGAAAACTGCGAAATAGACAAGCTATGAGGCAGAGAAATAAAGAATTCAATGGAATTCAACCGTGAAAAAATTTTCGAACGTTGTTGATTCTGTTTTTGGCTCCCTTTTTCTCCTAGTTTATCCGAAATTTCTTATTTAACACCTTTTTCTCTAGTTTTGCCAAAACTAGTCTGTCTGTCTGTCTGTCTGTCTGTCTGTCTGTCTGTCTGTCTGTCTGTCTGTCTGTCTGTCTGTCACAAATCTGTACAAATTTTCTCATAACTCGAGAACTAATCAAGCAAATGGAACCAAATTTGGCATGTGAAGGTTTTCAAGGGCAAGAATATTTTCTATAGTAAATTAGGACTCCTCCCCACTTTAAGAGGGGGGCTGTACAAAAGAAACACAATTTTCCT
The DNA here is from genome assembly GCF_943734655.1 of Sabethes cyaneus. Lineage (NCBI taxonomy): Eukaryota > Metazoa > Arthropoda > Insecta > Diptera > Culicidae > Sabethes > Sabethes cyaneus. The sequence continues at coordinate 227,779,199 of NC_071354.1, forward strand.
CATAACTCGAGAAGTAATTAAGCAACTGGAACCAAATTTGGCATGTGGGTGTTTTTGGAGACAAATATTTTTTCTATGATGAATTGGGACCCCTACCCGTTTTAGGAAGGGGGGCTCCTATACAAATGAAATGCAAATTTCCTCATAACTCGAGAATTAATCAAGCAAATGGAACCAAATTTGGCATGTGAAAGTTTTCTAGGGCATGAATATTTTCTATGGTGAATTAGAACCCCTCCCCACTTTAAGAGGGGGGGGGGGGGCTATTATACAAACGAAATACAAATTTCCTCATAACTCTAGAACTAATCAAGCAAATTTGGCACGTGGGTGCTTTTGGAAACAAAAATTTTTTCTATGATGAATTGGGACCCCTACCCACTTTAGGAGGGGGGGCTCCTAAACAATGAAATTCAAATTTCCTCATAACTCGAGAACTAATCAAGCAAATAGAACCAAATTTGGCATGTGGAGGTTTCTGGAGGCAAAAATATTTTCTATGGTGAATTAGGACCCCTCCCAACTTTAAGAGGGGGTGCTTCTACACAAATGAAATACAAATTTCCTCATAATTCGAGAACTAATCAAGCAAATGGAACCATATTTGGGATGTGGGTGTTTTTGGAGGCAACTATGGTGAATTACGACCGCTTCCCCTTTTAAGAGGGGAGCTCCCATACAAATGAAATTCAAATTTCCTTATAACTTGAGAACTAATCAAGTAAATGGAACCAAATTTGGCATGTGAGAGATTTTGGAGTCTTGAATTTATTTTACGATAGTTAGAGACCTCTCACCCCTGTGGTAGGGGGATATGGACTCTCATACAAATAAAACAGAAATTTTTGCGAAACTCAAAAACTAATCGAACTCGAGAAATTCGAGACTCTTCCATAAAACATTAGTCAATACAAGACCACAAAAACTATCTATAGTAACACTAGATCATTCAGGACGAGACGGTCGCGAATGTTGCCGGTGACCCGCCGTCGGAAGCGCCGCCCACTGGGGGGCTTGCAAAACTCGAGATTGTGACAAAGATCATCCGAGATTCATGATTTATGTACAACACAGGTTAATTTGTGGCAGTACGAAGTTTGTCGGGTCAGCTAGTTTAATATATATGTGGGTTGTAGAGCCCACAGACAAGTGATTTTATAAAAAAAGTTCAACTTATATCCTACCAATTATTTTTTCCCACCGATTTTTAAGTCAATTTCCAAGGGGGGTGACAAAAACTTTAAAAATTATTTGCAATGGCCTTACATTTTCATAAAAAATTGTTTGCTCGTAAATCGTACTATTTAGTTCATAAAATATGAATTCCTACATTAAGTAAATAGGCAGCAAATCCGAGTTTTATCGGCCTCTGGAGCAACAAAAAATGGTATCATGAAAATGTTATCATTAAGTGATTAGAAATTAACAAACAAGAAAAAAATATTTAAAGAATTTTCGTGTAACAGAACATAATTTTCCGACTTTTCTTAGGAGTTTTCCACCATCACTTAACTTAAAATTTGACTTAAAATTAAAAATGAATATAAATTGGTTTAAAATTGGATTTGAAAATGAAACTACTTTTACGTAATTAATTTTCCTTCACCGATTAAATTAAAAACTGTGGACTAGAAGTCCACACAGAATGATTGATTAATTAGAATGAACTGGAATGATTAATTATATGAACTGGTAAACTTCGATATAAACCAAAATTATTGGTATAGACTAACCCGATATTGGTACCCGAATGTTTTAGTCACTAAACTACTGCCGCCCATTATATTAGGCGGTCTAATATCTAGTTTGGTTTTATTCTCCCAATTCTATTCGTTTCTCTTTTGTTCAGTTGTTATTCGGACTAAGGCGAAATTCACCGATTATCGCCCATATGAAAGAATGATTTGAATGATTGGAAATAAGACTTAAAACTCCGAAATTCAAATCGTGTTTTGTGTTAAAAGACTTTCGTTATAAAAAATTATTCCGAAGACCAGCAGGAAAGTGGACTTAAAATTGGACCTAAAAGCAGAGTTTAAAGTAGGTCTAAAATTGAAAATAAATCTTATGATCTGTTTTGCACAAACATAAAAATGCGAAAGATTCTCTAACACGCAAAACAAATCACGCCACAGATAAAACTCATAAAATCATCCAATTAAAATCGAATACTAACAGCAGCAACAGCAACAGCAGCGTAAGGAGAGCGACCCACTCTAGTGGAAATTCTAAATTATACTACTGATGTTGCTACGTCACAGTGAAAATCAAAACCAAACCAAGATGGAGCGTGCCGCCACGCTTTTTGCCACCTCTTTTGTCTGTCCACCCGTCTGATGTCACCGAGAGTTCACCGGGATTCACGTTGTTTCGAATTTGCTCGTCATTCCCGGGCCCCCGTCTTTTCATTCTCGGAATCACTGGAAGTCGATAGAGGAGAAATCTCCTCCGTACCTTACTTGCTAGCTAGCTAGCAATCGTATTGGATGATGGCAAATGATTGTCTCAGGAATTGATGAGTTTTCCGGTGTACGTACGATTCCGGGAAAGCAGAGTTCCGCATTAAACTTTATTTTATTTTTTTTTCTCATTATCAATTCGCTGGATTTTCGTTGGCTAATTGTTTGCTCGATGGAGCGAAACACTTTGATGGCTGTTTGAAAAGCACTCACTCGAACTGCTGTGCGAACGAATCCGGTTAATTAACTAGATCGTTTTGTTGGAATAACTTTTCTCCCCCGAGTTTGATAGAAGGCAATCACTCGAAAGAAGTTTTTCCCTTGGAAGGTATTGATTTTGCGGTCCACCTGCTTGGTTCTTCTCCTAGCTCTAGGAGAAATGTTGGCTTGGGGCCAAATTTTTTACTATCATTTTCTTGACAAGCAACGAGAAATTCACTTTTAGTTTGACACCTAGCCGTGACCCTCTTGTTCATGCCTTGTCTAGCAGCAGCAGTAGCAGCATGATGTTATCTATGTACAATGTTGCTGCTAGTAATGGCCGTTGTAAGCCTCGAGTTATACACGCGCTATCGTTTAACTACATATCCTGGCGTCTAGTTTGTTACAAGAACAAAGCAGGAAATGTACGTAAACCGGGCAGGGCGGCAATCTTGATATGAAACTATACAAGCTGGTCGGCGCGCCGAAGTGTCATTATTGATCGCTACACACGTACGTGTTTAGTTAGAGTAAAAATGACCAACATTATTCCCGTGCCCTGCACGATGCATACAGTTTGGAGACTAGTGTCCCATTCCCACGCGTTGCACATTTGTGCTGGATGGACACTGCAAACTAATATGCATGTGAAGAGCTATCGTTAGTGTTCCATTCATTATTTAGCTGGTTATTTCTACTCTACTCACCGGTTATGCAGGAAGCTTTCTGGTATAAATTTTTAATTTTATCTTTCTGGTTTTGGCTTTTGAATCACGGCAGGAACTCGAAAGCTCGGACAATTTTGCTTTATGTCGTGGCGTATTTTTACATTCCACATTCGTTTACCAGTTTCTCGGTAAACCAAACGAGAGATGTGTAATAACAAACCAGACTGTGTGGTGCAGCGGTCTATCATTTTCACATCCGTACAATAGAACATCCTTCGTGGAACGAAAAACCATAAACAATGGGGAAAATAAAATAAACTACACGTGAACATGTGAATCCTTGTTTCTGGGTTCGGAAAAACTACCAGCATAACAGGACAGTAAGCGTGAGAGAGCCCCGGCTACCATGAAGGGAACTTTCGGTTTTGGTTTGGAAAGCACTGCTCTGCTAGAAATACAATATGGTGGTGGCGGGTTGTAGAGTCTGTTCTGGTTAGTTTTTGTTTGCATTTAGCGTTGCTTTGGAGAAAAGCAGAGATCTGTAAAATTTAGCAAACAAACGGTTTATATTGTGGTGTGATTCTAACCGTGAGTTGAGTTTCGTGATATTCGGAACGAGTTTACTAATTCACTAAGTTCACTAGTTTACTAATTACTAATTCAGCAAGGTAGCTGGTGTAGGGGGTAATTCCAAAAAATCTTTCTCGAAAAGTGGTCAGGTTTTGAACGCTAATAACTTAGTGGTTTCCCGATCGATTTTTAATATTCTTACACCAATTGATTGGAAAATCTTCTAAGAATTGGCTCAAATGAAGAAAAGTATGGATTTTTGATGTTGAACTATTGAAAAATTGAAAATAATGAACTTATATTTTACCAGAATTCTCGCTTCGTGATTGGTTGTTGGAAATGACGTCATCAAAGCAGAAACGCGTTTCCACACTTCGGCTTAAAATTCAGTCAATTTTCAATAGATTTCCTAAATATATACACTAATTGATCGGAAAATCGATTTGTAAAATATTGAAAATATAGAAAACTATTGATGCACGTCATTGAAAAATTAAAAATAACTCTAACTCGGTCGTACTAGAAATTGTCGCTTTGTGATTGGTTGGGATAATTTCCAATTATTATCGAACAAGTCTTGGTACAATTCAGGATGCACCGAGAAAGTTGATAGAAAGTTCCATTTAATTCTACTATAACAAAGTTACGAGAGAATTAAATGGAATCCTACCCTTTCTCATTGATTGCTAGTTGGCTTGAAAATTCCTTATTGAGATGTACCACCAACCGCAACACGAGCGGTGAGTCGGTGACGCAGTCGTGCACGTCTGCAGTTCCCGGTCGGTCGTATTCATCGGCTGCTGAGAAAAGGAAAGTATGCTGAGCGTGTGTTGGAGCTGGAGCACTCGTTTCGCTGCCTTGAAGGAATATCTGGCTGCCGAAGTTCCGGAATTGGCAGGAAATATGCTACTCGCGACAACGAAACGATCAGAAGCATCGTCACTTGCAGCTGGCCATCCACAACAACGAAGAGTTGAACAAATTCCTGTCCGATGTCATCACTGCTCAGAGAAGTGTCTTTCCGAACATCCAAATTGTTTTGTTGCTGCCCAAGGAGACGGAAAAGAAGGATTGAATTTTCAACATATCACGTCGACAAAATATTCTTTTAAGGACGAAACAAAATAATTTTTACCGATCACCTCTCGCGCTTCTGCTCGCTTGTTGCTGCCGGTTGAGTTGGCCGTCTCGGAAGGTACCAAAGCAGCCAACAAATATACCAGCTCCAAGTAAATGTGTTCGGTCAAGCGTCAAAATGCATAAAACCATGGGTTTAATAAAATGAAATAGTTTTAGTAAGATCTTTTGCATCTTCATATAAGAATTTGTCCGTTCTTCAAAGAACGGTTTTCGGTAATTAATGAAACCTAGGAAACTTGGAACTTGAGGCTTTTCACTAGATTTTCTTTAGCAACACAAATTTATCCATCACCAATGCTACAGTAATAATGCTTAGCGTAATTTTTCTTTAGCAGCGAAAGGCGAACGGCTCACTGGTAACTTTGCTCTTTTGTTCAGACTGAAATTGAAATGTTCCATTTTATTTAACGTACATGATAGAATGAAGGACCATGAAAAATGGGTGTGATCGATTCTTGTCGCTTGCTCTGGTACATAACACGAGGTAAGCCGGCGAACAGCATTGTTCAAACGTATAATAAGATGTCGACATCTTATTGGCATCTTATTGTCTGGACGCGACAAAGGAAGAAGCACCAAGGGCAAACGAGTCACGTTCGACTCGTGCACGTCTGCAGTTCCCGGTCGGTCATGTTCATCGGCTGCCGAGAAATGCTGGAAGTATGCTGAGCGTGTGTTGGAGCTGGAGCACTCGTTTCGCTGCCATGATGGAATGTCTGGCGCAAAATTTTCAACTTTTTGAAAACTCGCGTGTACCGTCTACCGATTACCAGAGGAAAAGGCATTATTCAACGTAGAAACAGATCATAAAAATTTATTTACTGTTTGGTTTAGTGTGACTTAATAATGATGAATAATGATGGAGGTTCCAACGACCCATGGCACGACTGAAATTTGCGTAGCATCTGCATATTTTCCAGGAGATTTGGGTGAAGTACCTCCACCAGAAGTGGTAAATTTGGTTTCTTACTGCAAGAAACAAAACAAAGCACTTGTAATTGGATGTGATGCAAACGCCCATCACACTGTTTGGGCCAGCACAGATACCAATAACAGAGGTGAACTCCTTTTAGACTATATATCATCAAATGATATATATATATGCAATAAAGGGGAAGAGCCAACTTTTGTAAACGCAATAAGGCAAGAAGTACTTGACTTAACACTATGCAGTCCAACGATGACTGATAAAATAAAAAATTGGCACGTATCGGATGAAGAATCTTTGTCCGATCACAAGCAAATCATGTTTGATTACGAAGCTAATCAGCAACTTAAGGAAATTATAAGAGATCCCAGGAAAACAAACTGGGATCAGTATAATTTGAAACTGAAGGTTGGAGTCAAGAACTTGAAAGGCTGCTCAAGGACAAGTAAAGAACTTGAGGACAACTCAAAACAACTTTCAAACCTGATCCAACAAGCTTATCACGAAAGCTGTCCTGCAAAGGAACGCTCTACGAATAGAGATGTACCTTGGTGGAACAAAACTTTGGAGAAATTTAGAAAGAAAACTCGGAAATTATTTAACCGGGCAAAAAGAACACAACAGTGGGAGGAGTATAAACAAACTCTCACTGCCTATAATAGGGAAATACGAAGATCAAAGAGGATTCACTGGAGGCACACATGTGAAAACATTGAAAATACTCCAGCAACTGCTAGATTGCAGAAAATCCTCGCTAAAGATCATTCTAATGGGTTAGGTACTTTGAAAAAAGAGGATGGCTCTTTTACTATCTCAACTAAGGAAACATTAGAGTTAATGATGAGAACACATTTTCCCTGTTCAATCATTAATACATGCGGAGACCAAAGTGCACCGGCATTGAGAACTGTAAATCTTGAAACCACGACAGACATTCTCGAAATAGCGAGTGAAATGACTGGGTTAGATAGAAACAGGAATGATGCTTGTGCTTTGGCCAAAAAAATTTTTACAAGAAGCAAGGTTGAATGGGCGATTGACACTTTTGAACCCTTCAAATCACCGGGTAGGGATGGAATTTTTCCTGTACTACTACAGAAGGGCAAGGCGTTTTTAACACCTATTCTAACAAACCTTTTCCAATCAAGCCTGATACTAGGTCATATACCAGCAGTATGGCGACAAGTACGGGTCACGTTCATTCCGAAGGCTAATAAGAAGGATAAGACTTCACCAAAATCCTTCAGGCCGATAAGCTTATCGTCCGTTGTGTTAAAAACAATGGAAAAAATAATTGATGAGCATATAAAATCATCATATTTAGCCAAAGATCCTTTGAGCGAATATCAATTCGCATATCAAGAAGGCAAATCTTCAATAACAGCAGTACAAACTGTTGTAAAAAAACTAGAAAAGTCTTTTGAAGCGAAAGAAATTTCACTAGGTGCCTTCCTTGACATAGAAGGCGCATTTGATAATTCATCTCATAATTCAATGATTACGGCTATGACGAAACGTGGTTTCGATATATCCATTATCGACTGGATTAGCGAAATGTTATCAAAAAGGGAGATATCAGCAAGCCTTGGAAGCTCATCTATAAGCATTAGAGCAGTAAAAGGTTGCCCACAAGGAGGCGTAATATCACCTCTACTGTGGTCTTTAATAGTTGATGATCTTCTTCAAAAGTTGACGGCGCTAGGCTTTGAAATAATTGGCTTCGCAGATGATATAGTCATAATTGTTCGAGGAAAATTTGATTCTATTATCGCTGACCGAATGCAAATGGCTTTAAATTTGATTTCATCATGGTGTGATAGGCAGGGTCTCAGCATAAATGCCAATAAAACTACTATCATACCATTTACGAGAAGGAAAAAAATTACATTAAATAACATCAGATTGAAAGGAACACTTTTAAAACTTTCAGACACTGTTAAATATCTTGGAGTATTTCTTGACAGAAAACTCAATTGGAACACACATCTAGAGCAAGCAGTAAACAAAGCAACAAATGCTCTATGGATATGTAAAAGAACGTTTGGTAAGCAATGGGGACTGAAACCGAAGATGATCCATTGGATCTATTCGGCCATTGTCAGACCCAGGATTACCTATGCTTCGTTGGTCTGGTGGCCAAAAACGAAAGAGAAAACTACCCAAACAAAGCTGGAAAAACTTCAAAGGCTAGCCACTCTCTCAATAACAGGTGCAATGAGAAGTACACCTTCGAAGGCATTGGATGCTTTACTCTATATACTTCCATTGCATCAGTTTATACAATTAGAAGCTGAAAAAAGTGCTATGAGGATCAAAAGATCAAAGAACCTTTTTGAAGGGGACTTAACAGGTCATCTCAGTATTCTAAAAAATATTAGTATAAATCCTCTTGTAACCAGTAATGAAGATTGGATGGAGAAAAAATACAACTTCAACCGAATATTTCGTGTATTTGAGCCTAGACGTGATTCCTGGGAAGATGGTGGTCCCGATATTCGTCCAGGCTCGACAGTTTTCTATACAGATGGTTCAAAAATGGACAATCAAGTGGGAGCAGGAGTCACTGGCCCAGGAATAGACATGTCAATTTCTATGGGCAGATGGCCAACTGTATTCCAAGCTGAAATACAAGCAATTCTAGAATGTACGACTGTGTGCTTGCGCAGGAACTATAAACATTCAAATATATGCATCATGTCCGACAGCCAAGCAGCTCTAAACGCTCTAAAGTCGGCGACATGCACATCAAAACTTGTCTGGGAATGTATTCAATCACTCCAAAAATTGTCTCGTCGTAACCAAGTCAACTTGTACTGGGTCCCAGGTCACTGTGGAATTGATGGAAATGAGAGAGCTGATGCACTAGCAAGACTCGGATCATCTCATCAATTTGTAGGACCTGAGCCCTTCTGTTGCTTATCTGCTTCTGCTTTAAAAATGGAGCTAAAAGCATGGGAATGTACGAAAGTGGAATCAAATTGGAATAACACTTTCAATGCTAGGCAGTCAAAACGTTTCATCTCTCCAAACGTTTCAATTACTCGCAAAATACTGGAGCTTTCGAAGAAAGATCTAAGCATTTATACTGGTCTTATAACAGGACATTGTCCGAGCCGCTATCATCTGAAGCTAATGGGAAAACTTCATGATGATATATGTCGCTTCTGCGGCATAGAAAAAGAAGACTCGGAACACCTGTTATGCCGATGTCCGGCAATTCTCAATAAAAGATTAAGGTTCTTCGAAAGAGGGCTGTTAGAACCCTCTGATATTTGGAGAACAACTCCCAGCGCAGTAGTGCACTTCATCCGAAGTGCATCACCGGGCTGGACAAATGCTATTAGTCAAACAATGACAATCACTTCTGCTAGTGGTGCGTCATCTTGACAACATAGCTATAATAAAACGGGGAATATATCACAATAGATCAAACAAATGGTCGCAGTGATAAAAATACCCAACACGGAAAAAAAAAAATAGTGTGACTTGGTTTCGTTTTAATAAAATAGATTCAATCAATTCATGGATACAACTCCAAAATCGGTTGAGGATTGAATGTATACCATGTTACTACTTTGATAAATGTTACGTATGTAGTTTGTATAGTCCTACGTCACCTATGCGGTCGTGTCTTGTGCACAACACCTCTGATTTTTTTTAAATCCTTCCATCATCCACGTAATTAAAGGGCGTGGGTTGTCGATGCACTACTAGATGGCAGCGAAACTGTTACTGTTTTTGCAAGCATCCCGTAGCGATGAAAACTGATAGTGTTTTGTGTTGCATTTTAGGTTGTCTGGCAGGACTCAGCATAAAAGGAAAAGCTGAGGAATTGAGATATTAAATATCCAATATTCAATAAAATGGCCATAATAAGACTAAAAGGTTATAACAACGATGGATTTCATTTTCACATCACATTTTCACATGGAAGTATCGATTTCATGCCCGAAAATACTCAAACGTGATTGGCTGGAAGCTTATGCAAATTCACTAAAATTGTTTAACTTTATGTAAAACCTCCAGCTGTAAAAATCCATCTTTTTGTAAAAACCACACAATAGGTACACGTTTTGTGAATCGATTGGTATGCAAACCAGCAGAGTTATTGTCGTTCAAAACCTATCACTTTTTCGTGTCACGATTATTTTTGTTGCTTGCCACCCTATTAAAGTAAGACGCAGTCCTACGTTAAAAAAGTTCTGCACTATTTTCCATACTATCTTGAAGGTGGCAGTCATTTGAGTAACCTTCCCGAAGACCGCAACTTTCTAAATAGATAGTCAACAGCGCTAGATACAGCTTGTATAAAAATATTTCATTTCACTAGTGCCACGTAGTGAGAAAATTCCGAAATACTAGAATCCAACGAAAAGTCCTTGATCTGCTGAACAACTTTGTCGAAGACACCAACGTTCTATACGGTCAGGATCACGAGTTATTCCATATGGTAACCAATTAAGTCAATTCCCTCAATATACTACGTAGACTCCATTAACTTTTACGTCCCCGACAACAAAAATGAAGGTACTTTCAGTTACACTTTTGGCTCTATCTCCACTGATTTTCAATCGATTTTTATGCAACTAGTCTTAAAAGAACCACATTAGATTGGCCTTTAATAGAAAAATATGCTGGTTAATTATGGTTCCATTCTCCCGGAGATATTCCAGATCGCGGTGGGTTTTTTTGACGTCATAAGTAACAGATGAAATAAAATTAGACATCTTCTTAATTGACTACGCAAAAGTTATCCATTTTATTTGTAGTCACTAATAATTACTTTTACACTATCCTGTACACGCTGGCTTACGCCTCACACTCCGGAACATCCGTTGTCGGCTCAAAATACATCCAAATGTCCACTAAAGTGCTCGTGTTGAAAAATCTTGTCATTTGATACACCATTTGCCACGTTTTTGAAGAGAATTCCAAATGGCCACTTTTGAGCCACCAAATATCAAACTGTGGATACCAAACAGCACAGCTAGTTTTCAGTATTGATCACACAAGTGAGCAATAAACGGTACGCACTATCCTGGGTCCCTAAACTGCTTCCCAATCCTTGGCGATGCCCAATTGGCAATTAGCTTCGCCAATTATCATGTCATAATGCTGTCGGAAGGTTAACTAATCATCTAGCACAACACCGAGATCAGTTACAACATTACTACGATGCAGATGCTGATCCCAAATGTAGTAGACATGTTTGCTTTTTGCGGGAAAGACTGATAACTGTGCCTTTCCGGGATGCTAATCGTCATATAGTTACTGTCGCACCACTCCGCAAACGTGTTGACCACCTTTTGCAGTCTCAGGCAGTCCATATCGGTGCGGATGGCTGTGTCAATTTTAATATCGTCAGCATAAAATAATCGCGTGCGAGGTTGTAGAATTCGGGATAAATCATTTATAAACAGTAAAAACAGTAAAGGTCCTAGAGTGCTACCCTGAGGTACTCGTGAGCAATTTCCGATTCGGTCAGATAAAGATGCACCAAGTTTCACAGCGATTTTGTTGTTCTGCAGATAAGAGGCCACGTTATAAAATGACTTTTGAGTACATTAAAAATTCACAAAAAATTCATACCAAATTTCCTGTAATCTGCTTAAGACTGACAGTCCCGCTTCACCGCAAAGCTGAAAGTTTCGACATCCCAAGCAGATACTAAATCCGTGTTTCTTCGTGATTTAATGAAAATCCTTTAGGTTATCACAAGCGATGTAACAGGGTTTCATCGCGTGTTTTCCGCCATGAAGCTCATGTCAGCATATCATTATCCAGTAAATACTAAAGTAACAGATTTGCTCCCAACGCAGCAGCAGCTGCTGCTGCTGCCATTTTCGCCGTCGTCGTTGTTATCACAACAGCTCACTCATTCTACCGCGTGTGTCCTTAGATAATCGGCGGCAGAACCGGCCTATTTTTAGGCCATTAGCCTCTCCAGTCAGTAGAGAGGTTAAAATTTTAACCTCCCTCCGTGCATACTAATAATGCTCTCGATGAGGCAATCAAATTCTCAACATTCCACACCCAACAGCCGTGAACCATTCTACTCAGCACACTTCTGTATGAGGCACTCACATATCCTACATACTGAGGATCATTACAGCCAGCACCGGGCGGTAAGGCTAAACAATAGCTTCCTATCATATCACAGAAGCAGAAGTCGATACAAGCAGAAAACAGCTTGGGTGTTTTCCGGCTCGTCTAGGCGGATGCGGAAGAACATTTTTACCCCATATACAACACGCCCTAGTTGCTTCCATCGATGTATAGTAGGTATAATATCCTACGGTTACAGTCAGTCACCAGAGCAGAGGCCCTTCCCCCCACCGCCGATTGATTCACCACCCGCTCCGACTAGCGACCGACATCCTTTGGTAGGTAGCTATAGATAGTAGCAGGGCTTGCCAACTATAGCCTTCGCTCGCAGCTGACTCAGCTGCTTAGCAGCAACCACAGCGGATGAAATGCGGTCTCCTCACTGTGCGTCCGTGTCTGTGTGTTAGTGTGTCAAAGTAGGTACTGCTGTGGAGTGCCAAACCGAGCGAACCAAGGGAAATCGCCGAAACCAACAACCAACAACGGCGTGGCACGGGGACAAACCGGGCCGAGTGGAAAGCGTAATTTGAAACTTGTTGAATATGAATATACTCGGGACTAGTGGAGTGGCTACATTCTAGGAACCGGAGGAAAAAGAAGAGGATACGGGAAAAGCAGGGGCTGGTGGGTGGTCAGGTGGATGGAAAGTGTCACTTTCGACGGGGAGCTGATCATGGCTTTAGTATCACAGCAGGCGCTGAGGGTACACTAGTTGACGAGGATGATGATGATTATGATGATGATAATGATGAAAATGGATGGAAATGGTTGGGAAAAAAGATTGTAAGCTTTTGCAGTGGAAAGCATACGTTTGAAGTAACACTTGGATGGGTGCTGTTTTCAAGCTTTGTTCAGCATTGTAACATTTTATCAGCAAGGATTTAGTCGAAAGAAACCCCGCTAAATTAAAGAGTGGGTCATTTCAAGGGATGAGTCGGTATTTGGTTTCTATTGCCGAATCATATTTAACCGTCAGTGCGTAATATTAGCTTACTCTCTTTCTTTCGCTTTTTTATCTTCATAACAATGAGTCGAAGGTCAGTTCTCTTTTCAAGGATTCTTGATTGGGTGTCCATTAGCGCAATTAAGGATTTTTAACTGGCCATTATAGCAATCGGCTTCCTTGTAAAATGCCTACCAACGTTTTATTTTTATTTCCGTAATCAAGTTGTAATTACCGAGTGGTCATTTGGCAAAGCCGGAGCTACTTAAAAATGACTAGGCTTGTTCGTAATTAAAATTACAATTTTCACTCCCTACCTCATTTGCATAGAAACGTACCTAACAAAAGACCATTAACAACCAGGGCGGAGCTAAAGAAAAAACAAATTGTGCTGGCAAACTATAACAGACTGCTCAATTTATAAAATCCCCTGGAACGGAACGGGTCGATTGCCACAAAATATAATAACATATTCATTAAACTGGTTTGCAAGTTCTTTCCGGGGGAAGCGAACGTAATTAAAAGTCAACCGTAAAGTTTTCCGCTAATTCTCGAAGAATGAACGGGGGAGTGAGCAAAATGAAGTTGAGTTCAGAAGAATGTGCACTTTGATTTTCTGAAACTTTGCTCGATATAACGATAATCGCACTGCTAGATTGAGATTGAGTCGTCCTAACCGGCTTACATCGCCGGCCGAGCGACGTATAATAACCGGAAGCAGGCCAGCCGAGGCTGGCGGCCCTTCCGGGAGCTTACGTGAATAAGAAAAAGACGCGCTAACGACGGATGGGACTGAAAATTATAAAAATTAGATCAATCATCATTGCTGCGATAATTCGATCAAAATCGAGCCGGTCCGGATGAAGCTATCGGTTTGATCCCGTACAGTCAGTAGTGGGTGGAGTGGGCGGAGAACGGAAAAATTATTGTGCGGGATTTATTTGCCGGACTGACTGACTGGCTGGTTATTATCGGGAGGTGCCACCGGGAAAGTGTGTTCAAAATGATTACGATGCCAATCCAATAACTGATGCCAATTGGTTCTCCTTCGGGGAAAACTTTTCCGTTGATGGTGACCGATTTCAGTGTCGGCGAAGTTGGATTGGTTGTCGAGAGGTTACTTTTAGATTTGCAGTTAAATCATTTTCATCCACGAGGATTTAGCGCTCTGCTAGGAAAATCTTTACAAAGTGACAAAGCTTTATCAGCAAGTCGATTTCAGAAGCAGTGATAAGAGAAGAAAATCCGACAGATTTTTCAACAATGCAATGTTGAGGTGAATCGAAGAAGAAATCACGCAAGCAAACACAAACGTCCAAAGGCTATTGGCGCGCTTCTACGAATTGTGTGAATTGTTATACTGCTCCACCCCCGAAGTCCTCAAAAGGTCCCGCCATCGGTTGGGGGGGGAGGTCACACCGGCGAGTTCAGGTATCCCGAGCACGTGTTGAAACTTTGCGTTTGAAGATGCGGTTTCGCTGACGATGAAGCTTTCTTTCCTAACGATGACCGGCGTCTGCCGGTTCGATAAGGACAGGATAGCGTGTCAATCGACTTACTGTTGACGCTGCATATTAATGGTTTGGAAAGTGATCCGTGCTTAGACTGTGAAAAGCTATGTTTGATGCCAATGTAGCAGTTTGATGCTTTACATTTAGTATGTACAAAATGTTTCCTAAACATTGGAACATAACTTTAATGAACTGGACGGATGGCGGTAATAAAAATAGGAAGAAATACCTTACCGGATGAATATTTTGAGAGCAGAGTTGACCTTCAGCTGTTAAAAGTTGATGTAAAAACCGTACGTCTACAGAGTTGATGCAAAGTTATGCAATAGAAAATAGCAACACATTTTCGTGCCTGAAATCCTCATTATTCAAAGATTTGTCTTAAGTCACCTTCAACCATTTTGGACCCGGGTATCGATGTATGGCTTCTACAGATTATTCTCGTTTCAAAAATATTCATATTTTAAGACTGCTTAATTTCAACCAACGTCCACCATTTTTCGCTTCTGTAAGTCACCCTTATTACAAATAAAAAACATATTGTGTTAATTGTTGCATCTATTATTTTATGCTTGGACCGGCATATACAATTAATATAATCAAACTAAGACTATGTGTGTGTGTAGCATCATGACTTAAGTCTTATTTGTCGTAGTTTGATTTTCGTATTGTGTCTGGTTCGGTGTGCACGTACCAGAGCTTGAGTTACGGTCGTTGATAATAAATAAATTGTTAAACGCATGTAGCACTGCGGCACTGGTTTTTCGTGACCTCAAACATCACGGCATAAAAAGAAGATTGGTGTACTATACACTAAAAAGATTTGTCGAGACGGAATCTGTTGAAAACCGTAAAGAAACCGAAAGAAAACGAAGTGTTAGAACTGCAGCGGTCCTCACGAAAAATGGTAGTTCAGCTGAATATCAAAAGGAAAACTCTTCGACGAATTTAGAAACTGGATCTGAATATGAAAACATTCAAGAAGGTAAAATCAGGCTTCATTTTCAGTTTTTTGCTCAGTAGATGCTCATTTGACTGCAGCGCCTCAACGAAACAGAATTCGAAAAAGTAGTGTAAAAGGCAATTGTAGATTAAATTATTATCTATATTATTGTTGAAGAAAGTAAAGTACTATCTTTTGTATTTACGGCGCTATGGGGCTGCTACCCGGTTGGTAGCAAAAAGAGCGCTCATTTGGCTACCAACGAGGTAGCAATCGCATAGCGTTGTAAATACAAAAGATAAAACTATACTTTCTTCAACAATAATGTAGATAATAATTAGCTCTACAATTGCGCTTCACACAACCTTTTTGAATTCTGTTTAGTTGAGGCGCTGTAGTCAAATGAGCATCTACTGAGCAAAAAACCGAAAATGAAGCCTGGGTAAAATCCATGGATTAACGGAAGTAACAAAACAAAAACAGGACAGGAAAGATGCACTGCTGCTCTGTCGGCACGGTGTTTCCGAAGTGATCTATTCTGATGAGAAGTTGTTTGTTCTTCAAACACTGCATCATGCTCAAAATGATCAAAGGTACAAACGGAATGTACCACGATAGCAAAATTTATCAATCACGGTCATGGTATAGGGAGGCATTTCAAACAAAGGGAAACTTCCTCTTGTATTTATTGACAAGGGTGTGAAAGTTAATGCAAAATACTATCTGGAAATGATCTTAGAACAAAATGTGATACCGCACGTTCGGGGAATGTATGGTGAAGAAGATTACGGCTTCCAACAGGATAGAAATCCAGCCGCATTGCAAATCTTGTGAAGACGTGGTGCAAAGCTAATCCGGCGGATTTCATATCGAAAAGGGAAAGGGCCTCCAAGTTCTCCTGATTTGAACCCATTGGATTTTCGTAAAAAGGGTACATGCAGCAGAAGCTCAAGGATTAAAAATATCATAATTTGGATGAATTTAAGTTAGTTATCCGTTAGTTAGTTCCGATGGAAGTAGGGCGTGCCACATGTAACGACTTTAAAAGGCGTTTGAAGCGTGTTATCCAGGCAAAAGGCGATTCGATGGAGCAATGATTGTTTGTTGCGTTCTGTATCTGTAGGTAAACAACTTCTAAAAGTAAAATTCGAAATTCAGCCTTTATTTATAAAAATATATGACTTTGTTTTTGTTCGAATACATATGTGTCACACTGTACATTTTTGCTATTTCTAATATTTTCAGCATACTTTGAAATCCAAAATTCCCAAAATATGAAATACGGTCCTTTCTTTTTACGTCTAAAAGTTGAATTAATGTCCACTCTTTTTACGTCCAAAATTTAAATCAACGTCCTCTTTCCATTAGCATCCAAAATTTGAATCAATGTGCTCTCGTTTTACGTCCAAAATTTGAGTCCACTTCCTCTCTTTTAACCCCCGAAATTTTGAAATAAAGTCCTCTCTCTATTAGCGTCCAAAATTTGAATCAACGTCTTCTCTTTTAACGTCCAAAATTTGAATTAACGTCCAAAATTTAAAATAACGTAGTCTCTCTATTAACGAGCAAGATTTGAACCTATGTGCTCTCGTTTTACGTCCAAAATTTTAGTCCACCTCCTCTCTTTTAACGCTCAAAATTTAAAATAACGTCCTCTCTTTGTTAGCGTCCAAAATTTGAAACAATGTGCTCTCGTTTTATATTCAAAATTTGAATCAACGTCCTCTTTTTTAACGTCCCAGATTTGAAATAACATCCTCTCTTTATTTACGTCCAAAACTTGATTCAACGTCCTCTTTTTTAACATCCAAAATTTAAATCAACGTCCTCTCTTTTAACGTCCAAAATATGAAACAACATCCTCTCTCTATTTACGTCCAAAATTTGATTCGGCGTCCTCTCTTTTAGCGTCCAAAATTTAAAATAACGTCCTCTCTCTATTAACGAGCAAAATTTGAACCTATGTGCTCTCGTTTTACGTCCAAAATTTGAGTCCACGTCCTCTCTTTTAACGCCCGAAATTCAAAATAACGACCCCTCTCTATTAGCGTCCAAAATTTGAAACAATGTGCTCTCATTTTACATCCAAAAGTTGATTCAACTTCCTCTTTTCTAACGTCCAAAGTTTGAAATAACATCCTCTCTCTATTTACGCCCCAAATTGGATTCAACGTCCTCTCTTTTAACCTCCAAAATTTGAATTAACGTCCTCCCTTTTTACGTCCAAAGTTTGAATTTACGTCCTCTCTTTTTACGACCAAAATTTACAATAACGTCCTCGCTCTATTAACGAGAAAAATTTGAACCTATGTGCTCTCGTTTCACGTCCAAAGTTTCAATTAACGTCCTCTCTTTTTACGTCTAAAGTTTAAATTGACGTCCTCTCTTATTACGTCCAAAATTTGAATTAACCTCTTCTCGTTGTACGTCCAAATTTTTAATTAATCTATTTTTACGTCTAAGATTCAAATAAACGGCTTCTCGATGTACGTCCAAAATTTGAATTAACGTCCGCTCTTTTAACGTCCAAAATTTTAATTAACGTCCTCTCTTTTTACGTCCATAATTCGAATAAGCTTCCTCTTGTTTTACGTCCAAAATTTTAATTAACGTTCTCTGTTTTATCATTGAAAACTTGAATTAACGTTCTCTCGTTTTACGTCCAAAATTTGAGTTAACGTTCTCTCGTTTTACGTTCAGAATTTGAATTAACGTCCTCTCTTTCCACGTCCAAAATTTAAATTAATCTCTTTTTACGTCTAAGATTCAAATAAACGGCTTCTCGTTGTACTTCCAAAATTTGAATTAATGTCCTTTCTTTTAACATCCAAAATTTGAATTACCGTCCTCTCTTTTAGCGTCCAAAATTTGAATTAACGTCTTCGCTTTTTACGTCCAAAATTTCAAACAATGTGCTCTCGTTTTACATCCAAATTTGAATAAACGTCCTCTCTTTTAACGTCCAAAATTTGAATTAACGTCTTCGCTTTTTACGTCCAAAATTTCAAACAATGTGCTCTCGTTTTACATCCAAAATTTAAATTAGCGTCTTCTCTTTTTACGTCCACAATTTAAATAAGCTTCGTCTTGTTTTACGTCCAAAATTTTAATTAACGTTCTCTGTTTTATCATTCAAAACTTGAATTAACGTTCTCTCGTTTTACGTCCAAAATTTGAGTTAACGTTCTCTCGTTTTACGTTCAGAATTTGAATTAACGTCCTCTCTTTCCACGTCCAAAATTTAAATTAATCTCTTTTTACGTCTAAGATTCAAATAAACGGCTTCTCGTTGTACTTCCAAAATTTGAATTAATGTCCTTTCTTTTAACATCCAAAATTTGAATTACCGTCCTCTCTTTTAGCGTCCAAAATTTGAATTAACGTCTTCGCTTTTTACGTCCAAAATTTCAAACAATGTGCTCTCGTTTTACATCCAAATTTGAATAAACGTCCTCTCTTTTAACGTCCAAAATTTGAATTAACGTCTTCGCTTTTTACGTCCAAAATTTCAAACAATGTGCTCTCGTTTTACATCCAAAATTTAAATTAGCGTCTTCTCTTTTTACGTCCACAATTCAAATAAGCTTCGTCTTGTTTTACGTCCAAAATTTTAATTAACGTTCTTTGTTTTAACGTCCAAAATTTGAATTAATGTTCTCTCGTTTTACATTCAAAATTTGAGTTAACGTTCTCTCGTTTTACGTTCAGTATTTGAATTACCGTCCTCTCTTTTACGTCCAAAATTTGAACTACCGTTCTTTGTTTTTAAGTACAAACTTTGAATAAACATTCTCTTTTTTACGACAGATTTTTCCATGCCTCCCCAATAAAATATAACTGAAATACCAGTAGCTATAATCTATACCTATAAAGAAGGATTTCTGTCTGTCTGTCTGTCTGTCTGCATGTTCCTTGAAGAATCAAAAACTACTGAATCGATCTGGGGAAGGTTCTTATGATGGTTAGAAACCCCTCCCCCCACTAAGAGGGGGGGCTCCCATACAAATGAAACATAAATTTCTGCATAACTCGAGAAGTAATCAATCAACTGGAACTAAATTTGGTATGTAGGGGTTTTTGGAGACAGGAATTATTTCTATGGTGAATTACGACCCGTCCCCCCTATAAGAGAAGGGGGGATCCCTTATAAATGAAATACAAAGTTCCTCATATCTCAAGAACTAATCAAGCAAATAAAAACCAAATTTTGGTATGTAGGGGTTTTTGGAGGAAAGATTTTTTTTTGGTAAATTGGGACCCCTCTTCTATTTAGGAGGGGGGCTCCCATACAAATGAAATACAAATTTCCTTATAACTCGAGAACTAATCAAGCAAATGGAACCAAATTTGGCATGTGGCGATTTTGGAGAGAGGAATTTTTTCTATGGCGAATTATGACCCCTCTCCCCTTAAAAGGGGGGGCTCCCTTATAAATGAAATACAAATTTCCTCATATCTCAAGAACTAATCAAGCAAATGGAACAAAATTTGGAGTTTTCGGAGGCAGGATTTTTTTATGAGGGGGGGCTCCCATACAAATGAAATTCGAATTTCCTCATAACTCGAGAACTAATCAAGAAAATGGAACCAAATTTGGCATGTAAGGGCTTTAGGTGGCAGAAATTTTTTCTGTAGAGAATTAGGGCTCCTCTCCTATTTAGGAGGGAGGGGGGCGCCTGTATAAATGAATTACGAATTTCCTCATAACTCGAGAAATAATCAAGAAAATATGACCAAATTTGGCATGTGGGGGTCTTAAGCGGTAGGATTTTTTTCCAGCCGAGATTCGGGAATCCTTATCTAGCTTCGGGAGATAGGAAATCCTTATCTAGCTCAAAAAAGCAAAATAACTTTGATTTGATTTGATGTTATGGTAGGGCCTCTATTGATCCCAATAATAATCATAACAATCATAGTCAGAAAATTTCAAGTTTCGAACAGTTCAGTGACATCCTTTCTGCATGTATCCAACGCATGGTAAAATACTGCATCTTTGAGTTTTACGCCCCTAACATCCAAAATTAAGGTAAGTACTTGGATACAACGGAACAATATGACCAATTTGGAGCCCCGAAAGCTCCGATAGTTGATATTTCGGAGTGTCTAATGTGTTGTATTTCTATTTGTATATACGGCGGGAAAAAATAATCCCACTGCAATTCGGAATATCTCCGTCAAAAATGGTACCGAGTTTCACTAATATATTGTTTGATTGGTTTTTGTCTCAATCAAATTCGGTTCTTTTAAAACAAGATGAATTGAAATGGAACCAAATTTAAAGTAGGTGGAGCCAAAAGTTTTATTGCAAGCATCTCAATTTGCGACGTCGGAAACTTAAAGGTTAAGTACAATAGTCGCCTGTGACTTGCAGCAGGGACCAGAAAGCTTAGTTGGTGAAAAAAGTTGATCAAGACTAACGAGATAATTGCTTTAACTTTGCACATATTGGATATTTTAGAGTTGTAAACTCGTTGAACTGTAAAGAACCTGCTTATCACTAAAGAATGCAATATAATGATATAACGCTTTATTTTTTTGCCCCTTCACATTTCGAAAATTTTTGAAGGGGGGGGGGGGTGACATAAACTTTTTTTCAAATTTGTATAAGCCTAATTATCAATTGAAAAAGAATGTTGTACGAACTATGGTACAATTGCGACATCTTTTATGAATCGATTGGTATTTAGGCGAACCTTTGCAAACTGTTCAAAACTGACAGAGTTATCAGCGTTCAATTTTTTCCATTGCTTCGTGAAACTCACCTGACTCTAAATTTTGGCATGACACCCCAGCTAGCATTTTCATATGTATATAAAAGATAAAATTCAGCATTACGTATAGATATACATGCTAATAAATCGTATTTGATACGCAAAATTGGCATATCCGTACTATTTTGGAGGCGATATACGTGATTAGGAATAATTTTAGGCGTTACGACTATATGAGTATTTATATTCGATAATATCCGATTAAGCGCGACTCGCTTCGTAATGCTATACGACTTTGTGCTGAAAATCGTATGTATGTCAGTTATTAGCATTATATACGATAGAAAATCAACTTGGCCCCACTTTATCAAGCATTAGTTACGATTTCGGATTTGTTAAGAAATATTTACGATAATTTTCGTACATTGATATACGAGTTGGTGCTAGCTGCGACACTCCTACGTCAATAATCTTTTATGCGCTTGATGGTGAAAATGAACGTAAAGTTCCAAGGTACTGTTGTGATTGCATTAGTCCACAAGCACGGACGACAATTAGGAATACCAAGCGATTCGAATACAAATGATTTGAGAACACTTTGTATGGCACATCATTTTGTTCAAATTTGGTCATCTGCTCTGCTATACAAAAAGCAGTTAGCTGTAAGTGAAATATCATCAAAGCAGCCGATTATCGAGGTATTACTGTATATCAATTTATTTAACCAAAAATATGTACTTGTAGCTATGTAGGGTAAAGAACCGGTTTTAAGCAGTCTAAGCGGGTCACTGATTGTTTTACTTTATTACAAGCGATGGGTTGCCTAAGTGGGGTATATCAGCATACCAATCTTCTTGCTATCTTTAGTTCTTCAAGCTGTTACCATTGGAAGACACTATTGTTGAGCTAAACTTTTGATTTTTCGCTTTGAAAGTTGGAGCGCTAGAACTACTTTTGATCAGACCGAACATATTTTCACCCTCAAGGTGCTTTTTTAAGCAATCCTGAAATCTGAATTTTTTTACGTCCCCATAAAAAATACCTTGAACTTTTGCCCCTGTTCAGTAAGTTCGCGTTCCTATCCGCGACCTACTAATCGGCATCTGATGCGTAATCGGCATAGCGTATCGGCATAGATGCGGAAAATACCATCTGTCTAAATTGTTTATCGGGGCATACACTCACCGCACCGTTCGGCAAATGGTATTCGTCGTCTCTTTTATTCTCTAGTGTTCTTATGGGAAACTGCGAGTTTGACGTCTCACTCGCTGTTCATAAGGATGGTGGGAGAACAAAAGAGGAAAACATAGAAGTGCACACGATCTAACTTTAGAACAGTGTTGTCAAAGCAAATAACATTGAAACACATCGTTGCTTCATTAAACCACTGAGAAAATCTTCGAAAATTATTGAAAAAGCTGTCTTTTCTGTTGTTTTTAATAAAGAAAAATTAATTATAAACATACATTTCTCTTGAACGTATTTCAATACGTTTTCACCATTGAAGGTTTCAGTTAATTTCAAACCTATAATTGTTATTACCAGAACCGAAACAGTGTCTTAGCAACACGATAGTTCATCAGTTATGCTGCAGCTGCTGCTACTGGTGAACAGGTTCCGTCAATTCAGAATTTGTTTTCAGTTTTGTTATAAAATGATAAAACTTTCGCCTAGTGACAAAGCCTTAGATAATAGAAAAACCCGATTTAATCCACCTAGTGGTGAAAGGAACCTTTGTTATACGGTCTTACTTGCTATTTGAGATAGAAATCGACACGGCTTCGGAACATAATTCATCTATTGGTTATCGTTTCGCAGTGCGTTGGTTTACATAAAATTTTTGAAAATTGAATAAGTTTTCAAAATTTGATCAAAATAAGAACACTTTTAAATTTTGATAGATCCTTTTTTCATGAAATTGCTGAGTAAGGATAAGTAAGTTATTATTAATCTGTTGTTATTAATCTGAGTAAGTGCAAATAAAAGTAAGTTGTAAGAGGAAATCTTATTCTTTAACATATACATTGTTTAGTAAAGGTCTAGTTTATAGGTTTTTGAACTATGCATAGTTTCCTGTAATGCTATTCCACAGAGAACAGACATCCATTCACGAACAAATTTTTTGGGAATTGTTGGATAAAATTTCAAATTAAAATCACCTAATATGCTAGCGTCACCGCCACTATAGTTTCCCAACTAAATGATTCTTTTGATTTGCACACTGACAACCTTTGGCTCCTCTGGCGCTAGTTTATATGGACTATAAGCGTTATGCTAGCGCCAGAAGCTAGCTGTTGTGAGTTTAGTGTAGAATTTTATGCGCCTTCAGCGACATCATCACTATAGTTTCCCAACTAATTTGACATAAGTTTTATCCAAGTGGGGACCTTTTGCTTGGATGTCTGTTCTCTGTGGCTATTCTATTCGAATCACATCAGTAGAGTTTTCTTGTATAATTTTCATCAATTTTTATTAACCTTCGGTTACTCACGCTGTTGTATTTGATACAACACGTGTAGGTTTTCCAACGCCATATTGTTATAAAGATACAAAACGTTGTTTAACTAACGTATATTCTTCAACAAACTTATTGTGCGCAAAATGTCATAATTATTCAATGCATTAATAATTTAAACTGTTGAGAAAATGTATGCAGCAAAACTATCAGCAAATGTAAAATGTTTAAAATGTATCCGTCTGCTGGTAGTCGAGTAATTCGGAGTCAAAATTGGGGCATTCTTTATAATCAAAGTTCTACAGTTCCTAAACAAGCAAACATACAGGTATACTATTTTCAGCAAAGTTGTGTATTTTTATTATTTGTACAATTTTGTAGTACATATAAAAGTTATACAACAATTACAAAAAGAGCAAAAATAGAAAAACTGATTTTACAAATTCATATACAATAAATAAGATTTTTCTATCTTCGCTGCAGAGATAGAAGGTTACAGTCTTCAACAAAATTTCTTGTAATAATATGTTCTATAACTTTGCAGAACACATCAATGTGTTATATTGACACTGAAGAAAAATAAATTTTTTATTTCACTTTTAGGGGGATTAATCAAAATTTAAATTCTACCAGACGATAGAACTTTCAATTTCAAGAAACTCTTACAATGGTTTAATAAACTTAAAACCAAGTTTTCCCAGCCAAACTCCCTTGCACACGTTTTCTTTGGTTTGGGACTATTTTGCGCGCGAGTAACTGTATTACAAAAGTTGGCGCGAGTGTTCGAGGGTTAATATCTTTTGACCGGTAAAACCAATTCTTATGAAATTTTGCATATATATTCGTAGTGTGAAAACCTCTCGTTTGATATTAAAATAATTGAAATTAGGTAAATTTTCTTCGTTAAAATCATTCTAAATTATTGTTAATTTTGGTGTGGTGTATACGGTTGCTCATAACTTTCAAATTAAACGCCCAATCAAAAATCATTCAATAGTGATCTATTAGGATATATTATCTTTCAAATGAGACTAATAGCGCATAAATCGGTTTGGCCATCTCTAAGAAACAGGCGATAATTATTACCTTGTCAAAACAGGTTTTTTAAGGTTAACTTTTAAACTACTTGTTTGTTTTCAATAAAAAAATCCTGAACAATTTAGCTTTAATAAGGGCTTTCATTTGATACTAAGATCGTTGAAATCGGTCATGTAGTTCCGGAGAAACCCGTGTCACGTATTTTTCACATTTTTGCTTATAACTTTTAAACGAAACGTCGTATCACGAAACAACTCAATAGTGATCTACTAGACAATAATACCTTTCAAACAAAAGTAATAGCGAACGATTCGGTTCAGCCATCTCTGAGAAACAGGCGATAGAAAAAATCATTTCATACACACACACACACACACACACACACACACACACACACACACACACACACACACACACACACACACACACACAGACACACACACACAGACACACACACAGACACACACACACACACACACACACACACACACACACACACACACACACACACACACACACACACACACACACACACACACACACACACACACACACACACACACACACACACACACACACACACACACACACACACACACACACACACACACACACACACACACACACACACACACACACACACACACACACACACACACACACACACACACACACACACACACACACACACACACACACACACACACACACACACACACACACACACACACACACACACACACACACACACACACACACACACACACACACACACACACACACACACACACACACACACACACACACACACACACACACACACACACACACACACACACACACACACACACACAGACATTGCTCAAATCGTCGAACCCTATCGATTGGTATATGTGACTTGGCCCTCCGGGCCTCGGATCAATTTCGTGTTTTTCGACCAATTTTTAAACCTTTGTTATAGTATAACAAAGGTAAAA
The DNA here is from genome assembly GCF_943734655.1 of Sabethes cyaneus. NCBI lineage: Eukaryota > Metazoa > Arthropoda > Insecta > Diptera > Culicidae > Sabethes > Sabethes cyaneus. The sequence continues at coordinate 227,804,848 of NC_071354.1, forward strand.
AGATAGTGAATAATATGGTATGTGACAATCGAGTGCTTGACTTTTAGAGTGGTTGTTATTAGTGCTGAAAAATGTGATGGCTTGGTTAGTGGTAGGTAGTGATTGCCTTCAGCAGCTGAAAAATGTACGTTTTTGGACAACAATTTTTAATTCATCATATTTCTTGTCGGAAACCCAGTAAATTGTGTTTGTGCAAATTAAATGTATGCTTAAGTGATTTGTGAAGATGATCCTATCAAAAGATTTTGAAAATATGAATAAAAAAGTGCATTTTCGGCTCATTTATTTTCAACTGATTAAAATTGGTAACACTGCTTAACTCGTTCCTTACCCTATAAACCGTTCTTGTCTTCAATGTTATCAAAACAATAATATTGAAAACACGAAGTTTGTCATAGACAAAACGTCTATCGCCGGTGGTCTTCTTGGTTCCATCCATTACATGAGATATGTACATTCTATCCGGGAGCTACCTCCTTGAGCAAGTAGGTACTTGCGGTGATTATCAGTCTTCATCTGAAGCCTGATGGAAGTGGATACTATCCGTGCATGAGGAGACCTCTCCGAATAATTAGCCACTTAAATGCGATCTTGTTCATGCAATATCAACCTCTCTGGATAATTACGAAGCTTGATATTTATTCCGTCATTAAGATGCGTTGCTGCATTTCTTTGATTTTTTTTTGTGTTCGAGCAAGATTTTTAGCAGGATATGAAGCTTGAAGCATCATTAATCTACATTCATTCATCGTTAAAAGTACGGCTAATCGATTTGTGCGACACTGACTAATAAAGTGAAAGCAGGAAAAACGTGCTTTTCCATCGATCTGATCGGTGCCCCAGACTGGTGGCGTTAAAATTCGGATGGAATAAATAAGAAAAATTTGCACGTGTAAAAATTTACGACTTTCTACACAAAGAAAATCGTTCTTCTGCCGACATGAAATATCATCCTCACTTAGCTTGCCCGACTGTTGAACGTGGAACAGTGTGACATTCAGTCAGAGAATGTAAAGGAGAGCAGATTATCTCACTGTTTGCACCATTAATTTCGTGAGACTGAGACTGTAAGCTTTTAGAGCGACGCTTTATTTCTCCGCCTTTATCCTCGCGTGTCGGTCGTTATCGCAGCACAATTGTCCCAACGCGAGCAGAGGAGCAAGAATCATAATGGTTGTTCAAAGTTGAAAATTAAATAAAAAGAAAAGTCGTTCTGACTGAATCAGCTAACTACAGTGATATAATCTGATTTATTTCGTATTCCATTCGATTAGAACTTATTTTCGGTGACGAGCTGGAAACAAACAAACGAATATCTTTAAATCATAACTTTTAGTATTTAACGCTAACCATTCCGCAGCACGTGGAAAATTTAGGACCATGACTCCGTCTTTTATTGCGTCCACCGTACCAATGATTGTGGGTGGGAAATGAACCGGCAGCTTATTCAGCTTACTCAGTCGGTGGTAATAAAATCGGACGATTTCCAACACGATTTTACTGTCCGATGGGTTGTGAACCTTACCCCTTTTGCTTAATGGTATGCACCATTTTTGGGGGTTTATTTTATACGTAGCTACCTAAAAGAGAGAGTAATTAAATGTGTACATACAGCATAAAAGGACAGTCGAAACGTGGAAAGTGACTGAATATTTCGAATGATATTTGATAATGCGCTGCCGTGTGAGCGTTCATGATTTCGAATAAGCAGGCACTCACAGATTATTTCGCTACCCGAGTAAAAGGATATTTCAAGATACATTATCTACGTATTGATTGTGCATACCATGCATTGCAGAAAATAATCATGTTAACTTTTGGATAAATTTAAATGCTTCCAGATGCATTGTTTCGTTCGGGTGAAAAGAATTTATATCATCTAAAATCTCTTTTTCAGCAAATGTTCCTAGGGTGATTATTGCGCATATATCAAAAATTTTCAGAGTGGCCACCATAAAACCTTCCCAACCGACAGTCGAGCTGCAGCAGTGTTCCTCCAGGAAGCAACTTAGAACTTAAGTCTGAAACTATGCTTGGTAGTTCAGCCTGTTGGAGTCTACTGTGTTTAAAAAGTTCCTGGCGAAAATAACTCCAAGGTAAACGCTCGTTAACCCTCCGGTAATATTAGGTGCACTATTAAGTTTTCATTACCGCTATATGAAAATTCAACTTTATTGAGAAAAAATGGCTATAAATGCATCACTCCTATCTTTCTGATAGAAGTCGAATACTTTTACGGTAATATTCTTCTCCATTTGAAGCTATCCACGAATGATTTTTTATGGCTTCTCATGAGCAAAATTACTGATCAGCTAGACCAGATGCCATCGAACGGAACAAGTAATAATCGGACGGCATGGTATCTAGGGGATATAGCGGATTGGGATTTGAGTATGCATATCCAGGTAGGGGAACGGATTAACGGATTGGGAATTGTGAAGCCGAGCGCTGTCTTGATGTAAAATCTCTTTTACGGGCCTCTGCTGTTATTGTAGCAATTTTTCGTGAAGGGCTCGAGCAGTTCCTATAACTTTCTTTTCGTTGGGTTGCTATAAGGAATGAGGCACAATTTATGTTTAAAAATAACCCAACCAGATACGTCGCTACCTTAATAAGTGGGTTGTGCAGTCTACTTTTGTCCAGCGCCTCTGCGGTTCAAAGGTCATGGGTGCCAGCGAGTCACATGCCCTGGCGGATGTTGTGGGTTCGAATCCGATTATAATCTCAGATAATAGCTTGGTTCGACCCGTGCACCTTCCAGCATTGGACAAAAGGTAGGAGTCACAACGACTAATTGTTAAGTGTAGCTACTAATTACCCCCCCCCCCCCGCCCTCTCACCTTTTCGCTCTTTCCCCTCCATTCCAAAAAAAAATCATTACTTTTCCCTATCGTCCCTTCATCAATTGTAGAACCACTGTTTCAAAAAAAAGATTAAACGCTGTTTTGTGGTCAAGTATGACACCAAGATCGTTAACGTTATCAACACTTTTTAATGCGTGATCGTCAATTTTACAATCAAATATGATCGGCTATTTATCAAGGTAGAATTTAATTACCTCACATTTAGCAATAGTCAAGTAGTTTAGTTTACACCAGTTCACAAATGTGTCCAAAACTGTCTGAAGACAACGACAATCCTACATACAACGAATCGTTAATTGGATTTTAAGATCGTCAACACATACCAGTTTGTAACATGTTCCAAGAACAAACGCAGTGCCGTTGAAGAATAAAATAAACAAAATTGGTCTCAAGTTACTGCCTTAAGGTACGCCAGATTTATTTGTGAATGGGAACGATAACTTATACCCAAGGTTAAGCTACAGAACGCTATCGCACAAATACGAGCGTATTTATGTGAAAGTTATGCTTTATCATTTACGCCGGCATCACTTCAGATCCATTAATGTCGCTTTGGTTACCTTCTGCAGAAGATAAACACCATAGTGGCAAGATTACTTGTCTAATGAGAGAGTGTGAGTAGGAACGTCGACCAATGTCTTCCGGGACACTCTGTCGATCGAGCGATGTATAAAATTCTTTTCCAGGAATTTTCAAAAAATGGCTTTGCAGAACGTTTTATCATCCTTAACAACGCAAGCGTACCTCGTCAGTAGATTCTCGCGGAGCTTGCTCGAGTAATTCATTGGCTTCAGATTTCACTTTGCAATACGATCCACTTATATAGATATTTCGATAAGATTCGATTAAGATTGATATACAGGCTGGTGCTGGTTGGGTGCCAGCTGGCACCTAGGTACGGCATGGGTTTAACCCTTTAAGCACTAGACGACAGTGATCTTCGTAGGGCGGCTAACGGGTTGGGTTACTCCACGGAAACAGCCTCGATTTAATAAACCCAGTCGACAGTAGATTTTTTGCGCTAAAAGGATAACTCTATTTGTACGTTAATTATCGGCTGATTCCAGCAACACCAATTTTCAAACAGCAGTTGTAGTTCCTTAGATTCGTCAATTGATTTCACAACCAAAAAGAACTTAAGAGCACCAGCATATGCAAGTTTATAAGTATCTTGTATCAGCGAGCAGATGTAAAAAAATTGAGAATAGTGAAGGCTCCAAGTTACTTCCCAGGTAGCACACTTTAGATTCATTTAGTTGAAGCAACCGGATTACGACTGAAGTTAGTCATAGTTCGGTTACCACAACTACTTTGTAACAACCGTGCTAATAGGGTTCTCTGTGAGTTACCACCAACCATAATACGTAATTTTCAATTTAGCAGGTGGGATTTCAACTATCCAACAAAATCTGTACAAGCACCTAAGCGATTAATTTTAGCCAAGACTCATTTGTTATCAACTCGGTCAAAAACTTGGTTGGTGAATGGCTGGAAAGGCGTAACACAGACCCGATAGTGGTCCTTTGCCTCTTATCCAGCAACTCCTACCTGCCCACCTGGTAACCAACCCTGGTGGAAACTAAGGTCGTATACCGACAGGGAACGAGACACTACGTTTCCTCGGCATTATAAGATAGCAGCCCTATCACGAGACTTGGTAGCGTGGTCCTAGTAAGGTTACCTAACTAATCCTATCTACTACGAACGATCAAGAAAAATCGACTGCATGGACAAAGGCCGCGAAATAAGGACATGGGTGGGTGGCGACAGGTGCTGCACGATCAGTTAGAACCCCGAAACCTCGGCATCGTGGCACTGCAGGAGATCTGTCGCGAAGGCGAGAAGGTGTGGAAGATCTATGGTAGCAATGCCCAATTTTACCAGAGCTGGGAACGGACGAGAACATGTGCACAGGCTTTTTTCAACTACGCCTACAACTACGTAGACCTGACGACGAGAAAGCAGAGTCCTACCCGCAACTGGAGACAACGTACGACAGCTGTTCGCCTCAGAACCTAAAGAACGTCAACGGGAATATGGTCGTGGCCTGTGACCATCTCGACCAGAATCATCTAGGAAACGTTTGCTACTGACACGGTAAATAGATCTCGCACCTTATAAAGAACGTTACTCATTACTCAATTTTAGGAGAAAGAAAGCAGCATCTATACTGGTTGTACCACAAATAATTACAAAAATGAAAAATTAGGTGCAGAGTGTATGTCTTACTTTTCTGATGCGAGGGTGCCACAATTTAACGAAATGCTTTTTTTCCTTCATTATTTGACAATTTTCTATTATTTTCCAAGATTTGACCTTTCGTGATTCGGCCAAATACGATTTCGGCCTTCTGTGACAGTTGTTGAAATTCGGCAATTTGTTATTCGGTCATTCGGTATCAACCCGGTGATCGATGCGAGGACTGAGCCCCCCAACCGATTTTCATTTTAAGGCCACCATTGGAAAGCTGAGAAGAAATACTACAAAAAACATTCATAGAATTAGGTGTGCCATGGCATTAACTGAATAAAACAACCAGTTATCTGTAGCAAAGTTCAAAATTTTCATATAATTATTGTGATATTTCGAAATTTTGCTATGAAACAAACTACAAACGACACGGTTTTGTATAGAGGAGAGATAGGGATGGAGGGAGAGATAGAGGAGAGATGTTGGATTTTATCAATAAATCGCCGGTTTTGCTATGATCTCCCCAACCGATTTTAATTTTAAGACCGTCGGAAAGGCGAGAAAAAAATCTACACGAAACGTTCATTAAATTAGATGTGTAGTGGCATCAACTAAACGAAACAATTGTTTCGTGCAGGAATGACGCACAGTGGGACCATTCTGGAAAAAGGCGGTCAAAAGTCTGTTCCTGCCGTATTTGAGCTTAGGTGTCTTCGGAGAAGTTTCTTAAAAAATATTCTGCACCTGTTGACATTTTAGTTGACATTAGATATTATTATAATATGTTTGAAAAAATTAACTTTTTATAGGAACTAGATAGCATATTCATCCAACTTTGCCGAAGATACTAACTATCTGCAATCTGCATCATATGACATATTGACTTTTTGTCCTGACCCCCTTAAAATCAGTTTATTAAGCTTTTTGTACACAAAACCTCATCTAACAGGTTTGACATGTTCTACAAACTTTTTGATACAGTAGCGTCAAAATACGTAACTTTCTACAAGGTGTAAATATCGTATGTTGCTTTATTTGCCTTAAAAATTGACTGAAGTTTTTGTAGCGTCTTAGTAGAATACGAATACGAATTTTATTTCCAGGTTAAAAATTGAAGCATAAATTTTACCGTTTTTACAAGTTATTTTTTCCGTAAATAGGCTCCGACTGGCAGCTAAAGTTAGCATCGCTTGAACCGCCATAGAATATAGTATATGTGTGGCAAAAATCCTGTCCAGGTCTGCTCGAGCATTTTGGTTATTTCAATTGATGAATTACATACATACCTATATGCTGGTTTTAGTAAGTTATCAGGGTTTTATTATTCCTATATGTTCATTATAATTTCACAAGACCTCGTCCACGACCGTTTCCCTATCTGTTGCAGAATTACTTTCGTTCTGGGATTTTTGTAAAAGTTTGAATGCTGCGTGTAACAACCGCATTGATTTTTTTACTGTTGGTCTTCTTAAAGTGGAAATCAACGGATCGGACGTCATTAACAATCTTATGAAAACATCTTCGTTTGTCGATATTCTGTTCAGAAATCAGATTAGGTACATAAATAATTACTTACAATAAATATTCATTACCGTACCTTGAACATTAACGTGCACGCTTTTTTCTAAAAAGTTTTATTTTAAAGCTCTTACGAAAGACAACCAACCGGTAGAACAGCTGCACCGTGAATTAAAATTCGACGTACCTATTGTGGCACATAACACCAACCGTACAGTTGAACATATTTCATGGCTTATCATAGCAATAAATTCAAAAATCGGCAACATTCTACTGGATTTAATGTAAACAGACGCGATGACAGTCGTGTTTCTGGCACTTGCTGTACACTGAATGCAATAGGATATCCAAGCGAACTGAAAGCTCGGTGTAATTATATTTTCAAATAAATCCGCTAAACTCATATGTAAATTCATAATTGAAATAACCAAAACGATTAAAGCAAAACTCAAAATGCCCGAGTAGACCCGGTTGTAACCGTTGGTTACATATTTTATATAAAATTAGCTCTGCCAATTTAAAATGCTTTTTTTCAATCTGCTCATAATTCCCAATCCAAATTCCCTAAGTCCATCTCTGAGCAAGCTGTCGACTGTTTGATTGATAGCGCTCCAAACCTTCGGGTGGAGCGGTCACTCACACGGGTAAGCTTGTTCGGTCATATCTAAAACAACCTGAGGAAGCTGTCTACTGAGTGGGTGATATTCCTCCAAGTCTCTCGCTTTGCGACCGGGACGGACGAGTCACTCACTTGGGAAAACTCTCTCGGGCATAACTAAACAGGTTTGAGAAAGCTGTCAACGAGGTGAGCGATATTCCTCCAAGTCTGTCGCATTGCGACTGGGACGGACGAGTCGCTCACGGCGGAAAGCTTTCTCACTAATCTGCAAGAGAAACGGTGATGCGATCGACTGAGTGAGTTATATCCCTCCACGTCTGGCGTCTCACGTCTGGGACGGAGGGGCAATTCGCTCGGGAAAGCCTTTTCTAATACAATCAGAAGATTCCTCTGCAAGTGTGATAACCCTCCACGTCCACGTTAGACGGAGGGATCCCCCCTACAGGGTTGCTCACAGATACCACTAGGAATACAACCAAGGTATTCAAAACCTAGGGTATTATCCAATAAATAATTGTTGCCAGGACAAAAGATCGTTAAAAATTGGAAGTCTTTAAAAGATTCCAATTTTTAACTGACCGAAATTATAAAAGGGCTAGGCTCGATAAACAGGAGATCATTCGTTGTTTGGAAAACTGAACGATATCAGTGCGCGTATCGTATTGTGATTTTTTAAAAATAATTTATTGTCGGTGAGATAAAATGCTGACTATGTTGTTTGTGTTTAGTTAAAAGGAAATATTAGTATTCTAGTGCCAAACAATTGAACAACAAAAATAGCTAAAAGCAAACAATCTACAATACAAAAAAAAAAACAGACAAGAATAAAAAGTTATAAAAATTAACAGTGCTGATATACAAGAAAACAAAAGGTCCTCGAGGGACCTTTTATTCTTGGACTTTATTCCACAGGCGCAGAAGAGCAGCGCATCTGTATCCCGGTGAAGCCTGCGTGCCAGTCAGCATTCGGCGCAGCGCGATAGAATCGTTCGTTTGCCATCGGTCCTATGGTAGAGACCGAGACCCAGTACTTTCCGGCTCCCATAGTACGAGCAGCGAAAGCCCCGATGTGGGTAGTTTAACCGCCGCCTGCAATTAAAACACCGGCGTAATCGGTAGCGTAGCTGTCGATTCTGCCATGACGGGAAGAACACGAGATCCCGTACTATCTAGTTACAGTGGCCGAGGCCACTTGGATCGTCAAAAGTCGTCGTCGAGGATATGTCAAAAACACCAGCCTTAGTTATGCGCAAGTAGAATAGTTTTAAGTGAATATTGTTGGGAGAAGGGAAATAAACCGTTAAGTTAGATGTAAAATCCCGATTTTTAACCACAGCGATATTACTCTGCCATTTTATCTCCGCTTTGCTGTTAAATTTCGTGGTCGAACTTGAAAGGAGTTTTAGTTCTGGTCGTTCAGCTTTCGTTCGCCTGGTGACCTTCGTATAATCTCGATCCAGGAGTCTTGGCAACATTATTAGCTGTGATATTACCCGGATTAGTGGTTTGTGTCCGGCGGTTTCTGTTTGCGACGGAAACACTCATTGTATTTGGCAAGCGCCGCGACGCACACCCGTTTCTACTCGTTTTAATACCGTTTCCCTTTCCCATCCTTCCCGCTGAGCAGTTTGAAGGGTTACAAATTGGCGCCCAACACAAAAAACCTACGAATATATTAGTCACTACATATGATTTCAGCTTCTAAAACCTCGGTAAGGGGAGTAGAAAACAGTGCCCTGTTTTGTGAACTTAGTTTCGTCCTCCAAACGAAAGTTAGGTGTTTAGATTACCAAATTTGAATCTAGTGCATATTTGTGGATATTGCATGCCACACAACTGCATAATAGACCCAGGTCTCAGGTCTAACCAGGAAATGCGGCGTTTTGATTCGTCGGAGAACATATACAAGCAAACGATCGCCGAAGGTGATCCGGTAGAAAACTCAGGAAAAGAATCATGCAGAATAGGTAGGAGCTTAGGCTCACAGATAAAATTCTTGCACAACATTAAATCATTGTCTGCCGAGACCGTGTCGGCATGGTCGTCGGGAAAATCGCGTTAGAATCCAAGAAAATGTACCCATACGCAAAACTCGAGACATCGCAAACGTGTATTAAATCCCAAAGCCGTAACACTAAGGCCAGTACCCGAGTGGAAGCTTATTACGATGGGTCCGTTAATGGCCAATCCCTGATGAAATTCTAAAGAGAAGACGATGTTTACGCGCAGTCTGAGAAGGTATCGGATAGAGAATTGTTCCGTTAACGGCGCGGCAAAAACATGGCAGGTTTTGAAAACGAGGATTTCGGATCGTGGCACAAACGAAAAAAACATACTTCAGATTCGCAGGACCGCACTTATTGACGCGTGTTCTGTGATTAGATTTTACCAAAGTTGTCTAAAAGATAACAAAATTTAACAAAGTCTAGCAATAATTACGAAATTTTTGAATCCATCAATGGTGGTGGATGGTACGCGAAAGTAGTACCCGGATCTTAAGATGAACTAGTAAACCAATTGAAACTTTCGCATTGCAAAGAAAGTGGGAAAATATACTTTTCCTGTACTAATTTATTCACAAGATTGTTGCTTCTCGTGGACAGGTACCTCCCGAGATAGCGAAAAACAATACTTGTGAAGGGTATAATGCTGGAACGCATTATACTCAGAAAACGTCTAACATTTTATTCACAAAATTGTTGCATCTGCTGGAATATTGCTTCCAGAGATAGCGAAAAATAAAACAATGTTTGTGAAGGGCACGAGTATATAATACATCGTGCTTCGAAGGAAAAACTTTAAAATCCTCTGGTTGAGGTAGCCAGGGAATTTAGGAGAGTATTATACTTACCTGGCTGACAAACTACAATTTATACTTACTTGTAATCATATTTAGTCCAAATGTAACACTAATATGCGCGGCATAACTAACAAAGATTCTTTAGGAATCTCGGTTCCGAAACTAGTCGGTTCCCGAACGTCACAATATTTTTCCCAGATTTAAAAATCACTGTTGACAAAATACAGATTTACCGAACAGTCGCGAGAATCGGAAAATCCGGGACACCCGAGTGCCCGCGAGTCTTTAAAGTCTTAGTACACTCTCACGCGCGCGACCGGTTATTCGTCTTCCAGGATTTTTCGGGCATGAAAAAATTGCTAACGCAGAAAAACCGAAAAACAGACAGTGGATAGGAATGAGGAGAAAGGGTAAAGAGGAAAGGATAGGTAGATGCAGGTTCGTTCTATAATTTCTGCACCTAGTTACTCCATAGGCAAATGAAAAAATTCCATCCAGCTTCCTCGGCAGAGGCATACAATGCCATGAAGATGCAAACGATGTCCTCGGCTGAGTTCTAGCTCGTATTAACTCGCTAATAAAAACGATTAATCCATGGGTATGTTCTCCGGAGCAAACCTAACACTGGAAAATTAAGAAAGATAAAATATTAGTTGAAATTCCAAAGGAAATATGTAAATACTTACCGTTGCAAAGTCCGGAATCTACAGAGAAATATTTTATGTTGACTCGCTGAAAGTAGAGAAATGTTGTTAAATAGTATAGGTTTCAATGTCATCGTCTATTTTAGTTATCGGGAAGAGAAAACAGATTCCTTCCTAATAATTTTTATATTGCGCAGACTGAACAAAACCGCGAAATGTAACGTGAACTGATTAGGGTACATACGATCCAGTTTGCACTAACGGTGCACAAAAAAAAAAATTGTTAGGAAAGACCAGTTTTCTACACAATTTTAATAAAAATTTGATAGAATACTTACGCGAAGAGAATTTTACGTCCATGATGTTTGCTTGTTTGCATCTCTTTAAGAGGTATGGCACTCATGCACTATTACCAACTACATAGCAGTATTGGGGTGAGCTCTTTTGCTTCTGCCAATGAGTGCAGAAGCAAAGTGAGAACACAGAGATGGAACAGGAACGTAGTAAGGGGAGATGGAGATGATTCGTGCAGTGATCAAATCAGTCTCCATGCTCATGCATTAACAAAACAAGTTCATACAACAGGAAATTACAAATGATGGAAAAATAAGAGGAAGAGAGGGTTGATAGGGCATTGTAACCGTTGGTTACATATTTTATATAAAATTAGCTCTGCCAATTTAAAATGCTTTTTTTCAATCTGCTCATAATTCCCAATCCAAATTCCCTAAGTCCATCTCTGAGCAAGCTGTCGACTGTTTGATTGATAGCGCTCCAAACCTTCGGGTGGAGCGGTCACTCACACGGGTAAGCTTGTTCGGTCATATCTAAAACAACCTGAGGAAGCTGTCTACTGAGTGGGTGATATTCCTCCAAGTCTCTCGCTTTGCGACCGGGACGGACGAGTCACTCACTTGGGAAAACTCTCTCGGGCATAACTAAACAGGTTTGAGAAAGCTGTCAACGAGGTGAGCGATATTCCTCCAAGTCTGTCGCATTGCGACTGGGACGGACGAGTCGCTCACGGCGGAAAGCTTTCTCACTAATCTGCAAGAGAAACGGTGATGCGATCGACTGAGTGAGTTATATCCCTCCACGTCTGGCGTCTCACGTCTGGGACGGAGGGGCAATTCGCTCGGGAAAGCCTTTTCTAATACAATCAGAAGATTCCTCTGCAAGTGTGATAACCCTCCACGTCCACGTTAGACGGAGGGATCCCCCCTACAGGGTTGCTCACAGATACCACTAGGAATACAACCAAGGTATTCAAAACCTAGGGTATTATCCAATAAATAATTGTTGCCAGGACAAAAGATCGTTAAAAATTGGAAGTCTTTAAAAGATTCCAATTTTTAACTGACCGAAATTATAAAAGGGCTAGGCTCGATAAACAGGAGATCATTCGTTGTTTGGAAAACTGAACGATATCAGTGCGCGTATCGTATTGTGATTTTTTAAAAATAATTTATTGTCGGTGAGATAAAATGCTGACTATGTTGTTTGTGTTTAGTTAAAAGGAAATATTAGTATTCTAGTGCCAAACAATTGAACAACAAAAATAGCTAAAAGCAAACAATCTACAATACAAAAAAAAAAACAGACAAGAATAAAAAGTTATAAAAATTAACAGTGCTGATATACAAGAAAACAAAAGGTCCTCGAGGGACCTTTTATTCTTGGACTTTATTCCACAGGCGCAGAAGAGCAGCGCATCTGTATCCCGGTGAAGCCTGCGTGCCAGTCAGCATTCGGCGCAGCGCGATAGAATCGTTCGTTTGCCATCGGTCCTATGGTAGAGACCGAGACCCAGTACTTTCCGGCTCCCATAGTACGAGCAGCGAAAGCCCCGATGTGGGTAGTTTAACCGCCGCCTGCAATTAAAACACCGGCGTAATCGGTAGCGTAGCTGTCGATTCTGCCATGACGGGAAGAACACGAGATCCCGTACTATCTAGTTACAGTGGCCGAGGCCACTTGGATCGTCAAAAGTCGTCGTCGAGGATATGTCAAAAACACCAGCCTTAGTTATGCGCAAGTAGAATAGTTTTAAGTGAATATTGTTGGGAGAAGGGAAATAAACCGTTAAGTTAGATGTAAAATCCCGATTTTTAACCACAGCGATATTACTCTGCCATTTTATCTCCGCTTTGCTGTTAAATTTCGTGGTCGAACTTGAAAGGAGTTTTAGTTCTGGTCGTTCAGCTTTCGTTCGCCTGGTGACCTTCGTATAATCTCGATCCAGGAGTCTTGGCAACATTATTAGCTGTGATATTACCCGGATTAGTGGTTTGTGTCCGGCGGTTTCTGTTTGCGACGGAAACACTCATTGTATTTGGCAAGCGCCGCGACGCACACCCGTTTCTACTCGTTTTAATACCGTTTCCCTTTCCCATCCTTCCCGCTGAGCAGTTTGAAGGGTTACACGGTCGTCATTTTTGGCACACTTATACTATATTCTATGGTGGTTCAAGCGACGCTAACTTTAGCTGCCAGCAGGTGCCAATTTACGGTAAAAATACTTGTAAAAACGATAAAATTTATGCTTCAAATCAATTTTTAAGGAAAATAAAGCAACTTACGATGTTTACATACACCTTGTAGAAAGTTACGTATTTTGACGTAACTGTATCAAAAAGTTTGTAGAACATGTCAAACCTGTTAGATGAGGTTTTGTGTACAAAAAGTTTAATCTAGTTCCTATAAAAAGTTGACTTTTTCAAATATGTTATATGTCTACAGATGCAGAATACTTTTCTAAGAAACTTCTGCGAAGGCACCTAAACTCAAAAATGTCAGGAAAAGCGAGAAAAGATTTTTGACCGTCTTTTCCAGAATGGTCCGACTGTGCGACGTTATGCTACATTTATATTAATGGGCGTATAATATGATGGGCACTTCCGGTTCTTATTGTGTTGGAAAGAAGCGATAATTGGCTCAAGTGCGTATTCATAGAGAAGCGAAGTTTTCTAAATTATGCCTAACGTCCATTATGCCTATCATCCATTATACGTACCGTCCACTATGCCTATCGTCTATTACACCTAATGTCCATTATGCCTAATGTCCGTATGCCTAACGTCATTCGCGCGATAAATGTATCGAGTTACAAAAAGCAACGCCTTGGCTTATAAATCTCTTCGAGATTTGACCCTTTTCTATCGCCAAATTTCGCAGCTGAGTACAGGACAGTTACGGGTCTATTCGTTGCAACGATCCTACTGACCCTACCTACACCACCCATCCGAGAGCGTATCGAATTACTATAATGTACTCCAATATACAAAGCTGTCGGACTATTTACTATATCCGCTCCGTCCCAGCCTCCAACGCTTCTCAGTTGGCTTCGAGGTACGACGCTAATCTAACAACCCAGTCGTCGTATGTTCGAATCTCGGCTGGGAAAGGTTATTGTTAGAGTCCATAGGATCATAGCACTAGCCCCGCAATTGCCATGTACTCTAACAGCTGTCTGTAAAGTCTGTTAAGCACAAACAGGAGGTCAAATTTCGAAAACGGAATGGGAATAGCACCTAGGCTTTGCTTTACTTTACCTCAATGTTCGAATCCACACACAAATGCGAGAATCCGCAAACTACTGATCACCTTCGAACTTTCAAACTCTTCAACTTGAACCGATTAAAAATTAACGACTAGCTTAAATTTATCTTTTATTCTTATTCTTATTAGCCACAATAAAGGATTTCTGGAAATAATTCTAATTATTTCTAATCGTAGAAATATTTCAAATTATTTTCTTTTCAGTATTGACATTTGCGAAACATCCGACATATCTTGCAAATGTTAAATCGGCCAGGCCAACTGTGAAGTATTGACGCAGAGACGTTTCATTAAAATGAATCTTGTGTGAATAAGTTATTCATACATAGATACATTTTTGAATCTACAGGGGTAGAAGAAACGGGGACGTCTCGTACCAACCGCTTCTGATTAATAATTAAGTTGGTTAAGTTCTGATATTCGTTGGGAGTATTTGGCTAGTAAAGGTTAATTAATACTCCGGTCCCTCGAGGATGGGACAAGTACATTTACTTACTTGCTCTTGGTAAAAACCTAGGTTATAGCGCCTTTGGTCGCTCTCAATTGCTACTTCGGACCCTCAGGGATGAACTTGTGGCATTAACCACAAGCCAAGCTACAATAGGCCAAGGTTATAGCACCTTATTTCGCTCTCTGAAAAAAGATTAAACACGCGATCTACTAAAATTATATAAGTGCAAATAAGATTTTTGAAAAATTGTGTTAGTTAACAAATTTTTCATAACTGAAATAACTACAATACTTATAAGGTTCCACTAGGAAAAAAATATAATGTATGGGGTGTGGTTTATACATCAGTTTTATAATATATAAATACACATATATAAATGTATAAAATATATCTAGGGGCAGGGTCCATATTTCCATCGTCAGTTTGGCGCTTTTTTTGGCCACATGAAGAAACTATACAATACAATTATCAATACACTCAGAAACTTCGGAAGCAATTAATATTTAGAACGATCTCACCACAGTTTGCCTTTGTCGGATCTCCTATATAGCATTTTGTTAATGAAATGGTTATCCTGATGGGGTTCGCTTGAGTTTTTTTTTTCACCAGATAATCTTCCACTTTCATAATAATTTAGATGAATTGTGATTTTTGTTTGCAGTTTTACACGACGCAGCATGAACAATTCATTTTTTTTTTAAATTGATGGAATGACAGCAAAAATATTCTTGTAACTCGATCACGATTCTTAACATCAATTGCCAATGTAGTTCTAGTGAGTTTGATAAAATCGCTATGTACAACTCTGTCCATTTAGGACTCTTCGGAATCACCCCGCTGTGGCACCGTTGCCCCACAAAGCCTTTCTTCACTGTAGCATCTAATTTTCACTCTGAATCCGAATAATTCCTGTCTTCAACATCCACTCAGCACAAAATGACAACTTTTTTGAAAACGAACACATTTTAATACTTGAATACTATTTTTTTCTGAAAAAAAAACTGAAGAAAAATTCAGACGTGAAAATTTTTCACGCCCGTTCGTGTCCGCGGGTTGCTACGATTCAATGCTTGCTTTACTACCGTTCTGATTCAAACTTGAAACAGTCTCAAACCTCGAACACTCAGAATAAAATACTCGTTAGTATCGCTAATATGATAAAATATTAAGCTTATAGTATACCACCGGATAGAGGACATTCTATCGAATACGGCATAATATTTTATCATATTAGCTATACTAACGAGCATTTTATTCTAAGTGTTCGAAGTTTGAGACTGTTCTAAGTATGAATCGGAACGGTATATCAATCTCGTTCTTGAATCTTGTAGTTTCATTATAGTTGGCCCTAGGGAGACCACAACAAGTCTTGACTCCAGCGTGTCCTCAATTGAACGTGTTTAAATATTGAATAGCTTTGATAGTACCCACCAATTAACAACTTTAAAATTGTCTCTATTGTTCCAAGAAATTCCGCTTATAGAAAACGATTCAGAATTAAGGAAGTCAGCGAGATCTAAAAGTTACTTGTGCTTGCACAAAATTACTACTGATTAGTGAATGATGCCGAATAAAAGCCTGATGAAAATTTGATACTGAAATGATCAGTATCATTTTTCCAGGATTTTAAATTTAAAATGTCTAGCTATACTGTGCTTCAATTGACAGATATTTTTACTTATATTTCCTGTTGCTTTCATCTACACGTTGTTGTTAGGGGATTGGCCCTTTAGTTTGGATTTTTATAATGATAGAAATGTAGTTTGTAGCTTTGCGGTGCTGTAAACCCGTGCTTCACTAGTCTACTCTATCACTAAATAAATCAAAAGTGGGATAAACAAAACTTCTCCCGGAAGAACTGCACCAAATTGAGGATTCTCATAAACACTAAGATGCATGAAAATAATAAATAAAACAATATCGTTTGTCCTTTACTTTCAACTGATTAGTCACGGTTTTTATTTGCATGACATCTAGACGAAATGGTAAGTATGTAAATAAAAGTGATAAGTGATTGCTGTAAAAGAGAAATGTATATTTTAATGACGGCAAGCAGTGCGCCAGTTTATACGAAAATGTAATTATGCCATGGAATAGAAGAGATTATGATAAATTAACTTCAGTTGAAATATTTCTTTTGTTATTTTAGTTGAATAAAATCATTATTATTTAAATTTAAATCTTTAAATCAATTTAAATTCCCGAAATAAATTCAGTGTAATAATCACCGTTCATGGTAATGAAAGCATGAATGACAACTCATCACAGATAATATTATTTTTAATTTCAAATTTTAAAGCCTCGTCGACACACTTTCTGCATACATTGTTTAAATTTCAAAACAGTTAAAGAAAAATAGAAGGAAGAATTGAAAAAATATCTTGATTTTTTTTTTAATATTTCCTACTTTAAAATTTTACTGATTAAGGAGTTAGCAATATAAGTCATGTTTGCAAAATAATGTTATAAATATATCTGCATAGTTAATTGTTTTATGCAGCAGCATGAAGATCACTGTCAAGGTCACCGATACTGAATTGAGAAAAAAAGACTCATCACACCACGACAAAGACGACCTCGCCGACGGAACAGCACTTGAGCACGAAAAAAAGATCTCAAGTCGAGCCGTCGACGCGGCGTTTGGAGGAAAAGTTAAACAAATCACGAATGTTTGTGTTCACCTCAGTGAAAACCAGCGTCAACAAGCAAGTCCGCCAATTCTTACCTCTCGGACTCGGTTAAACCACGCATCTAAATGTCTCCAGCAAACAGAATCGCGTGTGTCTCTGATGATGGTGATGATGCACCCACTCTCGAAGCTGAACGACCAAATAAAAACAACCGCCAGCCAGCCGAGTCTTTAATCATCCACCGTTTTATTATCCGCACAACTTGCTTCGGGATTTCAGAGGGCGGCACGGGCAAAAAACAAGTTCACCTACTCATCGACGACGACGACGGCCGCGGCTGGATGCCCGACGACCCGTTCCTGACGCGTGCTGCTGCAGAATTCAACGCTTGTTTGTAAACTCTGTTTCATTCCGCTTTATTAGCAATAAAATAAACCGCCGAACGCTGCACGGCTTTTTGCTGCACTTTTCATTATAGGTATTTGGCAAACTACACAATTGCACACAACATTTTTATTTTCATCACTACCTATGAGTAAAGTGTTTTTTTTTTTCGAGAAAATTTCACCACAAAAGAGTTATTTGATGCTTTCCGAACAATAAAGTACATCCACCATTAACACGAAATTCACTTTAAAATTTTGTCACTGTTTTTTCTCACTACACTCTGAGGATTCAGAAATCGTCAAAGATTATTCCAGATGAGTTTAACCTTCCACATGCGGGTCGTGAAAGTCCAAATGAATTAATCCTTGATTTATGGCTTTAATATTTTCTAGCCGTACGGGCCCCCCTCCGTGGCCAAACTTTCAAATTACGCACTAGCCCACGCACTAAAAATACTCATGTACACACACCCGCGCTCCCACCCGCGAGCACTTCGACACTTCGGGGAAGTTCAGCATCCAGTTTTCCGAGTCCGCCACCGTCACCGTGTAGGCTGCGGACTAGGTAAGATAGATTTCCTGCTTTCAGAAACTCTGCACAAAGGGGTAACGCACCTGATAACGCACCCGTAACGCGAACAGACCAGACCTCTACGGAAGGAGGTCGTCTCGGATTTTGCACGTCTACACCGGACTCGCGTTCCAATTGAACTGAACTCCTGCCAGCCAGCCAGCCAGCGGTCCGATCGAGAGTCGAGCTTGCGGCAACGGGTTTGCCCACACCGTACCGGTCTAGTCGCAAGGTAAGGAACGATGATGTCATTGAGAGGCAGCAGTTGCGGGCTGTTGCTGTACGGTTTCTGTTGCTGGTGCAAAAGCGCGGTTTCGGGCTTCGACCAGTCATTCGGCCGGGACATTCAACAGGAAGCAGCTAAAACTAGAGGAAGTGAGCACGGGAGAAAGAGAGAAACCAGCAGAGAATCTCAACTGTCCTGGGAGCCAAACTCATACACTTCGATAACACACGCTCATCCGGGGCTTTTTCTCTCCTGCCATCAGCTGAGGTGAGCTTCCACTGATAAGGATAAAAACGGGCCAGCTGGAGTGGGAAAACAAGAAAAGCAGGATTAGATTTTGGTTTCTTGCCGATGGTGCAGACGATTTTAGAAAGATTTTTATTCTATTTACAATAACAGACCCTTTGATGCACTTAAAAGATTATGACAAAATATGTTAATTGTATGTAAAAGGATAAAATTTTGACTTTATTCTATTCTTTGTATTTTGAAGGGGTTGAGCATTAGTCAATGTGAAATTGGTATATTTCTAACAAATAGCAGCGGCTTATTCAACATATGATCGACATGGCGGAAAGTCAGCGGCAGCAGAGTTAAATTTTCTCTATTCCTCCATGGAAGAGCAGTAGAATTACTGAACTACAATCGAAACCGTGAAATTGTTGAATAAAAAATTGAAATTATAATAAAATATACTCGAGGGTCACTTGCAGATTGAAATTTCTTTTCACTGGAAGTCCAATGCGAATCGTTGTGATATGGTCTCAGTCCGCCGAAAAAGTTGCAGTTTTCCATGGATTGCTGAATAACTAATGCATCATCGGCTAAAATTAAAGAAACTGACTAAAGAAAAGACACTGGAGCTCAGTCACTCACGGCCTCCTGTCATCATTAAACCTGATTTGTTCAACAATGATTGTTGTGCGTGACTCTGTTCAAAGTTTCTTGGAAAAGTTCGAACAATATTTTTTCGAGTTCAACATTTAGGCGATTTTATGAACTGTACGATACAAATTTGATTGCCTGGTGTTTTCGTTAGGCAGCACGGATCGATTTCGTGATGATACGATGATATTTGTTGCCGTTTGCTTGCAGTCATTATTTTCAGTCGCGTTCATCGACTGATACTCCGCAAGTTTTCGAGCCAAAGATTCAGAAGGTTTCATCGAGATTCATGCGCACTTGGTTTCGACGAATGGAATATGAGTTCCTATGTCAGTTCTTTAGTCAGTTTCTTTAGGATGAACTAAGGCGCAATACAGTACTGGACAATATAAAGTACGCACCCGCTCTCGTACTATATAACACGCGGTATCTTTTTTATTGTCAAACATATGAACTCGGTATATTTGGACAAATTGTAGTATTTTCAATGCTTTAAACGATTTATGTATCATTAAATATAAACATTAGCTATTTTGATCAAACTATTGTATAGTTCTAGAAAAAGTCAATTTTAGTTGGTCATAATAAAGTACGCACCACTAATATGGGTTGATAAACGGCCGGATAATGCGGAATATAGACCCCATAGTGGTCGTTAGCCTCTTATCTAGCAACTCCGATCCCGACCTCCTCGTGGTACCAGCCGGAATACGAGCAACCTTAGCGGAGATCGGGTAACCAACCCCGGTGGAAACTAAGGTCGTATACTAACCGGGAAGGAGGTAGTGAGTCTCGGCACTATAAGATGGCAGCCCCATCACGAGACTCGGTTGTGTTGCCCCAGTACGGCTACACACCTAAACAACACAAACTAACAACATTCAAGCATATTCGGAGCGGAATATTCGGCATCGACCTAGGCGACGAAATAAGGACGACGAATGGAGACTCGGGACTTGGAACTGCAGATCGCTAAATTTCGCAGGTTGCGAGCGGGTGCTGATTGAACAGCTGGAACCCCGCAAACTCGGCATCGTAGCTCTGCAGGAAATCTGTCGCAAAGGAGAGAAGGTATGGAAGATACGTGGCGGAAAGGCCCAGTTTTACCAGAGCGGTGGCGCTACCAACGAACTGGGAACGGGCTTTGTAGTGCTGGGCGGAATGCAGGATCGCGTGATAGATTGGAAGGCGATCAACGAGAGAATGTGTGTATTGAGGATAAAGGGTCGTTTCTTCAATTATAGCATCATTAACGTGCACTGCCCGCACGAAGGTAGACCCGACGATGAGAAAGAAGCGTTCTACGCGAGGCTGGAGGCAACGTACGACAGCTGCTCGTCACGGGACATCAAGATCGTCATCGGGGATATGAACGCCCAGGTCGGTAGGGAAGAAATGTATAGACCGGTGGTAGGACCCCATAGCCTGCACACCGACACAAACGATAACGGCCAACGATGTATAAACTTCGCAGCTTCCCGAGGCCTGGTGATCCGAAGCACCTTTTTCCCGCGCAAGGATATCCACAAAGCCACCTGGAGATCACCTGACCAACGTACAATGAACCAAATTGACCACGTTCTCATAGAGGGCCGGTTCTTCTCTAACATCACGAACGTACGCTCCCGTCGGGGTGCGGATATCGATTCTGACCATTACCTAGTAGCAGTACATGTGCGCTCAAAGCTGTCCACCGTATACCGGACACGTCAAAGCCGCCCTCCTCGGCTGAACATCAGGCAGCTAGATAACCCACAAGCTGCCGAGAACTATGCGCGAGTACTGAATGAGGCACTGCCTTCTTCCGAGGAGTTAGGTGCTTCAAACCTCGAAGACGGTTGGGGCAGAATACGCTCGGCCATCGGAGAGGCCGCTACCGCGGCACTAGGTATTGAGCCTCGGAGTACACAAAATGATTGGTTTGATGGGGAATGCCAACAAGCGGTGGAGGAGAAAAAAAATGCTTGGAAAAATTATCTAAGTATTGCCACTAGAGAGAACCTGGCCAAGTACCGACGAGCTAGGAACAAGTTGACCACGATCCTGAGGAGAAAAAAGCGCCAAAAGGAGGACAGAGATCGTGAAGAATTGGAGCAACTATTCCGAGCTAATGACACGCGCAAGTTTTATGAGAAGGTGAACCAAACTCGGAAGGGCTACACACCGAAACCTGACATGTGTAGGGACGAGGGAGGGAATCTAATTACAAACGAGCGCGAGGTGGTCGACAGGTGGAAGCAGTTCTTCGATGAACACCTCAATGGCGAAGTCGCAGAAGGAGGCGGAACGGAAATTAACCTAGGAGCGCCCATGGAAGATAGTGATGTCCTAGCACCTGATCTCCAAGAAGTCAAACGAGAAATCAGGTTGCTGAAGACCAATAAAGCCGCTGGGAAGGACCGCTTACCGGCAGAGCTTTATAAACATGGCGGAGAAACGCTAGCAAAGGCTCTACACTGGGTTATTTCGAGGATTTGGGAGGAGGAAAAGCTACCGGAGGAATGGATGGAAGGAGTGGTTTGTCCCATCTACAAAAAGGGTGATCGGCTAGACTGCTGCAACTATCGCGGTATTACGCTGGTAAATGCCGCCTACAAGGTACTCTCCCAGATCCTGTTACGCCGGCTGTCACCGATAGCACAAGGTTTCGTAGGGAATTATCAGGCGGGTTTCATGGGGGCTCGCGCAACTACGGACCAAATTTTTACTATCCGACAGATCTTGCAGAAATGTCGGGAGTACAACGTGCCCACGCATCACATCTTTATTGATTTCAAAGCAGCATACGATACAGTCGATCGAGACAAGCTATGGCAGATAATGCACGAATACGGTTTTCCGGACAAACTGACGCGACTGATCAGAGCTACATTGGATCGAGTGATGTGTTTCATTCGCATCTCTGGGACACTCTCGAGTTCCTTCGAGACGCGACGAGGGTTGAGACAAGGTGACGGTCTATCCTGCATGCTGTTCAACATCGCTCTTGAGGGGGTGATCCGACGAGCGGGCATCGAAACGAGAGGCACGATTTTTACCAAGAGTAGCCAACTTCTAGGCTTTGCAGATGACTTCGATATCATTGCCAGGAACTTTGCGACGGCGGAGGCAATCTACGCCAGACTGAAAGCGGAGTCTAGGAGAATTAGGCTAAAAATAAATGCGTCGAAGACCAAATACATGAAAGGAAGAGGCTCAAAGGAAACAAATGTGCGCCTCCCACGGACGGTAACCGTTGACGGCGACGAACTAGAAGTGGTAGAAGAGTTCGTGTATTTAGGATCGCTGGTGACCGCGGACAACAACACTAGTAAGGAGATCCAGCGGCGCATCCAAGCGGGAAATCGGGCCTACTTTGCCCTTCGTAGAACGCTACGATCAGGAAGCATACGCCGCCGCACGAAGCTAACAATGTACAAAACCATTATTAGACCGGTAGTTCTTTATGGACTTGAAGCCGTGACGCTGCTTACGGAGGACATACGCGCCCTTACCGTGTTTGAGCGGAAAGTGCTGCGGACGATATTTGGCGGAGTACAAACTGAAAGCGGAGAGTGGCGGAGGCGTATGAATCACGAGCTACAGGCACTGCTTGGGGAGACTCCCATCGTACATCTAGCGAAAGTTAGCAGGCTACGGTGGGCCGGACACGTCGTAAGGATGCCGGACGACTGTGCGACGAAAATAGTCCTCTTCAACAACCCCACCGGCACCAGGAACAGGGGGGCCCAACGTGCACGATGGCTCGACCAGGTCGAGAGCGATTTGCGACTTCTGAGACGACTAGGAAATTGGCGACGAGTGGCCCAAGACCGAGTTGAATGGAGACGAGTGCTTGAAACAGCACGAGCCACCCCGGCTCTATGCTGCTGAAGAAAAAGAAGACCACTAATATGACTAATAAAATGACTGCACAACGCCGCCTACTGCTTACGAATAGTTTCCTCGCCATCACACTGCAGCGAAGTGTCAAAACAAATTGTTTGTGATTGATTTTTCATTACCGGTGCGCGTTTTTATCTGGTACGATGGCAAAAAAGTATGTTTGTGAAGACATCCGTAAACTTATCGTTAAAAATCGGAAGGAAGGTTTCTCGAATAGCGAAATTGCTCGAAGATATGAAACTAGTGAGACAGGAGTACGAAAAATATTGAAAAAATGTGAGGCACTTAGAAGCGTGAAAGACCGGACTGGAAGAGAAAGAAAGCGGAGGACTACAACCAGTGATGATCGCCTGATTCGTCGAGAAGGGGCTAAAGATCCGTTCTCTACCAGCCGCGCAATCCGAGAAAATACGAACTTAAATATTTCCGAACGAACTGTACGTAGAAGACTGAAGGAATTGGGATTTAAAAATGAATTTGCTCAACGAAGACCATTTATCCGAAATGTTGACAGGTTTGTTTATTTCATATTCGATATTTGTTTTTAAGTAATAATAATTTGTATAGAATCAAACTCTTAAATTTACTCAAAAATATATCGACAAACCTCTGGAGTATAAAGCCTCTGTATAAAACATCTTCTGAAAGTACATCTATAAAGCTAAATTTTGTTCGATCACTGTGAATTCTATATAAATGAAATCTACTATAAATAATAAGAAAAGCATAAAAGTTTTAAGATGTGGGAAGTGCGTACTTTATTTTGTCCAGTACTGTACAACTGCTTTAAAGCAGTGAGGGTCTTAAAAAAACTGTGAAATTTTTGCAATAAATCTAAGATAACGAGTCGCTTTGTAAACTATCGTTGTACGGTGACGATCGACAGTAAGTTTCGGATCGAAAATTACATAAACGTCTTTATGACTTTACCCTTCTTTATCGACAGACTTCGCAGCTGGCAAATTGGAGTACAGCCCAATTACGGGCCTAGTACAACGATCCCAGCCCAGCCCATTTTCATAACGCCATTTTTTGTCGTTCTTGAGTTCTGACCGAGAAACTAGGTTTCCCTGAATATTTACTTAATTCAAAAGTTCATATCTAATAATTCAAACAGTACGCTGCGGACGGATGGTCACAGGTGGTCCGTCTCTTGCTGCTTCTGGGAAAAAAACGGAAAAGAGAACGAGAAAAAACGTAACGGTAACTGGACAAACGGGATCGAAAAGCAGGAAAACGCATGAGAAAATGAAAAACTAGCATGAAAAATCGTGACAAAATTAGATGGAAAAGAAGAGGATTGCAATGTACAGACAACGTAAATATTTTTTTGTACAGACAAAAGGTTAAACATACTGCTGGACAAAATGAAATAAATAAAAATAAATAAGGGTCGAAGATCCAAAAAAATATCTTTGTTCATCAAGCGTGCGTGGGAAAAGAATTACGGTACACCTTGATAGACTCGATGGCGAAGTCCTGTAACTATTCTCAAGCGATCCACGTGTGCTATTCCGATACGGAAGGGCCATTAAAAGTTTTTTAACGTCGTTTATGAGGTCGAATCTTGGGGATCTACATAATGGGGGTACTCTTACCTGTGCTTAGAAAGCTCATATTCAATTTATGCAATAAGATGTTTTAACAATTTCTTTCAACTAGGCTTTGAAACCTTAAAAATTGTCAAGGGCAAGAAAATTGACTGACAGGTTAGATCAATCATTCAGCACTGCAATTCATCAATGAATTGTATTCAAAGCTAGAGAACTGAGAAAGACAAACACTGTCAGCAGCTCAGTAGACATGTCCATCGGCTGGCAGATAAAAGAATACTACAAGGGGTAAAACCATATGCGCTGAATGCGTTTTATATTCGCTTTCATGCAGGGCTGTTATTTTTTTTTGAGCAAATTAATAAGGTTCAAGAAAAGGTCAATGAAGTCCTAGTTTCTTTTTATCGCACAATTACCGATTTTCATTCAGTTGCAATGGAGGAGCGTGCAATATAGCTCTAGCCATCCCAAGCCCCTAGCTAGCGCCTCCACGTGGCCATACCTGGTAATGCTCTTTTGAGTAGTCAAGGTAGGAGGTGCGATGCTGGGTGGTACCCGGCTGCCAAAACTGCGGGTTTGGATGACGGCTGAGCAACACGACCTTGTTAGTAGGTAAGCTTAACATAAGTTATTTTAATGATTTGTTTCGTTTTAGCTCATGGAGCAAGCACCTCCTACTGTACAAATAAAACTCGGGC